>NW_022589793.1:2909899-3312199 GCF_004348235.1 Phoca vitulina
TTGGGGTGACTGGGTGATGGACACTGGGGAGGGTATGTGCCCTGGTAAGCGCTGTGAATTGTGCAAGACTGTTGAATCTCAGATCTGTACCTCTGAAACAAATAATGCAATATATGTTAAGAAAGAAAAAAAAGAAGAAGAAGAATGTAGCGGGAGGGGAAGAACGAAGGGGGGGAAATCGGAGGGGTAGACGAACCATGAGAGGCGATGGACTCTGAAAAACAAACTGAGGGTTCTAGAGGGGAGGGGGGTGGGAGGATGGGTTAGCCTGATGATGGATATTGAGGAGGGCACGTTCTGCATGGAGCACTGGGTGTTATGCACAAACAATGAATCATGGAACACTATATCTAAAACTAATGATGTAATGTATGGGGATTAACATAACAATAAAAAATTAAAAAAAAAAAAAGAAGAAGAGCTGGTGTTTGGTAATTAGATGTTTGCCCTGTCATACAGATGGGTCACTCAAATAACATTTATCTCCGGTAATAACTCTTACTCTGGGAAAGACTCCAATTTGGATTCTCCTAGGTAGTTAAGGGAAGGGCAAAAGTTTCTCTTGAGCCTGCAGAGTCTCAATTGCTTTCAGTTCAAAATAGTCCACATGCCAAAGTGGCACATTTTGGAGAGACTTGTCCTGAACCTCTTCATTGTTTAGGGGTCTCTGTTGCCCCTCCTCCCAAGCAGGTTTCCATCAGATACACTCCACATTCCTTAGACATGTCTGAATGTGTCTGGACCTAAACTGCAACCTTATCTTTCCTCCTGGGCCCTAGGCAGGTAAGCTTCTGGCTTGAGAGAATGAATCAGATACTTCTCAGGTGTCCACAAGCATTTTGTGCAGTTAAGACATCTCTGTCGCCCAAAATTTACAGAAAGACCTCCGAGGCACTACTATCTAACTGCACAGAACAGCATAGTCAAAATGAGACAGGGAAACTAAAGGGACCCCATGAAAAAAAGCTGCTTTTTAATTTGCTCCTTTTCCTGCCCTTATTCTTGCTAGGACCTGCACCCTTGCCCTCTGCATGCCTTAATGTATGTTCTCCTTGTAAAGGTCAAGGAGTTAAAGATTTCTTTGCAGTCTTCCAGCATGATAGATGATATCTAAGGAGTGGCCAGGTGGTCATGGAAGTTCTCTGAGACAACTGACTCCAAACACCTTGACACCAAGACCCCCTGGTTCCAGGACATGAGTGACATGGAAGACACCTGAGCACCTGTCCTTGTTCAACCAGTTCCTGCATGCCTGAGAGCACACCTATACCAGACCACCATCTTCAGTGAAAATTCCAGCCCCCCAAGCAAAGATGAGCTTCATCTTCCATTTCCTTTCTGACCCTCCCTGATGCTCCGTCTGTCTCTGCTCTCTCTACATCTTCAATAAACTCTGCTCTCACTCTCTGCTGTCTGGCGTTTGATTTCCATCCTTCGTAAAGCCCAGGACCCTCTTGACTGGTCCTGCGGGACTCCTCTGGGTCCTCGGACCTGGCTTGCCTGCATCAGAAATAATCAGAAATACCCTGCTACACACACACACACACACACCCCAACTATTTACATGATGTTTGAGACCAAATAAAAGTTTAAAAATGTTTGTGCCTTATTTTATTTCCTTAATAATATGCCACAAGCACTTCTTTGTCATTAAATATTCATCCAAAAATTCATCTTGTTGCACTGTGTGCGTGTACCATAATGTATTTTTTCCCTTTTTGTTGGGCATGTAGGTCGTGCCTTATTTTTGCTCTTACTAGAGCATCCTTGATGGACAGTTATACGTAATCTCTTTTAATACGTCTGTTTCTCTCCTCCAGATAGATTCCTAGAAGTAGAATCCTTAAGCCAAAGGGTATAAACTTTTTCCAGGCACATACTGTCAAATTTTTCCAGGTACATATAGCCAGATTGTTTTCCACAAGGTTTTCCAAGTTTGTACCTTCACCAAGAACGTGAAAGGGTGGATCTTTCTTCAACTTCTTCAGGAACTTCTCCCACATTGAGCGTTATATGGTTAGTTTCTCTTTAATCTTTGCTTATTTGATAGGAAAAATTGTTTCTTGTTGTTTTCCTATGCATTTATCTCCTTGCTAGTGAGGTTAAACTATTTTATTATGTTTATTACCTATTTATGTGCACACCAAGAATCTATGTCCTTTGCTGATTTTTCATATTTGGATGTTATTGGGGCTTTCTTATTGAACTTCAAGACTATTTTTTATATTAGACTTTTCCCCACAGTTCCTTTTGCCTTTTTCATTTTGTTTAACAGAAATTTGATTCACAGAACCTTGAAGAATAATGTAGTAAAATCAAACATTGCCTTCAAGACTTCTTCCATTATTTTTTACCATCAACTTTTTTCAAAGAAATAGAACAAATAATCCTAAAATTTGTATGGAATCAGAAAAGACCCCGAATAGCCAGAGGAATGTTGAAAAAGAAAAGCAAAGCTGGCAGCATCACAATTCCAGACTTCCAACTCTATTACAAAGCTGTCATCATCAAGACAGTATGGTACTGGCACAAAAACAGACACATAGATCAATGGAACAGAATAGAGAGCCCAGAAATGGATCCTCAACTATATGGTCAACTAATCTTTGACAAAGTAGGAAAGAATGTCCAATGGAAAAAAGACAGTCTCTTCAACAAATGGTGTTGGGAAAATTGGACAGCCACATGCAGAAGAATGAAAGTGGACCATTTCCTGACACCACACACAAAAATAGATTCAAAATGGTTGAAAGACCTAAATGTGAGACAGGAGTCCATCAAAATCCTAAAGGAGAACACAGGCAGCAACCTCTTTGACCTCAGCCACAGCAACTTCCTAGAAACATCGCCAAAGGCTAGGGAAGCAAGGGCAAAAATGAACTATTGGGACTTCATCAAGATAAAAAGCTTTTGCACAGCAAAAGAAACAGTCAACAAAACCAAAAGACAACTGACAGAATGAGAGAAGATATTTGCCAATGACATATCAGATAAAGGGCTAGTATCCAAAATCTATAAAGAACTTCTTAAACTCAACACCCAAAGAACAAATGATCCAATCAAGAAATGGGCAGAAGATATGAACAGACATTTTTCCAAAGAAGACATCCAAATGGCCAACAGACACATGAAAAAGTGTTCAACATCGCTCGGCATCAGGGAAATCCAAATCAAAACTTCAATCAGATATGACCTCACACCAGTCAGAATGGCTAAAATTAACAAGTCAGGAAACGACAGATGTTGGCGGGGATGCGGAGAAAGGGGAACCCTCCTACACTGTTGGTGGGAATGCAAGCTGGTACAGCCACTCTGGAAAACAGTATGGAGGTTCCTCAAAAAGTTGAAAATAGAGCTACCATACGACCCAGCAATTGCACTACTGGCTATTTACCCCAAAGATACAAATGTAGGGATCCAAAGGGGTACATGCACCCCGATGTTTATAGCAGCAATGTCCACAATAGCCAAACTGTGGAAAGAGCCAAGATGTCCATCGACAGATGAATGGATAAAGAAGATGTGGTATATATATATAGTGGAATATTATGCAGCTATCAAAAGGAATGAGATCTTGCCATTTGCAATGACGTGGATGGAACTGGAGGGTGTTATGCTGAGCGAAATAAGTCAATCAGAGAAAGACATGTATCATATGACCTCACTGATATGAGGAATTCTTAATCTCAGGAAACAAACTGAGGGTTGCTGGAGTGGGGGGGGGGGGTGGGGGGGCTGGGGTGGCTGGGTGATAAACATTGGGGAGAGTATGTGCTATGGTGAGTGCTGTGAATTGTGCAAGACTGTTGAATTACAGATCTGTACCTCTGAAACAAATAATGCAATATATGTTAAGAAAAAAAAAAAGAAGAAGATAGCAGGAGGGGAAGAATGAAGGGGGGAAATCGGAGGGGGAGATGAATCATGAGAGACTATGGACTCTGAAAAACAAACTGAATCATGAGAGACTATGGACTCTGAAAAACAAACTGAGGGTTCTAGAGGGGAGGGGGGTGGGAGGATGGGTTAGCCTGGTGATGGGTATTAAAGAGGGCACGTTCTGCATGGAGCACTGGGTGTTATGCACAAACAATGAATCATGGAACACTACATCAAAAACTAATGATGTAATGTATGGTGATTAACATAACAATAAAAAATTTTTTAAAAAACTTACCAAACCAAAAAAAATTAAAAAAATAAAGTTTTCTGACAAAAAAAAAAGACTTCTTCCATTATTTTTATGTTTAGCAGGGTTCTCCTTGTTTCCTTGTAATTTTCCTAAGCACTGTTTTGAGTTTCTGGAATAAAACCCAATGGTATTCCTCTTCATGGGTTTTTGTTTTGTTTTGTTTTTGCTGTTAAGCACAAAAAGCCTTTCCTCCTCCCTAGGATCTCACAAAATAATTTTTTCACGGTTCTTTTAGGGTTTCATGCTTATGATTAACCTTTCTTGAATGAATTAGAGCTAATAACGTTTCGTTAAGAAAATAACATTTGTGACAAAATATGTATCTGTTGTGTGATATTTAGAAAAGATATTTTAGTAAATAAAGAAGAATTTAAATGGTATATGATCCCAATAATAAGATTTAAACACTCCTTTAGCATTATCTATTAAAGAGCATATATTAATTTTTTAATAATTCTTTTAGGGCACCTTAATGCCGCCAGGCTAGTTTAATATTTTTATTTTGATATACAAAGCCCTTCTTAAATTTGGTCCTATTATATAATGAGAAATATATTTGGTCTTTGTCCCCAGTTCCTGGCCCAGAACTCCTAAAACCCTTGGAATTTCCTGAGTGATAGGAGTACCTCAGAAAAAACCTTTTTGAACACACCTGAGTTTATCCTAATGAGGTGACAGGGTAGCGCCTCTAGATAGCCTCAGGATGGGGCTGGTCACCAGAAAGACCAAGAGATTAGAGGATTAGTACTTTCAGCCCTGGGTACCTACATGGCTCGGTTGGTTAAGCGTCTGCGTTTGGCTCAGGTCACGATCACAGGGTCCTGGGATGGAGAGAGCCCAGCGTGTGGGCTCCCTGCTCAGCGGGGAGTCCACTTCTCCCTCTGCCCCTCCCCCCTGCTCATGCTCTCTCTCTTTCTCAAACAAATTTTTAAAAAAATGTTAAAAAAAAAGAACTTTCAGCCCCACCCACTCACCTCTGGGACAAGGAAGGAGTGGGGGTGTTGCAGAACCAGCTCGATTAAAAACTCCTCAACAATGAGATCTGCAGAGCTTCCGAAGTCAGTGAACATAGGCACCTCTCCTCAGAGACATGGTGCACCCCAGCTCCTCGGGGACAGAAGCTCCTTTGCCCTATGTGCATCTGGCTGTGCATTTGTATCATTTATAATATCCTTTCTCATAAATGGGCAAATGTACATAAACGTTTCCTGAGTTCTGTGGGTTGTGCTAGAAAACTAAGCGAGCCTAAAGAAGGGGTCTAGGAACCTCCAGTTTAGAGCCAGCAGGTCAGAAGCACAGTTAACAATATGGACTTGTGATCGGCGTGTGAAGGGGGGTAGTCTTAAGGGGCTAAGCCCCTAACTTGGGGGATATGATGCTATCTCCAGGTAGATAGTGTCAGAATTGAATTGGATTACATTTGTAGGTACCCTATCAGTGTCCCCCAAGGGTTGGAGAATTGCTTGGGAGAAATACACATTGGCGTTTCCTTCCTACTTCTCACTACCAGATAACCTCTGCATCAGTCTTCGGCCCTATTTATGCTTCCTGATGCTTCAAGTCCTTTAAAGAAGCTTGTCTTTCCCTCTTCTGTGGGGCTTCTATTGACATTAGGGGCCACACAGCTGTTATAGGGGCTGTCCTGTGCCTTGTAGGATGTTTAGCGGCATCCCTGGCCTTGACCCACTCATGCCAATAGCAAACCTACCCCTGCTTTCCCCACCCCATGCCAAACCAAATGGCAAAACCTAAAAATGTCTCCAGACATTGCCTAATGGTGAAGGGGGTGGTAGCCCTGCACTGAGAACCATTGCCCTCCCATGGCCTTGCCCCTAAGGATAAGGATCCCACTTACCCTCTGAGACTCGGGTCAAGCCTTACGTCTGCCTAACATTGGTCCCTGACCTTCCCAGATAAGCAAGATACATCACATTCCCAAGAACAGGGTGCGACCTCTTTCCTTCCTCTCTTACTAAACTGTTCTGTAATCTTGGAGATTGTCTCCCTCACTGGACTGTGAGTTCCCAGAGCGTCTGCATCCCCAAGCGTGGTGCACAATGAGTGTTTGTAGGATATATGCAAAAATCCTATCCTATTACAGCTCATTATGAAATGTCTGTACACAGGAGGTGGGTGATGGGCAATGGGATAGAAGACATTTCGAGGCCCAACGGGATGGGTACGTTGACCAGCCTTGGGGCCACAAAATTAAATCTTCATCTTTATGAAGCTACGCTGTGGGGAATCTATAAAAACAGTGTTCAGGGCGCCTGGGTGGCTCAGTCGTTAAGCGTCTGCCTTCGGCTCAGGTCATGATCCCAGGGTGCTGCGATCGAGCCCCGCATCGGGCTCCCTGCTCAGCGGGAAGCCTGCTTCTCCCTCTCCCACTCCCCCTACTTGTGTTCCCTCTCTTGCTGTGTCTCTCTCTGTCAAATAAGTAAATAAAATCTTAAAAAAAAAAAACAAAAAAACGGGTGTTCAGCCACCCCGTGCTCACACAACTCCCACCGCAGAGCGGGGGATATCGGCTTTCCCTCCACCTTGGGTGACAATAAAGAGATTGCCAGCCAATCATCCAGAGGAAAAAAACACCCAGGGAACAACTCCTTACAGAAATCACTTGTAATAAGAGCACACGCTTTTTTAAAATGTTAATGAAGGGGCACCTGGGTGGCTCAGTCGGTTAAGCACCTGTCTTTGGCTCAGGTCATGATCCCAGGGTCCTGGGATCGAGCCCCGCATCGGGCTCCCTGCTCAGCAGTGAGCCTGCTTCTCCTTCTCCCTCTGCCCCTCCCCCAGTGTGTGCGCACACTCTCTGACAAATAAATAAATAAAATCCTTAAAAATAAAAAATAAATAAAAATGTTTTAAAAAAATTTTTTTTTAATTTATTTGACAGAAAGAGAGATAGTGAGAGAAGGAACACAAGCAGGGGGAGTGGGAGAGGGAGAAGCAGACTTCCCGCAGAGCAGGGAGCCCGATGTGGGGGCTCGATCCCAGGACCCTGAGATCATGACCTGAGCCGAAGGCAGACGCTTAACGACTGAGCCACCCAGGCGCCCCCAAAATAAATTAAAATGTTAATGAAACCTTGTTGCCACGAGCTTGCTGGGGTGGTGTTCTATGAAAATAGACACCATCAAAGATCCACAGAACTCATCAACTCTCCTTCCTGCATCTGGTGCAAGCAATTGCCCTGGACTTCACTCCAGATATGGGCTTCCAGAACATTAGCATGGATGCTTTGCAGGAGGCAAGGGACGCCTACCTGGCTTACCTGTGTGATGATACCGACGACCTGCTGCCACCCACGCTGAATGAGCAGCATTCTTAGGTGGTTTGGGCTGCTACAACACAATACCATAGACTGGTGGCTTCTTATTTATTTCTCACGTTCTGGAAGCTGGGAAGTCCAAGATCAAGGTACCTGTACATTCAGTGTCTGGTGAGGGCATTCTCCCTGGTTATAGACAGCGGTCTCCCTTTTCTTTTCTTTTGTCTCCTTTCTTTTTTTTTTTTATAAATTTATTTTTTTTATTTTTAAAGATTTTATTTATTTATTTGACAGAGAGAGACGCAGCAAGAGAGGGAACACAAGCAGGGGGAGTGGGAGAGGGAGAAGCAGGCTTCCCGCGGAGCAGGGAGCCCGATGCGGGGCTCGATCCCAGGACCCTGGGATCATGACCTGAGCCGAAGGCAGATGCTTAACGACTGAGCCACCCAGGTGCCCCTGGACCTCTTTCATCAGGGCACTAATCCCTTTCACAGGGACCCTACGCGCATGACCTAATAACCCCACAAGGCCCCACCTCCTCGTACCATCACACTGGGAGAGTTTCAACATACGAATTTTGAAGGGACACAGATCCACAGACTCCAGCAGTTAACCACACGTCCCCAAACATCCAGAGAATGTGTTGTATGTGTTCCTTAAGTTCCAGTAGGATGAGAAACATTTTCTTCTCAGGTCAGTACAGATACCTTTTCCTTTTTGGCTGTTCCTGGAAATCTGAATATAATACAATTTTTCTTTCTGAGTGGATAAAAGCCATCTTAGCCTAAGATGGAGAATCAAAAAATAAGAGACAAAAAACAGATACTGACGCTTTTTTTCTTTTCTTTCTATTTTCATTTGTGTGGGAATTGTTAATGCAAAACAGGAATATAAAGCTTTCAAGCAAGGTCAAAATGTTTAGTGGATAATTCTATTATAATCATAAATAAACCAGTTAGGTATTTTCTAGTTCAGGCCAGCATTTGGATTTGCAAGACAGTTACCTTTCTCTCTTTCGTTCCTCTCTCCCTCTCTCTTTCACAGGAGAAGGATGGAATTTATTTGGAATTTAAAGATAAAACCTATGATTTCAAAGAAATGCCAGACTTTCAGAGAGCAGTTGGCTAGCTTCACAGTATCCACTCCCACTCTCGAAATATTAGAGACGCAGCCATGAAAATGTCTAAAAAACATTCATATGGGATTCTAGGGGCGCCTGGGTGGCTCAGTCAGTTAAGCATCCGACTCTTGGTTTCCGCTCAGGTCATGATCTCAGGGTTGTGAGATCGAGCCCTGCGTCGGGCTCTGTGTTCAGCACGGATTTTAAAAGTTACCATTATAAAGAGTAATACTTCTAATACTGATTAGAGAGACCAGAAAACAACGCATCAAATTTAGTAAAATATATATTAGCTGCTACTCATGTCCTACCCGGGTCCTCTTGGGACAAGGAACAGTACACCCAGGTCCTATAAGTACTGGCTGTCCCCTCCTGTGACAACCCTCCCCCTCCAAGGACAGCCATCTTAACCGGGTACATGTCTCATTGATGACAACCAAATGACGCCTCTAGCACTTTGACTCTACAGTAGATTCCATTCATTCACTTATTTTTTAAAGCAAATCATGCTACATGTAAGTACATGTTTTTAATGTACTTCTCTGTTGTTCCTGTGGGTTTGTTATTAAAATGCCGTGAATTGGGCGGGCGCCTGGGTGGCTCAGTTGGTTAAGCGACTGCCTTCGGCTCAGGTCATGATCCTGGAGACCCAGGATCGAGTCCCGCATCGGGCTCCCTGCTCAGCGGGGAGTCTGCTTCTCCCTCTGACCCTCCCCCCTCTCATGTGCTCTCTCTCTCTCAAATAAATAAATAAAATCTTTAAAAAATAAAATAAAATAAAATAAAATAAAATGCCGTGAATTGAACGTATGTATATTATTTTTAATGCCGTGTGGAAGCTAGACAGTTGTTATTTTACTAATAAGCTAAAACCCGGTGAGGTTTAAGACAGTGCTTCAAAAACCAGAATGTGGGGGCGCCTGGGTGGCTCAGTCGTTAAGCATCTGCCTTCGGCTCAGGTCATGATCCCAGGGTCCTGGGATCAAGCCCCGCGTCGGGCTCCCTTCTCAGCGGGAGGGCTACTTCTCCCGCTCCTACTCCCCCTGCTTGTGTTCCCTCTCTCGCTGTGTCTCTCTCTGTCAAATAAATAAAATCTTTAAAAAAAAAAAAAAACAACCCCGAATGTGCATCCAAATCACCAGGGAGTCGTTAAAATGCAAATTCTGGTTCAGTGGGTCTGGGGTGGGACGGAAGATTCCACATATCTAACAAGCTCCCAGTTCGATGCTGATGCGGCTGGTCTGGGGACCACACTTTGAGAGTCAGGATTTATAATGATCAAACCCACACGCCTAGTTAGTGGCCTCGCAGGGACGAGGCTGCAGGTCTCCTGACTCTTCCTCTGGTTCTCTTTCAACAAGACTGCACGGATTTTAATAAGGTAACTGTAAAATTTATCATCCAAACCGAGTTCTTTTTTTTTTTAATGTAAAAAGGGGCACTGTTAACAATCACCAAGCATAAAGCAGGACCGTCCAAGGCGAATAGGGACTTAACGGTTACCCGGGCTTTAGCAGAAGTGGAGACTGCCTTCCAATGAACAAACAATTCAACGTTTATTCCAAACCTATGGGGAAGGAAGTGCAGTCCAAGAGGAAGTCAATCTGTTTTACAGTTGCCAGAGATGTTTGGAAGAGTAAATTAAAAAAGCAAGGATCAGAGGGATAAATTTAATTTATGTAGTTGTTCAAAAGGCTATTGATAAGATTCTCCAGTAAACGCTGATAAAGATGAGTCAGCAGAGGGGTGGAAGGAATGTTTCCTTGAGATAGGAAACTGACTTAGAGCCCAGAAACAAAGCCTAGGGATAAACAGGCACTTATCTCCCCGGGTGGATGGCGAGCGGCTGCAGCTCCAGGGAGAAAGGACTGAGGGGTTGGCCCTAAAGAGCCAAGAATGTGCTTGGCTTAAAATAAGGAAATGAGTGTATTTAAAAAAAAAAAAAAAAAAAGGCAGTTTCAAGGTGCAGCAGTTTAGGAGTTGGGTGAAGAGGAAGCTAGAATAAACGCCAGATAAGATACCATCTTGAATAGGACTGGACTTTTTTACTCAAAGGGAAACTCACTTCAAGGCAAGTGCAATTAAGAATAAAATGCTCAGCTTGTCAGTTTGGATGAATATTTGGGGCAAAGTGTGTGACCGAGGGGAACGCGGCAGAAACTGCAGCAGGAGAGCATGGTTTATTTATTTATTTTTTTAAAAAATTTTATTTATTTATTTGACAGAGAGAGACACAGCGAGAGAGGGAACACAAGCAGGGGGAGTGGGAGAGGGAGAAGCAGGCTTCCCGCAGAGCAGGGAGCCTGATGTGGGGCTCGATCCCAGGACCCTGGGATCATGACCTGAGCCGAAGGCAGACGCCTAACAACTGAGCCACCCAGGCGCCCCGACAGTGTGGTTTAAACGGGAGGTTCTCAATGGCACGGACGTGTTGCCATCGCTTGGGGAGTGGCCTGCAGGACCCCCCCCCGGACCCCCCTCCCAAGGCCTGGATCTGCTCAATCAAAATCTTAAAGAGGATGGGCTCAGGCATCCGTGTTTGGGGGAAAGAAATACTCCACCGGAGATTCTGGTGCACAGCCAGGGCTGAATACCAATGAGTTGACTAAAAAGAATGATATAGAAATAAAGGTTGATGTTTGTCAACCAAAGAAAAGGGTTTGCAATCAATTAATGGAGCATAATAGCATAGTGCATGGTTCTTAATATTCATTTTATTCAACATTTTATTGAGAAGTAGGATGCACTCTTTGTGCATAACACACATATGTACAACTTAACAAATTTTGTAATGAATACCCACGAAACCACAATAGATCCAGAAATAAGAAAATCGCCCGCACCCCAGAAGTCCCTTCTGGGCCCCCTTCCCAATTCCACGCCCCTCCCTACATTCCAGAGGCAACACCAATCCTGGCCTCTTATTTTATTTTATTTTTTTAAAGATTTTATTTATTCCTCTGAGAGAGAGAGACAGAGAGAGCACAAGCAGGGAGAGGGGCAGAGGGAGAAGGAGAAGCAGACTCTCCACTGAGCAGGGAGACCGACGTGGGGCTTGATCCCAGGGCCCTGGGATCATGACCTGAGCCGAAGGAGACGCTTAACCGATTGAGCCACCCAGGCGCCCCGCAATCCTGGCCTTTTAAATGATCAATTCTGGGGTGCCTGGGTGGCTCAGTGGTTAAGCGTCCATCTCTTGGTTTCGGCTCAGGTCATGATCTCAGGGTCCTGAGATGGAGCCCCTAGTCAGGCTCCGTGCTCAGCGGGGAGTCTGATTGAGGATTCTCTCTCTCCCTCTGCCCCTCCTGAACGTGCTCTCTCTCTAAAATAAATAAATAAATCTTAAAAAAAAAAAAAAAAGGATATATCCATGTTGTTGCTTGTATCTGTGCCCTTTCTGTCCATGACGCAGAGCAAGGCTCAGAAAACTCCCGGCCCTTGAGCCAAATCCTATCTACCACCTGTTTTATAAAGCACTTTGTATGAGAGACCCACATGACACTAAAAGGTCAGGACGTAATAATATTTGAGTTGTGTGAGCTTGCTTATTCTTATATAACACTGTTGTTTTCTTTTTTTTTTTTAAGATTTTATTTATTTATTTGACAGAGAGAGACACAGCGAGAGAGGGAACACAAGCAGGGGGAGTGGGAGAGGGAGAAGCAGGCTTCCTGCGGAGCAGGGAGCCTGACGTGGGGCTCGATCCCAGGACCCCGGGATCATGACCAGAGCCGAAGGCAGACACTTAACGACTGAGCCACCCAGGCGCCCCCAACATTGTTGTTTTCAAATTTTATTTCATAATGGAAATACTTTTTTCCAAAAAGCCCTTTTTCAAAGCCTCCAGTTGAAAACACATAATACTTACGCTTGAAGCAGGGCTGAAGTAGTGGTAATTTTATACCCCTCCCAGCCTCCAACTCACCCCCTTGAAGTTCCGGTAGAACATCACAGAGTTTCCAAAAGGAAAGACGGGGCTCAAGGATTGCAGATCCATTGAATATGAAATTCTGGGACATTTTGTAATGGAAATGGTCCTTGGAAGGATGAGTCTCTCTCTCTCTCTCTCTCCCCTCCCTCGTTCTTTCTAGCTAGTAAATTACCCTGAAATTAATTTGCCCAAAGTAACTAGGCATGTGTGATGCTGAACTACAAGAAATGTTATTTGATTGGGGGGGAACAAATAAGCTCAACCAAAGTAGATAAAATTTTGCAAAGTCAGAGAGAAGTCTGAATGTTAAAAAGAGAGCCAAATTATACAGCTCTAGTCGGTGTGAACCTTCTATCTCTGGTCAGCTCAGCAGTTAAAATCCAGTTCTTCTTGAAATGCTTTTATGTTCTAAGACTTCCTTTATTCCATAGGAAAAGGCAAAGGTGATTCCAGTTAGAGCCAAAAAACAGCAGTGAGTTTGATATTTAACTGCTCCCAGTTCACTTTCCAGGCAACTCTAGAAGGAACATATTTTTTACATTTTAATAATACATTTTAAAAGGGCAGAAAGGATCCCTTTGTTCATGTTCAAGCAGAATTAGCAAGTGTGGCTTCATCTGTTCCTTGAGGAAAGAAGTTGAAGAGGAGATGCATTTCCAGAGGATTCGAGAGTCTGGTAATAAGGCTTGTCCGAAGGAAGTCATCCGAGTGGTTCTCAATGTTAGTTCATGACTGTTGGCACCATTTCGCTTTTCACAATCATATGGATACATTTATGAAGCAAGAAGAGCAAGGTGGAAAATCTACCCACTCTGCCTCATTGAGGAGGCTTTGGGCTGCAAATAACATACCCATCTCAAATAGCTTTAACTTGGGGGATTTATTCTCTCACATTTTCCGGAGGTACCCCAAAAGTCCCTTGTGGGCCCCCTTCCCAAGGTAGGTGGTCATTTCAGGAGCCCAAGAGATCATCAAGGACCCAGGTTCCTTCTAGTTTCTTATCCTCTCCCCATAGTGTGTCTGCTAGTCCTCAGCTCACCATCTCTCACCCCACCTACCCCCTCCCTGCTCACCCTCTGCCCTGGTCCCCAGTTGCCTGCTGCAGTTATAGTTGTTACCTGCACCAGAATGGAGACTTTGTCTCCCGTGTGTCTCTCCTTTTCAACAAGGAAAATCTTCCTAGATGCCCCCCAGTGGATGTCCCAAGGTTTCCTAGCCAGAAGGGTTGCACACATCCATGCGTAAACCCAGCACCGACAAGGGAATGGGGCACAGCGACTAGTTGGGATTAATCAGTGTTTGCTCCTGAGTCCTGGGGGAGATGCCCACTTTTCCCTGAACAAATGACTGTACAGAAAGAAAGAGGACCCCTAAAATCCAGATGGCCAACAGCATGAGCTACACACCACCACTCAGTGTGCAAAACATGAGCTTTCTCATTTCTCGTGAGTGCCCATCCCACCAATGGCAAAGGTGGGGAAATCTTAACTTCCGATTAAGGTAACTCAGTCACTGTTTGGAACAGTCTCAAGGCTCAATTTCTTTGGAATAAATATGTAATCCAACTTAAGGGTCAGATTGGCTCCTGGGGCTCTCTCTCTCTTCTCCAGGGTTGGTTCCTCATTCTCCCCGTCGGGACGCCATCTAGATGCATGGGAAGTCTTACACTTCCTTCTGATGAGGGGGTTTGGGGAGGAAGGAGGTCCACATGCTCCTAATACTGTCTCCGGAATCTTCACTGCCCTCCACAGAGATGTCCCTTGTCCTGCATCATTTCACACTTCTTTGGGCCTCTACTGCTGATGACCAAGTTAGCAGAACTCACAGTCGGTCGTCCTACTTAGGTTATACGCCTGGGTGCCTAGGCATGACCCACCTTCGTTTCCCGCTGGCTCTGCGGGTCCCTCTGGGACTTGGTTGTGGCTTCAGTCTCCCTGGCCTCGGTAATCCCTCCTGCAGCTCCTGACTATGGGGTCATTTTGACCTTGTAATAAAAGGACAGCTAACACATTCAATTGCTTTCTTTGTCCCTTTGGTGATGGTGGATGAGGATGCTGGAGTCCATGTTCCTGGGCACTGGGGAATTGACAGAGACTCAAGACACGGGCACAAACCCTCTCTGCATGAACGCATGACACCACCAACGGTAATGCAGCCCCCCCAGGTTGGTGCAAAGCTCCTTATGACTCACTGTCATCCCACAGTCCCAAATGGGGATTAGGGCCCAAAGGCCACTGCTCTAGCATTTCCTCCAAATGCCTCTAGCTATTTCTAATCCACACCCTCCACCGACCCAGCAGGAGTTCAGGTCCAGAGGGAGGAAGAGAAACACACTTCTCTGATTCCTAGTCTTCCCTCTCTGCCTCTTACATCCAAACCCCCCAGACCGAAAAGCATATGCTTGTTCTGCTTCCCTCCCTATCATGGGGGTTCAGAACACCCCCCATGCCTCCTACCCCCTTCTTCCCTATCCTATGCTGCCAGGTGTTTTTACCCCTCCTCCTGCCTGGGAAAACAAATCTCATGAGCTAGCCTCGTAGAGACAACAGTTTCCCTTAATAGGGGAAATGACCCAGATTACTGAAAGAGGAAGAACACGTCTGTTTCCAAAACAGCATTCACTGGTATGGGTATTTTAAAAATGTTACCCCTGGGGCGCCTGGGTGGCTCAGTTGGTTAAGCAACTGCTTTCGGCTCAGGTCATGATCCTGGAGTCCCAGGATCGAGTCCCGCATCGGGCTCCCTGCTCTGCAGGGAGTCTGCTTCTCCCTCTGCCTCTCCCCCCTCCCACCCGCCTCATGGCTTGTGCTCTCTCACTCACTCTCTCTCTCTCTCGCAAATAAATAAATAAAGTCTTTTTAAAAAAATAAAAAAAGATAAATATTACAAGTTCAAAAATACATGGATCCCCATGGTTTGCTCTTCAATCCATTGGTGTGGGGGTATCTAATGATCCTGTGGGTCAGAAAGACACCCACGATGCCATGGGGGAGCAAAGCATTCACTGGTACAGGCAAAGCAAGAAAAGGAAGCTTGAGAAGTCAGCTTTGGAGAATATGAAGGAAAACGGCCAGACCCATGATTAGTTCATCCATCATCGGAAGAAGTCAGTTCGTAATTTCAAAAAACAAATCAAAATTGGGCCGTAATTAGGCCCAATTAACTCATCCTTCAAACACATTCTTTGTGGTGGACATCTGCTGTTTTGGCTGCCTTTCTGGTAACTACAACCCAGTTTCCCTTCAGATGAACTATATGACTGCCTTATAGTTATTTGGGGGTGACCCCATCCCTAGCTCTGGGACTGGGTCCCAAATGGATTAAGCCAAGCAGCTAACCTCATCCCCCAAACTGAAGTTCAGAGACAGGCACAGAACCTATCAGAGCCAATGGGGACTTGGTGTCTGGGGGAGCAGCAGATTTCACTCTTCCTCTGAATCTGTCACAGCCATCTTGCCTCCATGTCGAGGTGGCCTGAGGCTGAAGCTGACCTACAGAGAAAGATGGAGAGTCAGGATGGACACACTGTTTGATCCTGAATGTAGATCACATCCCAAACTTCTCAGTACTGTGAGCCACTATGGACTTACATGCTTAGGACAGATATCATTACACAACCCAGTGAGAGGGAACTACCTCATTCTCCAGGAAACCCAGGATTCAGATAAATTAGAACTGTCTAGTGTCCCAGAAGCCAGGATATCTACCCAGTTCTCTCCGCATGCTTCTATAAGCCTCACAACAAACTAAAACTCAAGAGTTTATAAGTAACACACCCAAAGTGACACAGAAGGTAGGTAAATGGACTGGGTTTCTCATTCACAATTTTTTGTCTCCAAAGCCTGTGTACTTAGCTCTAACTTTAAACTATGAGCTAATGTTTGAGTCAGGGCAAACAAGAAGGTTAACACATGCTTTTTATTTTATTTTATTTTTTTAATTAGCACATGCTTTTAAGAGTAAGTCTCCAGATCCCATGAGGCTGGTGTACTGAGACTAAATAAGTTCCAGATGCCTTATAATTTTATTCTTTTTTTTTTTTTTAGATTTATTTATTTGAGAGAGAGAGAGGTATATGCATGCATGGGGCTGGGGGGAGAGGGAGAGAATCTTCAGGTAGACTCCCCGCTGAGCAGGCAGCCCCAGGCAGGGCTCGACCCCAGGACCCATAAGATCATGACCTGAGCAGAAACCAAGAGTCAGACACTCAACTGACTGAGCCACTCAGGCACCCCATATTTTATTCTTGAATTCACCCACTGATATGGTATAGGAAGACAAACAAGAAAGGTAAGTATCCTGATAACCTCACTATGCAAAGACAGACACCCAACTGTGTTTGTCTCCTGCTTGGAGGGTCCATAGGAGTCATTCCTATGGCGCCCTCCCACAAATGCACTCTCTCCTTCTTTCTGGGTATGCAGCTGAACTACATTTCCCAGCTTCCCTTGCAGTTAGGTGTTATCACATGATTCCTTCCTGCCAACGGAATTCTGGTGGAGGTACTGTGTGCCTAAGCCTTAAGCAGTGGGCATGGCTCCTCCATGTCCTTTCCCTTTCCGGCTGACAACCCAGACCATGCTTACAAGTTTAATGCCCTAGCATGGCAAGGCAACATGACGGAAGGAACCTGGGTCCCTGAAAGACTGCACAGGTTAGGGTCACCCACCCCAGCGATCAGAATGGCTTACCTTGGAGCTGTTAACATGAGAGAGGATAAACTAGTCTCTAAGCCATGTTTTGTTGGATATTTTTGTTATAGCAGCTTAGCATTTGTACCTAAGACAAGGGTCTAGAGGTCTTGGAAAAGAATTAGTCATCCCGCAGGTGAGCTCAGGGTAAGTAAATAAACTCAGCTGTCTACCTCAGGTTGACAGCTAGAGTTTTATGTCTCTTTGTTAGTTTCTCAGCATGAACACTCACCGCAGTATGTGAATAAGGCAAGCTTTGGGCGGGAACGGTGGCAGGCTTCAGAGTCCTTAAAGCATGGAGCTGGCATCTGCAGCAGATGGTGGATGAAGAGGGCCACGTGGCTTAGGAGCATTTCCTAAAGTGCTGGTGCTGTGAGCAGAGCCTTGGGGACAAGAGGTGGACCCCAGGAACATTTGTTACATGAAGACCAAAGACAGAAGATGAGAGGTCTCTTCTGCCTAGGGGAAGCTTCCAAAACATTACTGTGATGGGGTTTCTTAGAAAAGAAATCAAACAGGTCAACAGTTCATCGGTAACCAAGAACTAGAACTTCTTTTGTCTCTCTCTCTCTCATAGTAGCACTGCTCAGAAACCACCTTTCGCTGAATCAATTTCCCTAGTCTAAACAGTAGATTCAAAATCCCCTTGAGTGGATACACATTACCTGTTGTGGAAAAGCACACAGAGAAATGACCCCCTTGTCATCTACTGCTCAGAATGTTGGAGAAGCACGGTGGTCAGGAGCTAGGACTCAGAGGCCAGCTCTACCACTTACTAGCACCATGGTCTGGGCACCTGCGTGTGACTCAGCTTCCTCATTTGTAAAATGGGGATGATAATAATAATGTACCTATCGCATATCATCACGATGAGGATTTCCAGGTCTCAGAGTAGCGCCTGGCGCATAGTAAGCATGATGTAAATATCTGTTAGTTAAACGTGGATACCACCTTTCGGGACAGGATTTTGATAATGTGCATCGAAAGCCCTGAGCCAGCAATTCTACGTTTAAGAATTTTTCCTAAAGAGATCATCATGGATGTGTGCAAAGATTTATCTTCAAAGAAGCTCACTGCGGTAATAATAAGTGAACATCAATAGGGCGCTGGCCTAAATCAATGGCACTAGAGGACAGTCATATTTTACGCAAGGGGTTGTATTGCTGAGGATCTCACAGAATGCAAAACTCACATTATGCAAGATTAAATTTCCTACAAAAATGAAATGCAAAGCAGGATTCACATTATTTCAGATTTTTCCCATAAAGCAAAGTTTAATTAATATTTTATATCCTACTATTTCAAACTGTGTAATTCAAATTTGCATTAAATGTAACCTGCCTGTATATTTATTATGGAGCCACACAGAAATTTATGTTACAGAAGAATAAGCCATGGCTGAGGAAGACATCCATGATATATCAATTTTAAAAAGTGTGACCTCATTTTCTTCCAATAGACATTTTTTAAGTGCTGGAAAAATAGACATCAAATTTAAAGCATGCTGGATTCCCTGCAATGTGGTTCCTCCTTTATATCTCCCTGTATTTTCTAAATGTTCTACAAGGAACATATTATTTTTGTCATAAGAAACAATAAAAGGAACTTTTAAGGAATAAATGTAACATTGGTATTAACCTAATTTGAGGGGGGGGAAAAAGCTACTCAGACAAATAGGTACATAAAAGAAGATAATCCCAACCCGTTAACTGATGTCTATAGCCTTAGTGAACTGGAGATTTGCTTTTTTTCTAATACTTGGTCCCGGGGATCGGTCTGGACAGGAAATAGGATATCCGATCAGAGCCCAAACTAAAGTTCCATCGGCCTAATCCAGAACCAAGTCAATCTCTCAGAATGCAACAAAGAACACTTTAGAAGCCCACTTACATTGGGCCATTTACTACTCAACATGCCTGTGTGTACTTCTTCTGAGATTTGACAATATCCTTAGGCAAAATAAAAATATGCCATTTTGGTGACTCAAAAAAAGAGCAAAGAACATGAAGAACTTCTCTTCGCTCAGTTTCCCTGACCGTAACTGGCACATTCCATGTAAAACAGAAAAGAGAAGGAAGCTGTACCTCTTTGCTCACTTCCTCCTGTCCAGGGAAAGAGCAGGAAATGTGGGAAGATATCCAAGGGACCTGAAGGAAGCAAAGTTCCTTGAGACAGCCAGGAGTAGGCTGTGGCCTCCTGAACCTTCTGTCCCACGGTTGGTAAGTAGCGGTGTTAATGCTCATTCCAGGCCTGACAGACCTTACCTCTCCCTACACCAGCCATTCTGAATCTACCTGAGGTTTTCACTTATTTTTCGCTTTGAACAAACACTCTGTGCTAAGTGAACCCATTCGCATGAACTGTCTGGTTTGACCATCACAAAAGGCCTATGAATTTTCAGCTATAAGATGAGTAAGGTCTGAGGATCTAATGTAAAGCATGGCGACTGTAGTTGATACAACACTGTATTATTGCATAATTGAAATTTGCTAAGAGAGTAGATCTTAAATGTTCTCACCACTGCTCCCCAAATGATAAATATGTGAGGTGATGGATGAGTTCAGTAAGTAGGTGGGGGAAGTCCTTTCACAATGTATACAAATATCAGATCATCATGTACACTTTTATAATTTTATTATTCTTATTATATTTTATAATTTTATTTGTCAATTACACCCTCAAATGAAAATTTACAGGCACCTGGCTGGCTCAGTTGGTAGAGCGTGCGACTCTTGATCTTGGAGTTGTGAGTTTGAGCCCCACGTTGGGTGTAGATATTGCTTAAAAATAAAATCATAAAAAAAAAACAAAACCCTGAAATTTAAAAAGTTTTTTTAAAGCCTCTGCAGCAAATGCAATCATTTCCCCAGTCTTATGGCATTGAGAGAGGCAGAAGCATATGGATGCCAAGAGCTTGGGCTCTGGTTTGAATCCTGGACTCACCAGTTCTGTGCTATGTAAGCTTCAGCAAGTTACATAAGTTTTCTGTGCCTCATCCTTCCGTTATCCTCATCCGTAAAACGGAGGCAGGAATAACAGCACCTACATAGTTTTGTCATGGAAAGGTCTTAGAACAGTGCCTGATAGAGAACACATGCTCAATATACATTAGCTACTGTGCATCAGATGAGGAAATCTGGCTCAGACAGATGTATTAACTTGCCCATGGTTACACAGCAAGTGTTAGAGCCAAGATTTGCTTGGGTTTCCTTGCGATTCTCGGATCTTGAAGTTTGATTTGGGTCTGTTTTCTATCTCCCATGCCTCCTGTTTAACATGCTCATGCTTCCCTGTCCCTTCTTGAGCATATGCTGTGTATCTCTAATGGCTGATTTAACGTCCTTGTCTACTAACTCCATCATCTGTGACATTTCTAGATCTGTTTCCATTGATCGATTTTTCTCCTCATTATAGCTCATATTCTCCTGCTTTGCGTGCCAGGTAATTTTTTATTGGATGCCAGACATTGTGAATTTCACATTGCTGAGCGCTGAAATTTTTTGTTTTCCTTTAAATATTTGGGGGTTTTGTTTTAGGAGGGTGCAGTTACATTACTGGAAACAATTTGAATCTTTTGAGGCCTGCTTTTAAGATTGCTGAGCAGGTCCAGAACAGTCTTTAGTCTAGGGCTAATTTGGTGACTACTGAGGCGATATCTTTCTCAGGATTCTGCTCGATGTCCTACGTGTTAGCTGTTCTTCCCTTTCCGGTTGATGAAGACACAAATAATGCCCTACCCTGTGTAAGCTCCACCCGATTCTAATGGGTGGTCTTTCCTTGGCCTCTGGTAGTGTCCTCACAGGAATGCATGATCAACCCTCAGCTGCAGATTTGAAGGGAACTCTCTGCAGACACCCTGCGTCTTCTCTCTGTTGAGATAATCTGCTCCCCTTCCACCAGGACCTTGAACAGCTCTTGAATGGGCTCTTGAACCAATGAAGTTTTCCATAAGTAGTTGTTGCATGAATAAATATTGCCCTGCTCTCCATGTGTTAAGCAAACCTGGGTCAGGGCCTAGCTTTTGCCTTCTGGAAAACATCCCACAATGTGCAAACCACAGGCAGATTCTCCACTAAAAGAGAACAAAGTTCATTTCTCCAGGAGAGATTAAGTTGGAGATCAACATCGTGCTGGGACTTAGAGCCACCTGCTGACATCCGTGACCCCAGCCACCCTAGTGTGGTCCCTCCAGAACGGAGATTCCCCAGGCTCTAAAGCTGCTGCATCCAATGAGCTGCCACTGGGCACGTATGGCTGTCAAGCACATGAAATGCAGTTAGTCTAAATGAAGACGTGATTGTAAGTATGAAATACACCAGTATTTTCCAAGATCTAGTATGAAGGAAAGAATATAATGAATTTGTCAGCTGAGAATATGTAGAAGCAGTGATAGTTTAGACATACTGGCTTAAATAAAACATTATTAAAATTAATTTCACTGGTGTCTTTTTACCTTTTTAAGGTGGTTACTAGAAAGTTTCAAACAACATGTGTGGCTCACGTTATATTTCCATTAGCTGTGGAGGGAGAGGGCATCCCACCCAAAAGGGCAGTTCCGGGCTGGCCCCAAAGTCTTAAACCCCATCACCACGACTTGAGGCTGATGGGAAGTAGAATGAGTGAAGGAGCAGGACACACAGAGACAGATGTGATATATTCAGTTTCTTGTTACTCTAACGCAGTTCCCCACCCCATCCCCCAAGCAATTGAACATGACTCACCGACCCATTGCCTTAGGGAGAAAGTTGTCAGCAGCAAACCAGAGAACAATGGAAACAATGTCTGACTTTGTAAGATCAAAGGCCGAAGAAAAAGTCATACTCCAGACTAAATACAGCCACCATCAGCTTCATCTCTTTACAACATCCAAGAGGGATGCAACCAATGACTTAGACTTGTGCAACTTGCTTTCTTCTTCTGGAACTGGGGCTGATAACAGTGCCCACCTTGCAAAGCTGCTGTGGGGGTTAATTTATACAAGAACTCGGAACACTGACTGACCCCTAACAAGTGTGGCCAAAGCGTCTGCTCTTACCTGTGAGTGAGCCTTGCTCAATGTCGTGGCTGAAAAGCCACATACCTGGTCCAGTAAGGACAACAGTAGATGTCATGTTGATGATTGATTATCACTAGGAGCAATGCCCGTATGTACCCCAGTCAATGCTCAAGGTCCTTCTGATCAATCCCATGATGTCAAACGTCCTACCTTTCAATGAACCAGAACATTCAGATGGCTTTCAAAGAATAGTCTAGCTCTGGATTCCTAGTAGTAGGGGTCCCCTGGGGCAATTTTCTCCAGGGCCTGTGCTACACCCCTTTGTAATGAGACTTTCTCCCTGCAGTCCCCTAATTTGCAGAAGCCTGCAGGCCTTAAAACAAACAGGCTGTGACTGGGTTATAATGTGTTAGGGTTATATTCGCATTTAAGATCTAAAGCTGTGTACAAAATGTCCAAGTGTGGTTGGCTTTTGAGGCAATAATTCTAGGAGCATTAGCTCCAGAAGCCTGGCTCCTCTTTACCTCTCCATTCAAATAGGAGCCCAGACTCCAGCCAGTCTGTGCATGGCCATCTCTCCAGGGCATCATCTTCCAGTTCTTGCCACTCACATCACCTGCTGAGACTGTCTAGCCCCTGGGGTACTCTCCCCTTAGCAGAAGAAGCCATAGAGAGTTCTGCTTCTAAGGGGACAAGGGTCAAGTACACAGGAAATATCCATGGACATTAGAGGCAGCAGGGGAGGAGACTATTGAGATCTGAGCTCATTGTCACCAGGGGATTTTGTCGTAGACTTGAAATTCTCAAGAGCAGACATCTTCCACCTCTTTATGGACCCAGAACTTAACAGAATAGAAGCACAACAGTGCTTTGGAATGAATGAATGAATGAAAAAATGAGTGAATGAATGAATGAGTGAATGAATGACTTAACAGTCATTAGGAAATGGCTGAAATCATGCACTCTCTATGAGATTATAGAAGGAGAGGCACTTCCACTTTAAGGGACATCCAGGGGAGAGTCAGGCAACCACCCATAAATATTTCCTGAGCACTTACCGTGTGCCAGGCCCTGTCTTAGCCATCAGAAAGAATGCACTAAATAAGAAGGACTCTTCCCTCCAGAAACTCACATACCAGAGGAGACAGAAGAAGAGTCAGAGAGGTCGGAAAGTGACCTGTGAACACGGTTCTAGGTCTTTCAGAGGGGGAAACTGAAGCTCAGTGAAGGGTGTACTTGCCCAGACCACACGGCTGGCAAGTGGCCGTGCCAGGATTTGAACCAATGTCTGTGTGAACCCCCAAAGAGCCATAGACAGAAAGGAAGGAGAGAGGGGTCAGGTGCCTGCCCTGGTCCAACGCACCAAGAGGATGCAGCCCAAAGACGGAAAGAATCAGCCGGGGAAGAGCTGGGAGGCTGTAGCAATTCACAGATCCCAGGCCAGAAATGAATCAGCTGCTTCTCTCCTTAGCTTTAGGCCTGGGCCCAGGCAAATCTCGGTCGCCTATGTCCCTATGCCAGCTTCTCATCTCTAAACTACTGATACCCACCCCATCCAGCTTTAAAGCCCTGAATCAGTTGATAGGCATAAGACTCTTTTAAAAGTTCCCAACACATAGTTAACTCTCAGAAGCTGTTTTTATGACTTCCCGTTTCTGTATCTTTTGTCCCCTTTTCTTCCCTGATGAGTTCTCGGAAGTAACTCAACTGCATTTGCCCTCAGTGGGAACTCCCCATCCTCTCAGCCTAAGTGATAAAATCCAGGCGTTGGTTAACAGGGACAGAGACACACCTTGGAAGGGGTTTGTCCAGTTTCCAAGCACACGCCTGTTTTTGCCTCTAGAGGCTGGGTTAGGGGCTTTGAACTTTGGGGTTAGCCTGACCTCTAGTGGTCAAGCAGAAAACAACAGAAGGCTGGTAGCTGCAGCTCATATGCAGAAAGGCTAAGGCTGGGCCCCAGCGAGGGGCTTTACTGGGCAGCCTTTATGGAGAGTTCACCAAATGCTGAATTGTGCTAACGCACAGGGAAGTTACACCCTGTGGTGAAGTCCACTCATTTAAATGTGGCAGGGCTGGGTCTGGCTCCAATCCTCTCTGGCTCCGGAAGCTTCTTTGCCCACAAGGCACCGTGCCTGGCTGGAGAGAACCATCATTTGTATTCAGACAGATAATCCCGCCTACAAAGCCCATTGCTTACATAACTGCAACGACACAAACATCCTAACAAAGGTTTTTACGCCTACTTTTCACACCTAGAAGCTGCCATTCTAAAGGGCCCGCCCCCAAAGTCAAACTTGGTCCTCCATTCAAAGCATATTTATCCATCTGCGTTGGGCAGTACCCTAGGCTCTGGCAATCGATGGAAAGCAAAACACGAGATCCCTGCCCGCAGGAACCTGGAGGACTAAGGAGTGAGTTCCAGAACGGAGGTCCCCTGCTCCCTATTCAAATGCTCTTCTCTCTAGGCCATGAGAACCACTGCTACGGAAACAGCTCATTTCAGGGCACTGGGCTTCCCACCTGGATGAGAAACTCAGCAAAGACAGGGATGCTACGGTTCTGACCCCATACTCCACCCACGGAGCCTCCTCAGGGAGAAGGAGTCAGTCAGCTGGGAGCTTCTTGCGAATTCAGCCGGGAGCTCGGGCGCCCCTTCTGTTACCCAGGGTTGGAGGGACTTGGGTTTGCTGCATGTTAGCGCCACTGGGGTTACCCACAATTTGTTGACTATGACCTGCCTGGCGCTAAGCAGTTCATGTGCATTCTCAGTCGGTTCTCACGGTGCTCCCACGAGGCAGGTTCCATTGTATTGCCATTTTACAGAAGACAAAACTGAGGCTTCAAAGTGACTAAGCAGCTCGTCCAAGAGATGGTAGAGCCAGGACTTGAATCCAGTTCTGCCTGACTCTGAATCCCACACTTTGAGCAATGTCCTCTACCACCTCTGGCCTGACTTCTGGGTGTCAGAGCTTGACCTGTAGAGCTCCACGTACCCCGTTTCCTACTCATTGTTGGCTTGAGAGAAGGGATGTGAGTGCAGATAGTTTATTTGGGGAGTGATCTCAGAAGGCACTGGGAGAAGATTGGGGACGTGTATTAGTCAGCTAGAGCTGCCATAACAAAATCACAAACAATTTATTTTTTCACAGTCCTGGAGGCTGGAAGTCCCAGATCAAGGGGCCAGCAGGGTTGATTTCTCTAAGGTCTCTCTCCTTGGCTTGCAAATGGCCACCTTCTGGCATGTCCTCAAGTGGTCTTTTCTCTGTGTACATCCCCCGTGTGTCTGTGTGTCCTAATCTCCTCTTCTTTAAGGACACCAGTCAGATTGGATGAGGACCCATCCTAATGGCCTCATTTTAACTTAATCACTTCTTTAAAGACCCTATATCCCCCAAACAGTCACATTCCGAGGTCCTAGGGGGTAGGGTTTCAACATAGTCATTGGGTCTCCAGAGGGGACAACTCAATCCATCACAGGGAGTAAGACAGGGGAGAAGGAAAGAAGCAGATGAGGGGTGCTTTACTGATTAGGTTACTGCTGTGGGCAAGCTGGGCTCTGGCCCCACTGAGGACATGTGGGAGATGGTGTAAAACCCTCTCAGAGTTCTCCCATCCAGGCAGCAAGCTAATGGCTGCCCCAGAGCATTAACTCCCCAGCCCGCCTTGTTCAGGAGGAAAGATGGGGCTGAGATGCAGCCGCTCGGAGCAGGATGCAGTCACCATGGAATAGAATGGTGAATGCCAAGGGTATAGGGGGTCTGCTGTCAGCTATGTCTCCGTCACCACCCCCAGCTACTCCTGAGTCCATCGGATTCTCACGTTAGAGCACCTGGCTCCAGGTCAACCCTAGTCAGTTTCAACAGCGATCTCGTAAAGCGCTCTTTCTACATATGCGTATGTTAACAAGGGACAGCGTAAATCAGAGTGCTTCCTCCGAACCGGCTCGGTTTCCAGGGCTTGCTGCTCTCCCCATCCCACAGCACGAGCAATTTCACTTCCACACCTTCTGATGCAGCCTTGTAAGAGGCAGGGCTCCGATTGCAAATGGCAGAACCTCAGTTCAAATTGGCTTCAAAATAAAAGGTAAGGAGAATTCTAGGCTCACGTCCCTGGATACTCCAGCACTGCTGCAGCGGGCATTCAGAAAATAGCCTTGGGAACTTGTCTTTCTAAACCTCGTGGCTCAGTTTTCCAGTGTGGGCTTCTTCTGAAGGTGGGCTCTCTCTGTGTAGTGACACAGGGGACCCCAAACACCTCCCAATCTACATCCTACCAGTACCTATACTAGTTAGGATGCTTTGGGCTGCTAGTAACAGAAAAACTGGCTCAACAATAAGGACAGCACCTAGGGTCCAGAGGTGGGCTGGACTTTTGCTAATTCACTTAGCCATTCTGTGAATACAGCCAAGCCTACTGGGCAGCAACTCCAAATACATGAAGGACACAACGTATGAGCTTTTTTCTCTTTCTTTAAGATTTTATTTATTTATCTATTTGAGAGAGAGCCAGAGCATGAGCAGGGGGAGGGGCAGAGGGAGAAGCAGACTCCCCGCTGAGCAGGGAGCCCAACGTGGGGCTCGATCCCAGGACCCTGGGATCATGACCTGAGCCGAAGGCAGACGCTTAACCAACTGAGCCACCCAGGCGCCCCAACATATGAGCTTTTAAGGTATCTACTCTTGACCTCTCCTCCAATCTATCCCCCACACAGAATCCCAAGTGACCTTTTACAATGCAAATGTAATGATATCACTCCCCTGATCAAACCCCCTCAATGGCTGCCCCTTACTCTTTGGAAGTCTTCACCAGCACAGACAAACCCCCCCCCCCCCCCCACTGAGTACATCTGTTGACCTGGCAGATGAGTTATTTTCAATCCCCATCAGAAAGGAGGATCCTGAGCAGTTCAATTCACTGGTCCAGAGCTATACCAACTCCCCTGCTCTTTGTCACAATGTAGTCCCAAAGGACCTTGATCTTCTGCGCATCCCACAGGTGGTCCCCTATACTAATGACACCACGCTCATCAGGCCTGGGGAGCAGGAAGTGCAAAATCTCTGGACATTCTGATGTGCCACCGGACAAGAGATGAACTCTACAAAGATTCAGGAGCCTGCTGCATTGGTGAAGTTTTTCTTCTAGCCGGGTGGTCTGGGGCATAGCAAGGCATCCCCTCCAAGATAAAGGAAAGGATACTGCACCTTGCACTTCATATCACCTGGAGAAAAATAGGGCTTTGCATTAGGTTTTGCACAGTACAAGTGGATTTGCAATTTGAGCCATAGAACATGGCAGATCCCATGGCATAGAGGTACCCATGATAGAAAGTGAGACTGTGCCGAATCTCCAGCAAGCCCCAATAGGAGAGTTGTAGCACAGACCCCTAAGGTTCTGGACAAAGGCCATGCCATATGCAGCAGAGAACTCTTCACTATTTGAAAAAGCAGCTCCTAACATGCTACTGGGCTCTAGTAGAGACTGAGTAGCTCACCAGGGGACACCCATCATGAGCTGATTACTGTTAGACCCACCAGGTCATAAAATTGGGCAAGCAAGGCAGAAATTCATGGTACAGTGGAAATGATACATTTGGGATCAGTCCTGAGCAGGTCCAGAGGACTCAATTAGGTTTTACAAACATGTGGCCCAGACCACCCTGTATCTACCTCTATTGCTCTGATACTCTTCCTCAGCTCATGCCTATGTCCTGAGGAAGAGTTTCCTACATACCTGCTAGAGAAAGAGAAAATCCAAGCCAAGGTCATGGATAAGTTGGCTCGATATACTGGTGTGAGCTGAAAATGTATTTCTCCTGCACTACATCCCCACATGGGGGCAGGTTTGAAAGACTGGACAGAGCCCTAGGCAACAGACTTGGTCATCAACTTTGTGAGAAGTAAGAAGTAGCCTGTGTTAAGGATATATGCTGACTTCTTGGCAGTGGTGAATGACTTAAATGATTGGTCAGGAGCCCTGAAGGAGCAAGATCATAAGATCAGAGATCTTGAGGCAGAATTCTGTAGATGGATCTGTGGAAGAGACACAAAGTATGTGGATCCTTGTGCCTCAGGTCCATAACCATGACAGAGCATCCATCAAAAGAAAGCAACTGGACAATGGGGGTGGACAGGGCAACTTGTCCTGGAGATCAGCCATCCTCTTTATTCAGCTATAATTGTGCCATCACAGCGAGCCTTTTTTGAATGACAATGTGGCGGAGTTGAAGGCTCAGCAAGGACTCAACAGCACACACTCCATCCCACCAAGTCTGATCTAGCCACTGCTGCTGCTGGACAATTGTCCTGTGCATTCATTGACACTAAACCCTCAGTATGGTGCCGTCCCTGGAAAAACCCAATTAGCCAATTGGTGGCAAGTTGATCGCATTGGGCAATGATGTCTCCCTACTAGGATTCATGGGGATTCCAAGTATATGTTAATCTACCTTTCCTGCCCCTGGTGGCCAGCACCAGTAACTGAAGTTTCCCAGAGTGCCTGGTTTTCCATCATGGGATCTTGGGTAACAAAGTCTTAAGTCAAGGAACTCCTACTTTATGATGAGAGAGGTGACCATGGACATGATATTCCATGTCGCTCAGAACATGACTATCTAAAAGAACGCTGAAATGGCTTTTTTAAAGTACAGCTAAGACACCAGCTTCAGGATGACACCTTGAAGGGGGGCAGTGGTTAGGGTGCTGTCCCTCGAGATGCAGGATGTACTTTGCCCCAATAGCCATTATATGGTAATGTGTCCCTAATAATAAAGGTATAATGCATGGGTCTGGGAGCAAAGAATAGCATCACTACCCCTCCACCATCACTCCCAGTGACCCACTTAGGGAGTCTGTTGTTCCTCTCCCTGAAACTTAAAGTTCTGCTGAACTAAAGACCCCCATTCCTAGGGGGAGGGAGGCTCCTACCAGGTGACACACTAACCATTCCACTTGCCTAAAGCTAAGCTGCTACCTGGTCATTTTGGGGCTCCTTATGCCAGTAGCCCAGCAGGCAGAAAAAGCAGTTACTGTATTAGCTGAGGTAATTGACTCATTATCACTAGGACATAGGATGGCTGCTACATAATGAGGACAAAGAAGAGGATTCTGAAACTCAGAGGATTGGCTGGGGTGCCCCTTGGTGCTCCCGTGCCCAATTTTAACTATGAGGAGGCAATTACAGCAACCCCAGCCTCCTCCAGGCATGGAAACCAGGGGCTCAGAGCCCGAGGGATGAAGATCTGGGCTAAACCACCAGACAACCAAATTGGTGGCCAAAATAAGCACATGAAAAGATGCTTCGCATCATCAGTCTTCAGGGAAATGCAAATCAAAACCAAAATGAGATATCACTTCACTCCCACCAGGATGGCCATAATCAAAAAGAAGAACAAGTGTTGGTGAGAAAGTAAAAAAATCGGAACCCTCATACATTGCTGGTGGGAATGCAAAATAGTACAGCTGGTTTGGAAAGCAGTTTGGCAGGTTCTCAAAAAAGTTCAACGATGAGTTACCATATAACTAAGCAATTCCTCTCCTAGGTACAGACCTGAGAGAAATGAAAACACCTGTCCACACGAAAACTCGTACACGAATATTCCCGGCAGCACCGTTCATCATAGCCAAAAGGTGGAAACAACCCAAATGTCCATCTTAGGTGGGCCAACAAAATAGTGTATTCATGCAGTAGAATCACCTGGCCATGAAGGAACGAGGTACCGATCCATGCTACCACGTGGATGAACCTTGAAAATATCATGCCAATTGAAGGAAGCCGGACACAAAAACCACACGTTGTCTGATTCCGTGTACAGGAAATGTCCAGAAGAGGCAAGGCCAAAGAGACAAGAAAGTAGATGAGTAGCTGCCAGGGGTTGGGTGGGAGGTGGGGGGGCAAAAGGGGAAGCGAATGGGGGAGGGACCACTAGTGGTGTCTTTTAGGGGTGAGGCAAGTGTTCTGAACTTAGCCATAATGGTTGCCCAACTTTGTGAGTACACTAAAAGCCATGACACTGTACACTGTGAGCGAACAAATTTTATCATTTGTGAGTTATAGCTCAATTAAAGGAAGTCTATGAGAAAAAAAATTGCTGGCCAAAAGTTGAGGAGACTTGAGAATGGATATTGAAGATAAATTACAGCCTCAGGACCAACTGAAACAGCGGAGAGGGAGTTTATCCCACCAACACTCCTTTTGGTGTCTTTTTTTTTTTAAGAAACGATGATAACGGGCCACCACCCAGAGGAACAGGCGACAAGGGACAGAGTGAAGAATGAATTAATATGAAGCATGAGGGAATCGAGGTGCCCAGCTCTCGTGTCAGCCTCCAGTGCAAGCAGCTGCAGTTCTTTGCCTGGGACTCTGGCCACTGAGGCCACCTGGTCCACCTGTGGGACAGGCTGGGCGTGCCTTCAAATGCTGATAAAAATGGATGTACCGGGCACCTGGGTGGCTCAGTTGGTTAAGCATCTGACTCTTGAGCTTGGCTCAGGTCATGATCTCAGGGTCGCGAGATCGAGCCCCACGTAGGGCTCCACACTCAGCGGGGAGTCTGCTTGAGATTCTCTTTCTCCCTCTCCGTCTGCCCCTCCCCCCTCAAATAAATAAATAAATAAATCTTTTTTTAAAGAGTGGATGGACCAATACTTGTGGTCAGGATAACTCTATGATGCATGTTCTACACGATCTCTCAGAGTCCCCAGCGGGGTTCACACCCCAGTTGCCCACAGCAATAACCTGTTCCATAAAACACCCCTAATTGGCTGGCTTCCTTCCCTCCTGTGTCTCATGACTCTAATCCCCTACTGGTGCTTCCTGCGATCAATTGCCAAGTGAACTGGTTGTACTCACAACCTTGCTGCGGGATCTCCCCGATGGCCATCAGTAAATTCAAATTTGCGACTTACCTTTTCAGCAACCTAAATCGTGGGGGAGAGACAGAGTGTTTCTCCTGAATTACTTTAGGGTCCTCGGAGGGAGGTAAAGTAAGGATCTCCGGGGGATTTCCAAGTAGAAAAGGCAACTCTTTTGAGATTTCCAGAATTTCCTTGGCCCCCGTACATTTCCAGCAGCTGCCAACGTTCCCTAGACGACTTTGCCATGTAAGAAGCCACCCGTGTCTTGACAGAATCTTGGTGTCCTTGGAGTGGAATCGCGGCCTGTGAAATCCTCCCCAGACTCTTCTTTTAGGGGAACATTTCAGGATGTCTCTAGCATGCTGACGAGTGTTTCTAGATATAGTCAATGTACCATAACCCCATACCCAGGACAATATACACGATACGCAGCAGTGTTTTGAGTGAAGGAGCAAAGTAAGCCATTGCCAGCCATCCCAGAAGCCTAGATTTTCGACGGCCCCATGAAGTTCATCCGGGATGTAGGGATCGGGGAGCTGAAAGCAAGCTGCTCTGAGGCTGCGCGGGTCCTGGCAGACACAGAAGCCTGGTTCCTTTTTTTTTTTTTTTGGTGGTTTTGGGGATGGGGTGGGGCATGAATAGCGTCTCTGCAGGGAGGGGAAGCATTTAATAAACAAACTCTAATTTGCCGGGTATGGTTTACGGTTTATGTAGATAAGTAAAGTGTTGGTTAGCTTCAGGCCTGGGCTAAGACAGGCCTGCCTGGGGATAATGTCAGCTCTCTGAGTTCTCCCAGCGCAGTTTCTTTGGAAAACAAAGATTTAAGATAAACGTGGAATGTTGTGGCAGTTGCTTCTACTCTGTGGGAATGCACCTGTTATCAGAGGCTCTCGGGGTCTGCACGCAAGACTTCAGCCCCACATGGCTAACGTGGCCCCAAAGATGGGTGAGAAATCAAGGCAGAGGCTTCTCTGTGTAAGGGTGGTTTATGCATGCCTGGGCTCTTGTCATTGCAGCCGTGTGCGTGAGGGGGCAAGAGAAGCTACGCAGGCGGGTACTGCTGGCTTTTCCGATGAGATAAAGAAACTGCGTAAGCTGCACCTCCCGCTTTGTATCCCTCTATTACAGTGCTTCTCAGCTGAGGGCTGTTGTGCACTCCCCCCCAAAACAAGATATTTGGCAATGTCTGGGGACTTTTTTGGCTGTCACAACTAGGGGAAGGATGCCACTGACATCTGATGAGTAGAGGCCAAGAATGCTCTTAAACATCCTACAGTGCACCCATCACAAAAGATGATGCAGCTCAAAATGTCAATAGTGCTTAGGTTGAGAAACTGTATTGGATTCAAGCCTGTCGTGCCTTTTAAATCTGATAGCCAACCCAAACATGTAACCAAAGCTGGGATGGTACAAGCTGACCTTGATCAGTTCCCAAGAGTATAGTTACGCTGTCAAGGTAAGCATGTCATTTCTTTACTGAGGATCATCACTGTGTTTGTTGTCTATTGGAAGCAGTTGCTAATACAGAGCGGAGGCCTGGCCCTCCTGGCAGGAAAGAGCTCAGCGCGCAGAGTGGGTTTCTTACAATCCAGTAGAAGCAGTCTTGCAGGAGTCCACAAGGGGGCAGCCATCAGCAGCCTCCTCCTGTGAAGGTGGCTTAAAATTAAATCAAAAGATAAAATAAAACAAGAAAAGATCTGCTGCCTGTCACCATGCTGTCCTAAAGAGAAGCGAAGGAGCCTGGAGTAAGAGAGCCACGTTGGTTAAAATTCCAGCTCTGCCATTCACCCATATTTGCCAAAGAAAGACACGCAGACGGGCAACACATCTATTGTTCCCAAGGAAATTTTTTCAGGGAAAAATATATGGAAGCACTGTCAACATATTTGTATGGAAAGTTATTTTAAAGTGGCTTTATGAAGACAAATTTTCTCTTTAAAAACATATAGTGTGGGGCGCCTGGGTGGCTTAGTCGGTAAGCCTCTGCCTTCGACTCAGGTCAGGATCCCATGGTCCTGGGATCGAGCCCCGCATTGGGCTCCCTACTCAGCGGGAAGCCTGCTTCTCCCTCTCCCTTTGCCCCTGCTTGTGTTCCCTCTCTCGCTGTGTGTCTCTCTCTTTCTCTGTCAAATAAATAAATAAAATCTTTAAAAAAATAAAAATAAAAACATATAGTGTAAGTTTCATGGGACACCTGGGTGGCTCAGTTGGTTAAGCATCCCACTCTTGATTTCAGCTCAGGTCATGATCTCATGGGTCATGAGATCGAGCCCGGCGTCAGGCTCTGGGCTAGGCGTGGAGCCTGCTTAAGATTCCCTCTGTCCCTCGGCCCCTCTCCCCGATCGCATTCTCTCTTTCTTTCTCTCTCGAACACACACACACACAGTGTAAGTTTCATAATTGCACATGCACATGGAAAAATCTCCAAATACACAAAAGAATACACAACAGAAAGTACATCTCTATCATACATCTGTAAAGTTGGCCAAAAAAAAATTAAAAGGATTGTCATTCTATATGTTGGGGCAAATGTAGAGCTGGTGGGAGCAAAAGTGGGTACGACCACTCTGGAAAACAGTATGACATTCTTCAAGTTGAAGATGTACAATTCTTTTCCTCATGAACATGTGTATGAGGAAGAGACATGTTCAAGCTTATTTATAGGAGTATTATTCTTAATGCTATTGGAAACATCCCATATGTCTGTCTGCAGTAGAATGTATAAATAAATTGTGGCATATTCATATAATGAACATGATACAGCACCAATTGTCAAATTTTTAAAAGATTCTTATTTGGGGCACCTGGATGGCTCAGTTGCTTAAGTGTCTGCCCTCGGCTCAGATCATGATCCCGGGGTCCTGGGATCGAGTCCCTCATCGGGCTCCTGGTTCAGCAGGGAGCCTGCTTCTCCCTTTCCCACTCCCCCAGCTTGTGTTCCCTCTCTCACTGTGTCTCTCTGTCAAATAAATAAATAAAATCTCTCTTAAAAATTCTTATTTATTTATTTTTGAGAGAAAGCACAGAGGGAGAGAGAGAAGCAGACTCTCCACTGAGCAGGGAGCCCAACAGGGGGCTCGATCCCAGGACCCTGGGATCATAACCTGAGCCGAATCAGATGCTTAACTGACTGAGCTACCCAGGCGCCCCTGTCAATCTTTAAAAAGATTTTAAAGATAAAATCTCAGGACTTATTCATTTCTGAAAAACTACCAACTACTCCCAAAGAGCTTTTGTTTACATGGGTTATATCTATATGTATTTACCAAATGAGAAATTTAAAGTGAGAAACTTTTCTTTTTAAGGTTTTATTTTTAAACAATCTCTACACCCAACGTGAAGCTCAAATTCACAACCCTGAGATCAAGAGTTGCATGTTTTACCAGCTAAGCCAGCCAGGTACCCCTAAACTGAGAAACTTTTAATTTATCTATTTGTTTATTCATTTTTAAAATAATAAATATATGACATAAATCATATTGGTATGAAAAATAACTTTTTTTAAACTAGCAAGAATGGCAGCATTACATTTTTGCAAATCTCTTTAATGTCTTCCTTAATAGAAGACAAGTGAGTTCTTATATCTGCTTCTGCATTCAGTCTGTTGCAATATTACACACCATGTAGTTTCTCAAAAGCTCCACAGTAACCTCATGAGAGAATGAAGATAAAAAAGGGCAAATAAGGGGTGCCTGGGTGGCTCAGTCATTAAGCGTCTGCCTTTGGCTCAGGTCGTGATCCTGGGGTCCTGGGATCGAGTCCCGCATCGGGCTCCCCGCTCGGCGGGAAGCCTGCTTCTCCCAGTCCCACTTCCCCCTGCTTGTGTTCCCTCTCTCACTGTGTCTCTCTGTCAAATAAATAAATAAAATCTTAAAAAAAAATAAAAAATTTAAAAAAAGGGTAAATAACGTCTTAGTATTTATAGACTATGTTTGTGTAGTCGGTAGTATGAAAATAGTTCTGACTTCTTGGATGGTCTGATTTTGAGAAGCACCACAATATAGCAATGAAAATAAGTGAGCTACATCATTATGTGGGGTGTTACAGAGAGCTCTCACAAACATCATATTGAACAAAAGAAGCAAGATACAAAAGAATACATTCGGGGGGAGGGAGGATGGGGAGTTACTGCTTAGTGGGTACAGAGTTTCAGTTTTGCAAGATGAAAAGAGTTCTGGAGATGGACCGTGGTGATGGTTGCATAACACTGGGAAGCACTTAATATCAGTGAAATGTCTTAATACCAGTGAAATGTACACTCACAAAGAGTTAATATGGTGAATCTTATGTTACATGTATTTTACCACAATTAAAAATTTTAAAAGAATACACTCAGTAAGATTACATTCATGTAATAACATTTCAAAACAGTCAAAACTATACTAAATTATTTAAGGACACATACATGCATGGTAAATCTTTAAGAACAAGGGAATTATTATAAAATCAAGATGGTCAGTACTCTTGGAGAGAAGAATGGGGTTGTATTTGGAGACTGACCTAAGTAGTACTGTATATAATTACTCTTTTTATAAAAAAAGATTTTTTTTTAATTTTTAAGCAATCTCTACACCAGTGTGGGGCTCAAACCCACAACCCTGAGATCAAGAGTCACATGCTCCACCAACTGAGCCAGCCAGGTGCCCCTGTATATAATTACTCTTTAAACTGAACATATTTTATGTACTTTCTACATATATATGTATATATACACTTATATATGTATATATATATAAAACAAAGGAAAATACATATATATAATGGATTGCTCTCAACAAAAGTCAAAAAGCATTCGGGGAAAAAGGACAGTCTATTGAGCAAACAGTACTGTAACCCCGGGAAACCTAAAATAACAAAACAAAAATAAGCCTTGACCCATAATCAAAAATTAACTAAAAATGGGGGCACCTAGGTGGCTCAGTTGGTTAAACATCTGACTCTTGATTTCGGCTCAGGTCATGATTTCAGGGTTGTGATCTCAGGGTCATGGGACTGAGCCACACGTCAGGTTCCACACTCACTGGGTGTCTACTTGAGATTCTCTCTCTCTCCCTCTGCCTCTCCTCACCCTACACTCTCGCTCTCTCTCTCTAAAATAAATAAATAAATCTTTTTAAAAAAAATTTACTCGAAATGAGGACAGGCTTAAATGTCAAATCTTAAACACAAAACACCCAGAAGAAAACATAAGAGAAAACCTTTGTTATCTTGAGTCATGCAAATGCAAAAATTTCTTAGATAAGACAGAAAAAGCACAATCCACAAAAGAAAAATTTGATGTATTGAACTTCATCAAAATTTTAAAACTTCTGGGGTGCCTGGTTGGCTCAGTCAGTTAAAAAAGCATCCAACTCTTGGTTCCAGCTCAAGTCATGATCTCAGGGTCGTGATCTCAGGGTCGTGGAATCGAGCCCCATGTCTGGCTCTGCACTCAGTGGGGAGTCTGCTTGAGATTCTCTCTCCCTCTTCCCCTCACCCCACTCGTGCACTCTCTCACATAAATAAATAGATCTTTAAAAAATAATAAAAATAGGCAAAATATTTGAATAGACAGTTCACTAAAAAAATACATAGACTGTCAATGAACAATCTGAAAATGAAATTAACTAAGGAAATGAAAAGACAAGCCACAGACTAGGAAAGAATATTTGCAAAACACATTCTATGTATACAGGAAAAATACAAAGAACTCATGAAACTCCATAATAAGAAAATGAGCAACACGGTTTAAAAATGGGCAAAATATTTGAATAGACACTGAAGAGGATACAGACTATCAATGAACAATGTGAAAATGAAGTTAAGAAAACAATTCCGTTTACAATAGCATCAAAAAGAATAAAATACTTAGGAATAAATTCAACAATAGTAGAACAAGATTTGTACAGTGACTATTAAAAACATTGTTGAAAATAATTAAAGAAGACCTAAATAAACAGAAAGACACGCTGTCTTCACAGATCAGAAGTCTTGATACTAAGATGGCAATACTCCTGATTGAAAAATTCAATGCAATTTGTATCAAAATTCCATGCAAACCTGAATTTTTTTGCAGAAATTGACAACCTAATCATAAAATTCATATCTTGAATACCCAAAACAATTTTTAAAAAGAAAAACAAAGTTGAAGGACTCACACTCATTTGTTTCAAAATTTACTTTAAATCTACAGTAATCAAGAAAGTATAGTACTGGTTTAAGGATAGAATTATAGATCAATAGAATAGATTTGAGAGTTCAGAAATAAACTCTTATATTTATGGCTGACTGATTTTCAACAAGGGTGCCAAGGCTACCCAATGAGGAAAGAATAGTCTTTTTTTTTTATTTTTTTTTATTTATTCATGAAAGTCAGAGAGAGAGAGAGAGAGAGAGGCAGAGGCAGAGGGAGAAGCAGGCTCCCCGCCTAGCAGGGAGCCCAATGCGGGACTCGATCCCAGGACCCTAGAATCATGACCTGAGCCCAAGGCAGACGCTTAACCATCTGAGCCACCCAGGCACCCGAGGAAAGAATAGTCTTAACTGAAGATGAATTGTAGGCCTAAATATAAATATAAATATAAAACTCCTAGAAGAAAATATATGAATATATCTGTGTGACTATAGATCAGGCACTGCTTTCTTAGATATGATACCAAAAGAAAAAATAGAAGTTTTACATCAAAATTGAAAACTTTTGTCCTTCAAAGGACATCATCAAGAAACTAAAAAGACAAATCACATCATGGGAGAAAATATTTGCAAATTATATATCTGATAAGGAATCTGTATCCAGACTATATAAAAAACTCTTATAATTCAATAACAAAAAGGCAAATAACCCAATTTAAAAATGTTCAAAGGATTTGAATATATATATAAAGGAAATATACAAATGGCCAATAAGTACATGAAGAGATGCTCAACATCATCAGCCACTAAGGAAATGAAAATCAAAACCACAATACGATAGGACTTTATACCCACCCACTAGATGGCTATAATCAAAAAGGAGGACAATAACAAGGGTTTGTGAGGATGTGGAGAAACAGGAACCCCCATACATTGCTGATGCAAATGTAAAATGGTATAGTTGTGGAAAAAGAGTCTGGTGGTTCCTCAAGAAGTTAAACATAGAATTATCACATAACCATGCAATCCCATTCCTGAACCAAGAGAACTGAAAGATAACATCCATGCAAACATTTGTACTCAAACGTTCATACAGCTTTATTCATAACAGCCGCAAAGTGGAAACAATCCAAATACTCATCAACTGATGGATGGAGAAACAAAACTCTATAGAATGGTTTATTAATCTGCCATTAAAAAGCTGGGTAATTATTCAGCATGAGGTACTAATACATTTGAAAACATGGATGAGCCTTGAAAACGTTATGCTAAGTGAAGGATGTTAGATGCCCAAGACCACATAGTGTATAATACCATCTTTATGAAAGGTTCAGAATAGGCAAATCAATAGAGAAAAGTAAATTATTGGTTGGGGTGGGGCTGGGGCAGAGAGAGAAGTCAGGCCGGTATGAATGGGGAATGACAGCCAATGGCTTCAGGGTTTCTTTTTGGGGGTGATAAAAAATGCTCTGAAATTGATAGTGGTGATGACTGCATAACTCTATGGATATATTTAAGCCACTGAATTGTATATGTTTAAAAGGTAACTTTTAGGGTATAGGAATTATATCTCAATAAGGATATATTGGAGGATATATTTCCTTCAATAAGGAAAGAAGATACATGGATGGCAGATAAGCACATGAAAAGTTGCTCCACAACATTGACTTTTAGGGAAATTTATATTAAAACCACTGAGCCTGGCTGGCTCAGTCAGTGAGCATGTGACTCTTAATCTCTGGGTTGTGAGTTTGAGCCCCACGTTGGGGGTAGAGTTTACTTAAAAAAAATAATTAAAAAAAAAAACCACAGTGAGATACTTCTACATATCTGTTAGAATGGCTAAAAAAAGGAGAAAGGACTGACAATGCCATGTGCTGACAAAACTATGGACTCACCGGACCTCTCATCCATTGCCAGTGGGAATGCAAAATGAAGCCACTTTGGAAAACAGTTTGGTGTTTTTTTGTTTTTTGGGGTTTTTTTGGTAATGTTAAACATACATTTACCATCTGGTCTGATAACCCATTCTTAGGTATTTACCAAAGAGAAATGAAAACATGTTCATGAGGTATGGAGGTTCCTCAAAAAGTTAAAAATAGAGCTACTCTACGACCCAGCAATTGCACTACTAAGTATTTACCCAAAGGATACAAACGTAGTGATCCGAAGGGGCACCTGCATCCCAATGTTTATAGCAGCAATGCCCACAATAGCCAATGTATGGAAAGAGTCCAGATGTCCATCAACAGAGGAATGGATAAAGAAGATGTGGTGTATACATATACAATGGAATACTACTCAGCTATCAAAAAAAATGAAATCTTACCATTTGCAACAACGTGGATGGAACTAGAGGGTATTCTGCTAAGCGAAATAAGTTAGAGAAAGACAATTATCATATGATTTCACTCATATGTGGAATTAAAGAAACAAAACAGATGAACATAGGAGATGGGAGGGAAAAATAAGACAAAATAAGAGAGGGAGACAAACCATCTAACCCATAAGAGACTCTAGGAAACAAACTGAGGGTTGCTGGAGGGGTTGGTGGATGGTGTAAGTGGGTGATGGGCATTAAGGAGGGCACTTGATGTAATGAACACTGGGTGTTATATGCAACTAATGAATCACTAAACTCTACCTCTGAAATTAATAATACATTATATGTTAATTAATTGAATTTAAATTTTAAAAAAAGAAAACTTGGGGCGCCTGGGTGGCTCAGTCGTTAAGCGTCTGCCTTCGGCTCAGGTCATGATCCCAGGGTCCTGGGATCGAGCCCCGCATCCGGCTCCCTGCTCCGCGAGAAGCCTGCTTCTCCCTCTCCCACTCCCCCTGCTTGTGTTCCCCCTCTCGCTATCTCTCTCTCTGTCAAATAAATAAATAAAATCTTTAAAAATAAAGAAAGAAAGAAAGAAAAAAGAAAACTTATGTTCATGGAAAAACCTACACATTAATTTTGTAGCAGTGTTATTGGTAATTGCCAGAACAGGAGATAACCCAAATATTCAACTGATGAGTCAACCAACCATGGTGCATCCATACAATGGAAGATTAGTCAGCAATAGGAGGGAATGAACTACTGGTATTACAGCAAGATGGTTGCTTTTCAAATGCAATATGCTAAGTGAAAGAAGCCAGCCTCAAAAGGCAACTTACTATATAATTCTGTTTTATAAGATAAGCTGGAAAAGGCCCATTTGTAGGAACGGAAAACAGGTCAATGAGTGTCAGGGGCTGGGGGTAGAGAGTGGTTGACCACAAAGGAGTACACAGGAATTTTGGAGGCTGATGAAAACGTTCTATATCTTGACTGTGGTGGTTGCTTCATGATCGGATGTGTTTGCCAGAAATCAGACAAGTGTAAACTAAAAAGGAATGAATTTTTCTGAATGTAAATTATACTTCAATGAATCTGACTTAAAAAAAAAAAAAACGAAGAGGGGAAAAGTGGGTCTTCCTCTACATCGCTGGGCCAATTGCTCAATTCTATTTTCCCTTCCCAGAAGACAATCACTCTTACTGGTTTGTAGATCCTTTCGGCTTCTCAGAAATATTCTAGATATATACAAGTATGTATGGATACATGTATATGCAATACATTTACATGTATATACATTTACATGTATATACATTTACATGTATATACGTTTACGTGTATATACATTTACGTGTATATACATTTAATTGTATATACATTTACATATACAAATGTGTGTGTGTGTGTATACACACACACGCACACATATATAAAAATAGTTTTGGAAGCATATTATACACTGGTCTTTGCTTTGCACCTAACTGTAAATTTTGAATACCCTTCCACATCAGTATATAACAGCCTGCCTCATCCTTTTTTTTTCTTTTTTTAAAGCAGGCAGTTAATTTGGCTAAACTTGAATTGCAGAACTGCTCCGCGGGGGTGAGTGGCAGCTGAAGCCATCAGTTCACTTTGCCTAGTGTTAACCCTGTATTCCAGCGCCCAGCTCAGATGTAGGCAGAGCTCATACAAAGAATTTGGGGCTCCCCTTCCCTGGATCTTCCTTTTCCAGGATTCCCTACTCAACCTCCAGAGGCTGTGTTTGTGTGTACCCTGTCCTCTGGTTCTTCAGGCCGGTAAAACCAGGTATCCTGGCAGAGTTTTGGCCATCCTCCTTTTGCACAGATTTGCCCTGCCTTTGAAAACAGGACACTCAGCCTGTACTGTCCCTTTCCTCCAAGTGATGACAGCCCTCTAGCACCTGTCTGTTTTTTGATCATTCCCCAGTGTCTACAGGTAGTTTGATTTTGTGTGTGTGTGTGTGGGGGGGGGGTTGCTTTTTGTTTTTTGCATTTTGTCCAGAGTTTATAGTTGTTATTTGTGCAGGACCCATCTGTGAGGAGTTACTCGGCCATGACTGGGAGAGGAATTTTGCCTCACTCTTGAGCTACTACATTTCACCTTCCAGACAACCCTGCAGGAAAGGTAGTATTCTGCCCCCTGTCTGCAGAGCAATGGGTACCATGGACCCATTGGACCCCAGATCATTTGAGCATTTGGGAATGGACTGTATTTTGGTGTTTTGTTTTGTTTAAGATTTATTTATTTGAGAGAGAGAGGGGGTACGCACCTGCAGGTGGCAGGGGAGGGGAGAGGGAGAGAGAAAGAATCTCAAGCAGGCTCCACGCCCAGCACAGAGCCCGACTCAGGGCTCGATCTCACGACCCCGGATCATAACCTGAGCCGAAATCAAGAGTTGGACCCTTAACCTACTGAGCCTCCCAGGCGCCTTGTTTTGTTTTTTCTTTTCTCCTTTGTTCTGAAGTCAAACACTTTCAGTATGACCTTGGAAAGGTCGCTTCACCTCAGTTCTCATTTGTCTATCTGAATAATCATGATACTTTCCTCAAAAGGTGGTTCTGAAGGGCAGTGAGGTAGCACCACGGAGGCCAGTGTTTACGTGGTGCTTACTCAAGCAGGAGCCGCCCTCGGGTGCTTTATTCCTTGCAGCAGCCTAGGAACGAGGCACTATTATTCTCAGCTCCATTGGACAGGGAGCAGACTGGGGCACAGCGAGCTTACGCCCTCGCTCAGTGCCCCTCATGGCAGTGTGTGGCGGAGCTGGGCTTGGCACAGAGGCTGTCTGGTGCCCGCCTCTGTGCACTCAGCCCCGTGCACCCTAGGGTGCGGTGGGTCTTCCATGCTGGCCATGCCTCAGAATCACCTGCACAACCTGCAAAGACCTGCTTGCTGAATCAGACTCTCCGGCCCCTGTGCTGGGTACAAACTCCAGGCCTTGGTGCCCAAATATAGGCATTCCCTTCCCCTCCTTGTCTTCCTTTTCCTGACTCACTGGCTCTTTACCAAGTCATAGGACTAGATAATTAGGGTTACCTTTGACCCATTCCTGACAGAGCCATGTCACCAGTCTGCGCGACAGGTGGAACTGGTTCTAGGAGCTGCAGGAAGAGACGGCTGTCCCTGGGATTATCCTTCTCCTCCTGTATGAAGCCACAACCCTGGTCAGGTGACTACTGGGAAAGATGCTGTGAGCCATGGTGGGTGTGTCACCCAACCTCTGTCTTTTAAATAAACCACATCTGACAACCCCATGTTATCCTGAGCCCCTTCAGGATACTAGAAACTCCCAGGATGTTTCGGAAAATATAGTTCAGCTGTAACTTGGGTCGTAGGAACCCATGGTACCAACCACAGTCGAATTGCCCTGAACGTTAAAATAAGATGGCCCTGAGTTCTCATACCCCTCTAGGACATTCTTCTCTCAAATCAAAATTTGTTTAAATGGGTATTAGGGTCTTACGTGATCTGGCCCCTGCTAATCTCTCTGACCTGAGCCCAGTCACTCCCCATCATGATCCACACTCGAGCCACACCAGCCTTTCAACTGTGATGGCTCACACCTGAAGACTCTGACACTCGCCATTCATCCTACCTAGAACATTCTTCCCCTAGAACTTCACATGGCTAGCTCATTCTTATCATTCAAATGCCAACTCCAATGTCACCTCCTCACAGAGGCCATCCGATGTAAATCCCCCTCCTCTACCCTACCCCATCACTCTCCATCTTGCTAACCTTGTTTTATTTTCTTCATAATCCTGGCAGGATATATACCCAGGATGCCTGGGTGGTGCAGTCAGTTAAGCATCTGCCTTCGGCTCGGGTCATGGTATCGGGGTCCTGGGATCGAGCCCCGCATTGGGCTTCCTGCTCAGCAAGGAGCCTGCTTCTCCCTTTCCCTCTCCCTCTGCCACTCCCTCTGCTTGTGTTCTCTCTCTCTCTCTCTGACAAATAAATAATAAAAATAAAAATAAAATAATTCCATTTGTATAAAAAAATACTTATGACATTCCATAGCTATCTCTCCTTTGCTTGTCTGGGTGCTTATTGTCTCTAACACTAGAATGGAAACTCCAGGATAGCAAAAGCTTTGCCTGCCATGGTCACTGCTGTGTCCTGAGTGCCAGAAGCCTGCCGGGAACGGTGCCTAGAACACTCCATAAGTATCTAGGACATGAATGAGAGCCTTTGCCATCAGCGCTTTCTCTCATCCCCACCCCACTCCTCCCAACCAGGGTCCTCCAGGAGCAAAGCCAGCAATCTGAAGGCAGAGTGTGCCCCCTGAGATGGGCACAGGTGTGACAGATGCCACCGGGAACACCTGACAGGGAGAGTAAGCTCACCAACTGGGTTCGAATCCTGGCTCTATCCCTACCCACCATGACCCTGGCCTCACCTCTGGGCTGTGTGACCTCGGGCTCCCGGCTGTGAGCCTGTTTTCTTCTTGTGTAAAATCAGGCAAAGCATCAGACCTACCACAAAGGGTCATGGTAAGGTGAAATGAGATAGTACACGTGAAACACGTAGCCCAGTCTCTCAGACCCACAATCCTGGATGCAGAGCCAGGGAGGAGCACGCACAAAGCCTGAAAGGCATCCCCATTTGTACTTCCTCAAGGGAGGTTGGGGGGAATGAGAGGACATTCAAGGCCACTGCCCTGCTTTAATCTACCCAGCTTGTTACTGCCGGAGAAGCCAAGCAGAACCACTTATCAAGAGTCAGTTTTGGGCTCCCCAAATAATTACCAAGCACCTGCCAGGTGCCTTAGGAAAGACATGGAGGAGACAGATGATGAGGTCTGGGAACTTAATCTAGGAGCAGAGACAAGATAAAAACACAAGACCAAAGACAGTAGAGGTTAAGCGGAAGACAAAGGGAGGAGGGCCAGGGGATAGTCTGTTGGCAGCGGACCGGCTTTGCTCCTGGTACCTGAAGGGAGGGCACCCCTCCACGGGCCCCTCCGAAAGATGCCTCGGCAGTAAAATAGAGTCAGTGGTTAAGAGAATGCCCTTCCCATTCAGGCACACCCCTTTTTAAATTGTGTTTCCTCTGTGACCTCAAGCACATGACATCACCTCTCTGAACCTCATTCCTCATTTATGAAATAGGGATAATATTGGGACCTATTCACAGGGTTCTTGAGAGGATTTCAAGAAGTCTGCATTAAAAGTCCTTGGCACAGGGTGGTAAATAAGAAATGTATAGCCACAGTTCTTGCTTTGTTGTTATGTTTATCCAAGATGGAAGTATTTCAACTTCAAAGAAACTTCTCCAGCATTTGCTGCTTAAATTTTTCTTTTCTTTTTTTAATTTTTTAAAAGATTTTATTTATTTGACAGAGGGAGAGAGAACACAATCGAGTGGAGCGTGAGCACAAGTGGGGGAGCCGTAGAGGGAGAGGGAAAAGCAGACTCCCCTCTCAGCAGGGAGCCCAATGCAGGGCTCCATCCCAGGACCCTGAGATCATGACCTGAGCCAAAGGCTTAACCCACGGAGCTACCCAGGTGTCCCTTAAATTTAGTTTCCAAACAACATTTACATGGTACTTCCGTGCCAGGGTCTGTCTTAACAACCTTATAAGGAAGGTACTATTTTTTGGTCTTTTTTTTTTTATACATAACATAAAATTTACCATCTTAACCATTTTTAAGTGTACAGTTCAGTAGTGTTAAGTATAATCACACTGTTGTGCAACAGATCTCTAGAACATTTTTGTTCTTTTTTTGTTTTTGCAAAAATGAAACTCTGTACCCATTGAACATCATCTCCTCACTTCCCCTTCCCGTAACCGTTGGTTTCTGTTTCTAGGAAGGTACTGTTCTAACTCTGTTTCACAAGTCAAGAAACCAAGATCAGCTACATAGTTTGTGGGACTCGGGGCAAAATGAAAATGAAAATTATGAGGAATGGTCAAGATGATCACAGCAGAGCACTACATCAAGCACAATCACACAGGACTCATGAAACAGGCCCTGGAGGAAACCAGGGGCCAGAGAAGGTAAGTTACTTTCCCAAAGTCACACAGCAAGTTTTGGAGTCTCTAAAATCCTTTACTTATTGTAAACTCCCTGCAGGCAGGGGTTTTGATTTGTTCACCGCAGAGTGGCCAGCAACCAGCATAGTGCCTGGTGCCCCTGGTCATTCATTACATAGTTCATATCTGGGGGAATGAATAAATCAGTCACATTCACCTGAGAGAGAAGGGCTTTGTCCAAGGATCTGTGCTCTGGCGCAATAGCATTCCCATTCCTCTTCCTCCTTTGTGTTTACCTAGAGCCCTTGAATTTCTAGGAGAAGCAAGTGTGGCGTGTGTCTTTCTATATATAATGTCCCCTGGCATTTTTACGAGTCCTTTCCTCTTCAAAACATTCCTGGTTTCGAGTCCCACCTTTACCCGTGGAGTGGAATTAGAAGTCACTGGATAGGGGCGCCTGGGTGGATCAGTCTGCTAAGTGTCTGCCTTCGGTTCAGGTTGTGATCCTGAGATCCTGGGATCGAGCCCTGAGGGTCCTGGGATCAAGCCCCAAGAGTCCTGGGATCGAGTCCCACATCGGGGCTTCTACTCTCTCCTCCCTGCTCATGCTTTCTCTCTCTATCTCTGTAGCTATCTCTGTCTCTCTCTCAAATAAATAAATAAAATCTTAAAAAAAAAAAAAAAAGGGGGCGCCTGGGTGGCTCAGTCGTTAAGCGTCTGCCTTTGGCTCAGTTCATGATCCCAGGGTCCTGGGATCGAGCCCTACATCGGGCTCCCTGCTCTGCAGGAAGCCTGCTTCTCCCTCTTCTACTCCCCCTGCTTGTGTTCCCTCTCTCGCTGTGTCTCTCTCTGTCAAATAAATAAATAAAATCTTAAAAAAAAAGAAGAAGAAGAAGAAGTCGCTGGATAAAGAGAGGTCACTGGTAGCATGTTCTGGCCTCAGGTCCCCAAAAGTCTGATGGCCAAGTCCCCTCCCTGATCTCAACACAAGAAAACTAGAACCAAATTATAAAAGTATAAGCTAAACACGAGTTTTATTTACAGTTACAGCATTCAGTGCTGCAAAAGAGTTTAGGGAACTAGCCTGTATGTTTTGTTGCTCTGAAAGGGATTTCATTTTTTTCTGTCTGACCGTGAGAGTCTTTGCTGGCGGTGAAAAGAAAGTAGAGATGAAACCTCAGGGACATATCAATGGATTAATCATACTCCTGATCTCACAACCTCTTATTGTTCTGTACATGATCCCCTTTTAGTTTAAGTATTCTTTATTTGTCCATTTTCAGTACACTAATGACTACATGTGAACCCACCCAAGAACTAGGTCACTGCTGATAACTCCTATCTCCTCTAGGCTCCTCACCTGTCTCATCCTTCCATCTCAGAGGTAACCACTGTCCTGAATGTTGTGTCTCCAGATTGCCAGTTTTCAGGTGCGTTAACATTTGTATGCCTCGCTAAATAATGCATTGTTTGCTTTGAGTTGTTTTTGAAATTCATAGGAGGGGTATGTCAGCTTCTGAGACTTGCTTTCCTGACTCCAGAACAGCTAAAAAGATCGCATTGCCATGTCGTTACACCTACTGTTATTTTATTTATTTTCACTATCGCATTATACTCCAACGTCTGGATAGACCATCATGTATTCACTCATTCCCCTCTCAAGGGCATTCGGGTTGTTTCAGCTTTTTGCTCCTGAGAAGAGAGCTCCCGTGAAATTCTCATGCAAGTACATGAGTTAAATTTTGCCTTGGGTATATATAACCAGGAGTGCAATGACTGATTCATAGGGTATAGGAATGCTCAAATTTGCAAGAGGATGCCAGATCGTTTTCCAAAATTACTGTTGCAAACCCCCCAGTGATCATAGGGGATCCCATTGATCCCCATCTCCCATATATGGTATTGTCAACATTTTTGATTTTGCCAGTTGAATGACTATTGGATGAATGAATGACTCAATAATGGGGAAACTAGATTGTTCACAAAAAATCAGTTCATATGATCAATCAGTGACCTTTAGCTTTAAACAAATTAAATGTGCTTTAAAATGTTGCCAAGGGGTGCCTGGGTGGCTCAGTCGGTTAAGCTGCTGACTCTTGATTTCAGTTCAGGTCATGATCTCAAGGTCCTGGGATCAAGCCCCCAAGTGGGGCTCCCTGCTCATTGGGGAGTCTGTTTCAGGATTCTCTCTCTCCCTCTACCCCTCCCCCTGTTTGTTCATGCCCCCCTCTCAGATAAAAAAATAAATCTTTAAAAAAATAAAAATAGAGGCACCTGGGTGGCTCAGTCCTTAAGCGTCTGCCTTCGGCTCAGTCATGCGGATCGAGCCCCGCCATCGGGCTCCCTGCTCAGTGGGAAGCCTGCTTCTCCCTCTCCCACTACCCCTGCTTGTGTTCCCTATCTCGCTGTGTCTCTCTCTGTCAAATAAATAAATAAAATCTTTAAAAATAAATAAATAAATAAATAAAAATAAAATGTTGCCAAGAAGAGAAAATGAAACATTTCAAGTAAAATGTTGCAAAAATCTTATAAAAACTAAAATCATTCAATCTGTTATAAATTGCCATAAAATATAAATAGTTAAAAAACAAAAGATAGAAACTCCTTTTATAAGACACTTGTATAATTTGCATCAAACCATAAATACAGATTTTATGCTTTTTTTCCTTTAACAATATATTTCACAATTTAAAAAGGGATAAAATGGTCTTCGCTTTATATTATACCCTATACACAAACAAATTCAAATAGATTACAGAGTTTAATTTAAAATCATGATACCCATACATAAGCTGGAGGGAAACTTAAGCAAATAAAAATCTAAGGTGGGTGCTGAGTGGCTAGGAACTACTTTTTACAACATACAAATAAAGGTAAAAACCATGAGGAAAAAACATTGATGGACTTTATTACATAAAAATGCAAAACCTTTTGTCGGTTTCAGTGTTAAATAAAGAAAATATAAAGGCACTCAACCATCTGGGGGAGATACATCAGTGATATAAAGGATCTATCTATCTTTTGTGAATTTGGGCTGAGAACACAGAGGCCAGACTCAGAATCTGGTGACGTGCCTGCTGTTGGGGCACTTGGTGGGATTAGATTATAAGAGTATATAGCAGCCTGGTAGATCTCATTTTAACCTCCAGAACCTGGATAGTAACACAAGTGCCCTGCAGGGGACTGGCAGACTTTCTTGGGTCTCCCAATTCTGTTCTCTGAAACTGAAATGTCTGCATACTAAAATAAGGTAGGGGATCTACTAGATGTATGTGTTTGGTGGGGATGTGAGGGTACAATGAGTTTGAGAGTGACAAAGGTTAAAATTCTAGGAGGTGGGAGCTCCGGAGTTGCTACCTACAAAAAGTTTGGAAAGGTAGGTACAGTACAAAAGGCTTTTCCAGGGCTTACACGAATATCGGGGTAGGGGTGAGGGGAGGAGTGGCAGGGAGAGCAGCTCCATATTACCAACGGAAGTTTACAAAGTTGAGATTTGTTAAGGAATTTCATGAAATGAACCAAATGTAACATTTTGTCAATTAGGCAAGCAACTGAATTAAATCCCATCACAAGCGCATTTTATGCGGGTTGTGGGTGAATTTTGACCTGTTCAATGTGATATAGAGTGAGGTCTCCAAAAGCATTGTAAAGGGCTCTTGGCTGAGGAGAACCATTGGACCAAATCATAACACTGACTATATTCTTTCCAAGGAGACATACTCATCTCCGGCAGGATTCTAATCCACTCTATCCTGAAGATGTGGCCTCCTTTGAGTCCCATCAGGTTGATTAAATTAGCACTGAATTAAGTGTGAAGGGATAGGCCAAAGACCAGTGAAAGAATATAGATTTACCACTTTAGAGGTGTGAATACCAATACAATACCTCATTTTCCTGTCCACCTTTTCTTTCGTTAGATGTAATTCTCCCCCTTTGGTTCATACAGGTTTTTCAAGAAAAGCAGCCGTTCTGAAGTGGACCCAAGAGTGAGAAAATTTTGGTCAGTTACCAAAGATAAAGGTGGGAGAAATTTGTTATATGTGAAAAGCACTGATGCTAATGATGTGGTTGAGTTAAATCGTATTTGTGTCTCTGGGGCTGCCCTTGATTTGCCAAAATCTTACTGCCATGGTATTTCTATAGATCACATAAAAATGTATTTATTCAACACTTTTATTGAGTGCTTACTATGTCCAGGCTGGGGTTCTAAGAGCTGGGTATATGGCATGACTAAAAGAGAAAAATCCCTGTTCTCAGCTGTGGGGGGAAACAGAAAATTAAAAAAGTAAATATATACCATGTCAAATAGTAACAAATGCTTGGAAGAAAATAAAAAAGAGGAAGAGATAGAATGATGGCCATCCTGTTTGGATAAAGTCGCCCTAGGAAGACGTTCCTGACAAGATGATGATCTATTTAAACCACCTTCTGCAAGGATTGGGTGTATGTATTTAGGAAGCCCCTGGCAAACTGCCCCATCATGGCTGTGTGATCTTGTCGTCAGTGACTAACTTCTCTGAGCCCTAGCCAGTAAAAATCCAGAGAGGATGAGGAAAATGCACTGTAAGTTATAGTGATTATGACACTTTATGAATGCAATTTTGTATAGTATGAATTTCATGGATGTTATAATAACTTCCCCATGCCCCAAGGAAAAAATAAGCTCCAATCCACTGGGGGGCGGGGGGGGTCTTGGCAGAGTTCCCTTTGTTTACAATTAGGAATGGGATTTCGGACCCCGCTACAAAGCAGGCATTCCCCTGATTCTGCGAATTCAGAAAGTTCTCGATTGCTAGCTTCCGTTGCCTCATCTATAAATCCGAGATAATGGTCGTGCTGACCACTTAGGGTTTTGTTTTTTGTTTTTTGTGGGGTTTTTTTGATGTTAAAAAGACATTTATTGAGCTACATGTGAGACACATTGAACCATATGCCAGGCATAGTCCTAAACAATGGAAACATATTCATTCATTTAATCTATAACAACCCCGTAGACCGAGTACAATTTTAAACTGCACTTTACAGCCAAGGAAACTGAGGCACGGAGGAGTTAAATCTTGACCCCCGCACCTAGGGTTCCAACCACGACAACTGGGCTCCAGAGACTGGCAGTGTTACAAAGGGCTCAGCCCTGTGCCTAGCACATAGTAAGGACTCAATAAATCTTTATAGTGGTGGTTTTGTCAGTTCTCGCCAGGGGGCTGCTCCAGAATTTCCACTTAGGAAGAGCGGAAGGTAGCGGGTTTGTTGGAAGAGGAGGCTAGGGGGCGCTTGCATAGCAACCATAGTTCACTGCATAGCAACTATAATGTTTACTTGAACTGCGGGAGTTGGTGGGGATTGCGGAGAAGGGGAGTTAGCCGGCCACCCCTAGGCACCCCACTTTGCCGCGGAGACTAACAAGCACCGTAGCAGCTGAAATCCGAGCTCCCCCCCACCCCTCTCCGGAGCCGCCGGGTGAGCCGGCCTTCCGTGCAGCGCCCCCTCCCTCTTGAGACAGATGGTTCCTTCCGTTCTCCGGGCTGGTTCAGGTTCCGCGCTCCGAGTCACAAAGCGCGGGGTCACGTGGGCGGGCCGGTGCGCTTTGTGACGCCGCGGGCCCCGCCTCCCGGCCCGCCTATCCGCGCACGCCAGCCCCGCCTCGCGCGCGCCGCCCGTGCAATCCCTGCTTAAGAGACCCCGGAGTGGGGCGCTCGCCTGAAGCCAGGCCGCGTCCGCCATAGTGCCTGGCTTGGAGGTGTCGCCGGCGCTGGGTGAGGGCCCGAGAGCGGCAGGGGGGCAAAACAAAAAGAGAGCCCCGAAGCCCTTGCCGTTGCCCAGCGGTTTCCGGGCCTCCTCTCGCGGTTGGGGGCCGAAAGGCGACGGGAGCGAAAGGCGAGAGAAGCGCGGAGCACACGGCGAGAGGAAGCGTCGGGGAGCCTCGGCGGCGTCCCCAGGGTCCGCCAAAGCCACCCGGCCGCTGGCTGGGGCCCGGGGTGGTGAGGAAGTGCTTCGAGGCCTAGTTGAGGCCTAGTACCGGCTTTGTGTCTGAGGCGGCGGCGGCGGCGGCGGGGGGGAGGCGGAGCCGGGGGCGGCCTGCGGGAAGGCCTCTCCTCCGCCGACCGCGCGTTTTTGGCCTAGGCCGCGGGCCGCTCGTGGCCTCCGGGGAGCAGGCGACAGGGGTTTGTGTGTGGGGGGGCCTGGGCCTGGGGAAGCTGACGCCGGTCGTCCGGAAGCCAGGAGGAGGCGAGAGGCCGCTCGTGGACTCCGGGCCTAGGCCCTCTCCCCCAACCTTCTCCCGGGGCCTGGGTCACCCCAATCCACGGAAAGAGAGACCAACCGGGAGGTGCGGCCGCGCTATGGACCCCTGACCCCGCGGGGTCATTCGGACTCTAACGTGTGGACTGACCGCTACTGACTGCACCGCCTGCCCCCCGTCTCCTGCCGGCCCTTAGCATGAGCGAGGGGGACCCAGCCGGGTGACATTGTGCCCGTTGGCGGATTCTCGATTTCCCCTTTCCCCGTCCTCGTCCGCTTCCTCCCGTATGAAGTGCTTCTGAGTATCGGGGGGGACGGGGGGGGTTCTGGATTATTGTTTTTACGAACCCCTGCTTGTGGTTGGGGGGGTATTTAATCTGAGGCCTTAGGGTCCTTCGGTGTCTTTTGAGTGTTTTGTGTGTGTACATATTTTGCTCTTGAGTTTATAAATATACATATATTGAGAGTGTCCACGTCTCCTCGCTGAACCTTAGGAATCCTTTGGCACCATGTCCTGTGTGCATTATAAATTTTCCTCTAAACTCAACTATGATACCGTCACCTTTGATGGGCTCCACATCTCCCTCTGCGATTTAAAGAAGCAGATTATGGGGAGAGAAAAGTTGAAAGCTGCCGACTGCGACCTGCAGATCACCAACGCGCAGACGAAAGAAGGTAAGGGCCACCTGGGCTCCAGATATTTGCTGGTTGAAGATAGATACTAGTTGTGCTAGATACTGGTTGCCTGGCAGAAGGCTAACCGCCATTACGTCTCTTGTGGGACTGTTCATTCTAATACTTTTGATACAACTTTTATTGAGACCCCAGGGTTGCAGCGGTCGGCCTGGGAGCTTAACTGGTTTATTTGATGTCTGCGTACGTGGGATCATCGGTAACAGGCTAATCTGAAAACGTGGAAGTCTGATTATTCTTCTCAAATGTTACTTAAAATGAAGATTTCAGTGGGAGACGGTGAGGGGTGTTATCCAGGTTCTTGGTGTTCTTGCCTTGTGGCGTTTTCGAGCTTGTTTTTTTATCAGAAGGAGGGGAGGAGAGCATATGGAGGCTTCTTACTTGTTAAAGCAGCAGTAGAGATACTTCTCTTAACTTTGTAACCTGACAGCGATGTGGGGTTCATTGGCAGGTTTTATGTACTCCTTTTCTTCCTGTCCTTGTGTACTTAATTTATTTTTATTTTGGAGTTGCCTGTGTTTTGGAGAAGGGATCCTCACTTAAGTATTTTTTAAGGATTTAATCCAGCCAGTCTTTAATGTTGGAATTGCTTTTGGAACCTGATGTGTTCTGATGTCACCACTTTGGTGTGTAAATTCCAGAATTAGTAATACAGTAATTAAGTGGTTGAGTTTTCAGTTCATCACATTACTCTTAAAATTTAGCAGTAATTTAGTAAAGATCAAAAGTAAAGGTTTTTCTTTTAAAGTAGTAATTGCTAGACTTTACATGATTATGTTGTTACTAGGATACGGAGAATAGTAGGCTGCTACCACATGAGTTTGGAAGATGCCACTGATAGGAATCTTTAAGTTCTTTCTCCTTTTTAAAAGCATTTTATAATGTTGAAAATTTAACATTAGATGTGACAGTGTGATAAACAGTTTCTTCAGATTCTGGTTCTGCACTTGTTTTGGTTTCTTTTTCTCGGTGTTGTAATGCTGATGTGTAGTTTTCAGTAAGTCAGTCTGGGATGAGAAGAAATTAAGTTCTAATTAGCTTAGGGTATTTTATCGATCACTTAAATTTGGCTTAAGGTGTGACTTGGGTTCTTTAGTTGAAATTGGGGTCCCTCACTTGTAGCCTATTTGGGGTTTGGGGTTTTGTGGGGGTTTTTTTGTTTGTTTTTTTTTTAAGATTTTATTTTTAAGTAATCTCTACACCCAACGTGGGGCTTGAACTCACAACCTCAAGACCAAGAGTCACAAGCTCTACCAACTGAGCCAGCCAGCGCCCTTAGTCTGTAGTTTTTAATAGAGTAAATCTTGTCATGTAAAAGAGCTGTTTCCCATTTACATCCAGTTATAAGTATAATTGTATTATGTTAAGGAATGGCACTATGGCATGACTCAAAAATATTCATTAAGAAAGAACTTTACTCACATGGTAACATGGGAAAGAATATTCTCCGCTGCCCCCACCCCCTTTTAAAATGTATACCTAAGGGATACCTCACGTGAAGCTTTGGTGATTGTAATTATGTGTAGAATACTTACGGAAAGGAAAAATTGCTGGTCATCTTGAACAGTTGAGAAACAGCTTTTTAAAATAGCATTCAAGAGAATACCTTAAAGGAAATACTCTTGTCTTTAAGGCCGCCAAAAGTGTCCCTTAAATATTGCAGCCACACTTCACAGGACAGATGGGTTTATAAGAATTTCAGGACATACTGATATGTTAATGATACTTACAAATGAGAGGAAGAAGATACAAATGAAAGTAAAGAATATTAAGGCAATTTTAGTCCTATACTCAGGCAGGTTTTACATTTTACTGGAGTATTAAATGATTTTATCATAGACTTTGTGCATTTTCTCCACCTAATAATTGAATACAATTTTGTTAGATTGGAGTAAGTTACAGTTGGTGGAATTCTTGTCCAAAAATCTAAGAGTTTTGTGACATTGTGTTATTTTTTTTTTCTAAGCCAGGAAATTCTGTGATGTATTATTTTTACAAACCCTAAAAGCCGGGGAAAGTGTTCTGCCCAGCAGCATATTTTCTTTTATATGTTTGTGTCAACTGTCCTTATTGGAGAAAGCTTTGATGTTAGATTAAGAGAAGGAGCTTCTGGGGAGAGAATGTGCGTTTTGTGCAATCCTCAAATTAAGAGAGAAAAAAATAGCATTGATAGTAGCGCAGAGGATATTCACTTAATGAGTTTTACGGGAAATAGCGTCCAATGTCACAGGCAGCTGAGTAAGAATGGGCTGGGTTTTAGCACCATCCAGTGAATTAGAGAGTGCAAAATAAATGTTTATAGCCTCAGAGTTAGGAGATTGCTTAGGAGAAGATGCTGAACTGGATCACTTTAATTTGTTTGAATTAATGTTTAAATTACCCAGTATATCACATTTCTGTAAAACATTCCTTAGAGTTTTGGGAATCTGTCTATGTTTAGGACCCTTAAATCTTGATTAGACCAAAATGCTTGGATCAAAATTTCATGTTTTAGGTTTAAGAATCTTGCTCCTTTATTTCTAGACTGTCTTTCAAAACAAATCCCAAATGATCTTCCTATATTTTTTAATATAGCTTTTCCATATAAACTTGTTTTCCTACCTTTCAGCTTACCCCCCCCCAAAACGCAACAAAATAAACCTTCATTCTGAACTTAAGTGTGAAAGATTTGAAAGCTGAGAATGAAGTATTTTTAAAAGACTCTTATCTTTATCCATTTTTCAAATTCATCTTGTTTTTCATTCCAAAATCTATGGTCTTCATATTTTTGGATCAGAAATCACACTGGCACCTGGAAAGTGTCTTTTGAAGCTAACAGGCTACTTAGTAAGGTATCTTAAGGGTAGGAAGTCACCAGTGTAACTCAGGTACTTAAAAGGTCAATCAAAGGGGCGCCTGGGTGGCTCAGTCGACTGTTAAGCGTCTGCCTTCGGCTCAGGTCATGATCCCAGAGTCCTGGGATCGAGCCCCGCATCGGGCTCCCTGCTCGGCGGGAAGCCTGCTTCTCCCTCTCCCACTCCCCCTGCTTGTGTTCCCTCTCTTGCTGTGTCTCTCTCTGTCAAATAGATAAATAGAATCTTTAAAAAAAAAAAAAAGTCAATCAAAGCATCTGGTGTTGGGGCACGTGACTTTTAGTCTGACAGTACTGTGCTGATCAAATTAATAAGCTGTCTTGGAAAGCTACAGTGAATGCTTTTGAGAGTTGTTACATATTCAGAAAGTCTGTCAAGTGCTTGACACCAAGTTTTGTTTCTATAATTTATTTTTTGGGGCGCCTGGGTGGCTCAGTCGTTAAGCATCTGCCTTAGGCTCAGGTCATGATCCCAGGGTCCTGGGATCCAGCCCCACATCGGGCTCCCTGCTCCGCGGGAAGCCTGCTTCTCCCTCTCCCACTCCCCCTGCTTATGTTCCCTCTCTCGCTGTGTCTCTCTCTCTCTCTGTCAAATAAATAAATAAAATCTTTTAAAAATAAAATAGAATTTATTTTTTGAACATCTCCCATCTTCAGTTTTTCTTACTCAGAGCTTGCTTGAAATTTGGAACTGTCATGAACTATCAAGATAATGATGATAGTCTCTAACGGTCTAGGAAATTGCATTTCTCTGATTGGATACCTGAGAGATACAGTCTACTACTTGAAATATACTGCAAAGAACCCTTTCTTGAACAATTTAGTTTGTAACAGGAAATAACTAATAATGTTATTAAAATTAATAGAGTATATATAAGCTTAAAATGCTCACATGTGTGATAAATTGAAATAACTGGAAGAACAGAAGTAGTCAGCCACTTGGTGCTGAGTAACTTAAGTGAAGCAGGTAAACTCCATAATCTTAAAGAGTGAACCCTAATACCTGAATGGGGGAGATGGGTACATTCTCATGTCTATCTCCCTATTTTTCTTTTTAGTAATTTTACAAATTCTTTCCTCAGGAAAGCTTTTTCCCCATAGTTAAGTTAATTGGTCCAGGTTCTCTTTTAATTTCATTCTTCCAGAAGTATTGCAAGTAATAGGGAGTTTAAAGAGTAGAAAAATAGGATCCATTCATCCTCCCTGTTTTCTTCTCAGTGACATCACTGTTCTTCCAGTTGGCTTAAGCCAGGAACCCAGTTTTTTATGCCTGATTGCTCTTTTTCCTTCATCTCCTCCCCCCCATTAAATCCATTGATAGCCTTATCAGTTCTACCTCAAACATTCTGATTCTCTTCCTTTGATGAAGAAAATCTGTCACATCCCAGCACAGACCATCATCTCTTACTGTGACTTCGCAGCAGCCTCCTTTTTGGTCACCCTCTTTCTGCTCTTGTTCCCCTCTGGATTCATTGTCTATATAGATATGGGAATTATCTTGTTTGTTTGTTATTAATGTAAACCAAATTGTCATCATTTTTGTTTAAAATCCTTCAGTGACTTCCTGTTGTTCTTAGAAACAAAATATAAATCAGTGTGTGATCTATATATTTCTGTAGTTCAAGTCATTCTTCCTTTCATTATCTTCCAGCTATTCTAGACTTTTTATGATTTTTTTTTCCACATGCTTTTCTTTCTATCTGAAACACCCTTTGTCCAGCTTTTTTGCACATCTGGCTGGTTTCTCAGTCTTTAAGTCCCAAGTGTTCCTTAGAAGAGCCTTAAATCAGTGTTCTATCCAAAGTTGCACTAATTGTTTGTACTAATTGTTTTTACAAAACTCTTTTTTCTCTATTCAAAACATGTCATAATTTCTTTAGTCTGTCGTTTTTAGTAATACTCAGGTTGAGGGGCTAGGAGGGACAGAATGACTTCATTTTAAATAACAGCTTTTTCTCATAGTTTAGATGCTTAGCATTACTAGCTAAATAAACTAAAGAATGACTTAGTCTTACTGAGATTTGGGGTTCCACAAAAGTAGGAGCGCTAGAGCCAAGAACCTGGTGACCGTATTTGGTGTCTTTTGAAGAGAACCTCCTGTGAGGACTTGACTTTCTTTTAACTTTGGATATTTGTTCTGACAATATCAGTAATCCAGATGCAAGGAACATGTAGTGATTAATGCTCTTTTAAATTTAAGTTCATTTTCCATAAAGTTTATGTTTGGTTGAAGTTTTCTAATTCTTGAGGACTGACTTCTCTAAATCGCCAAATAGAAATTCAACTCTCTTATCTTTTTTACAGAATATACTGATGATAATGCTCTAATTCCTAAGAATTCATCTGTAATTGTTAGAAGAATTCCTATTGGAGGTGTTAAATCTACAAGCAAGACGTATGTTATGTAAGTTTTTATCAAATCTCATGTATTTAAGTCCTCAAAATAGACTTTTTTGTTTCGTGAGAAAGAAGTATTTTAGAACTGAAGTCATTACCTTAATAAGTGTATCTTCTTAATCCTTAAAACTGTGAGCATGGGTTTGTTTTTTCCTGGTTTCTTCCCCCAGTTAACTTAATCTGTAGTTAGTAGTACGAGCTATCAGGAAGAATTTCTTGCTATATTATATAAGTGTATTAAGAGATTTGTCCTAAATATTTTGACGGCATCCAGAGTGTTCAGTAATGCTAACATTTGCTTCTCAATAAGGGGCTTTTGTTGGGAAGCTATAGAGTTTATAGGATTTATGGAATCAGGCTTAGGTTTGACTTCAGTAGCTGCTTCACACCAGTTGTGTGACTTTGGATAAGTTATCTAAAGCCTCAAAATAGATTTCTCAAAATAATATGGGGATATGAGTACTTAGCTCAAGAAGAGAGCTGGAGGAATTAAACAGTGCCTGGCCCATGGTAGACTCCCATTACTGAAGTAAGAACACAGCAGTATTTTAGCACCAGCCTAGAGTTTAAGGAATTCATGAAAGACGCAGGATTAAAACATACCTTTTAACTTTCCCTGCCTCCTTGCAATTTTAATGGTGTTAAAATTATAATAATGTGAAAGAGGTAGTGATTTCCACTTAGAAGTTAGGTAGCCTTATTTGAAATTTTGGCAAATTCTGCTTTTGGCTAATGAAAAATCCTGGAATTTGCCAGTCCTAGGAAATGGAATGTGTTCCTGGAATTGAGGTAAAATAGTCATTTCTTGGAGGTTTACCTCATATGGGCAAGTATTCATTCTAAAATTATTGTCATTAATTTGCTATAAAGTTATATTCCATGTCTTAGCATTTGGAGATCCTTTTGTGTAATATCTTGTATAGCAACAACTTAAAAACCTGCATACTTTCTTTTTCTTATAAAAACCAAGTGAATTAGGTGCTTTTAACTTTGTGTAATTGTAAGAAATTATAAGGGAATAATTAATTCCTAGAATTTAGTGTGAAATTATACTTTACTGATTGCTTTTTAAAAACAGTAAACATTCAGTTTTCAGTTGATTTTTTTTTTTTTTTTTTTTTGATACTAAGAAACTCGTAGGGAGAGAATTACTTGAAGTACACCGGAAAATAAGTTGCCTCCTAAAATTGTGTGTTAATTCACTATGTGTGAGATTTCCTTTGTAATCTGTTTGCCTCTTGCCTCGTAAAATGCCTCTGAGTTTATTGAGCAAGTACTAGAAAACAAAAGCTTCATTTTTATCCCAGGACTTGCAAATCGCATGTAAACTTAGAAACTCCTTTCAGAAGCGCACTAACATTTCTCTGTAGTCAGGATAGCATAAACTTCAACTAAGCATTTAAGCGCTGTATTTAGCAACTCAACCCCTGTCCCCTTTCCTGTGAGGACTTTTAAAAGAATTTCTTCTTGGCCTTTATTTGTATGTATTTTAAAAAATCAATTTGTTCAATTCTTCATAACCATCAGACTCGGTCTTTGAACTAATATACTGTCAGACTATATTGCGTTTTTCTGGAAGTTAGAATTCTTGTTTAATCTTTGGTCATTGTTTTGAGACTTACAAGAAGTTAAAGTAACTATCAACCTGTCTTTCTGGATTTGAAATTTAGATTTTGGAGCACAGCCATTTCTCAGGGATCCAAATTATAAATGTTAACAGTGAGTGGTCTTCATTTAAGAAAATCTGATGTATGAAAATTTACATTTGTTACCTATTAAAAAACCAGGGAATAATGTAATTTGGTTGTAAAGTCTATTAAGAAATAGCTACGGGTGCCTGGGTGGCTCAGTTGTTGAGCAACTGCCTTCGGCTCAGGTCATGGTCCCAAGGTCCTGGGATCGAGTCCCATATCGGGCTCTCTGCTCCGCGGGAGGCCTGCTTCTCCCTCTCCCACTCCCCCTTGCTTGTGTTCCCTCTCGCTGTGTCTCTCTCTGTCAAATAAATAAATAAAATCTTTAAAAAAAAAAAAAAAGAAATAGCTACAATGTTTCTTTTCCTTTCTTTCCTTTTTTTTTTTAGATTTTATTTATTTATTTGAGAGAGAGCACACACAGGGGGAGGGGGAGGGGCAGAGGGAGAAGCAGACTCCCTGCTGAGCAGGGAGCCTAATGGCGGGGCTGGATCCCAGGACCCTGGGCCGAAGGCAGACACTTAACCCACTGAGCTACCCAGGTGCCCAAGAAATAGCTACAATGTTTCTTAACAAAAGATCTTCATACTACCTGTGAGAAAACATCTATTGTAAATGGCAGGTTACACCTATTCTAGAATTCCTTAGTACGGAATTTTATTTTATTTTATTTTATTTTATTTTATTTTATTTTATTTTATTTTATTTATTTTATTTGCCACAAATAGGTCTTAAACTATTTAAAGGTGGTAAAGATTAATCAAAGTAGTGTACTTATTATTACTTAGGAAATTGGTTGTTTTTAAATTTTTATACCAAAGGAAATTTGTGTTCATAAAGATATGTGATTAGAGATATGTATTAAGATGTTTTAGCACAAAAATCCATAAATAGCTGCTCATAATTAATGTTATTTTCATTTTTGTTTATTTTTTAGAAGTCGAACTGAACCAGTGATGGGAACTTCAAAAGCAGTATGTAAAAACACAATCTCACACTTTTTCTACACATTGCTTTTACCTTTATAATGTAGCAGTGAAGTAAATCATTTAGAACTTAATATCCAACTGATCATAGTACATATTGTAAATAAAATGTATTTTGATGACAGCTCAGTTGAATATGGATATATGTGGCATAATTTGCACACCTACTTTGTAGAAATGGGTAATTTGTGCCCCCCAAAAAACACTGTTTCATATTAAATATGATAGCATCCTCCCTGTATGACACTGTGTTGTACAGTTAATGTATGATTCTTTTTAGCTCATGTAGGTTTTACACTAATGAACATGATGACATGTTCTACATCTGTCTGTCTATAGTTAGTATTTTGTATGTATGTACAGGCTGTTGTGTGCTTTTTGTTTCTTGCAATAAAAAAATGTTTGGAGTGTATATTTTGCCATTTTCACGTTGTATCACTTAGTTTTTGTTAGTTTTTTTTTCTGCCTGATTGATGGCTTTAAAAAATGCATTAGCAATGTGCAAAGCTAATGTTAAAGTTTGATGCTTTCTCCAAGTTCAGACATATAGAAAAGAGCTTTCCAAAGACTTTTGATGCAGCTTTATTACTTAGTTTTGTCTTATTTGGCAATTTCAAGCTTTTATTCTTTGTTTATATCTGTATTATAAAGTGAGACCTGAAATTGGGCCCCCATGAATATATGAATGTCTCATTGATGATTTATACAATTGAGTACATTGTTTTTAAGTTTTAATACAAGGTCTTTCACTTCTAGCCTGCTTAGTTCTCCAAATTCAAATATTTCCCTCTTTCTCGTAAAGATATTAAAATGCTGCATTAATTGTAAGCTAATTGAAAGCTGTAGCTCATCAAAGGTAACTCCCCTTAACCCGGGATAATATCTTAATTTTTATGATCACAGCTTAAGTATGACACCATGTTGACTTGGAGGTCTTAAGTAAAAGGCGGCAGTATTCCTAAGTTGTGGGGTGACACATCCGTTTCAGAGTGTAGGGCTGTAGTAATTGGGTTCTGTAAACTTGATGGTTCTCGAAACATTTTACTGCTCAGGCTTGATCTGTACACAATACAAGATGTCTGAAATCTTGATTTAGAATTCAAGGGTATTGCTTGCTGTTTCACTTTATCTTTTTAAATACTACTGATCTTTAATTGTGTATCAGGCATTTCACTAACCTTGGATCATTGCATCTTAAACATGATAATATAGAATATCTGAACTTTGGACTTGTTCTCTGAAGTATATGGCCTTTAGTTCTCATGGAACTAAATACGGTGATTCAAAGATCAAAACTTAGTGTTTTGGGGTTTCCCCCCCCCCGGGGGTATATGGGTTTTTTTTGTTTTTTTGTTTTTCGGTTTTTTTGTGGTTTTTTTTGGGCTTTTTGGTTTTTTTGGTTTTTTTGTTTTGGTTTGGTTTTTTGGTTTTTAAAGCATAATGCTGTAAAAAACTGTCCAAGTTTCTGTTTTGCTGGTGATTGGTTTAAAACTGATTTTATGTATCCAAATGCTAGCACAAATTAGAGTGACTATCCTGGTGACTGTAGTAGTTAATGTAACACATTTTGTATAAAGTACTTCTATATAGTATTTAAACTAATTCAGATGAAGTTTTATTTCTTGAAAAGTTATTTCCTTTTTGTTTATTAGCATGTGTATAAACACAAATCACATGTTCATAAATAAAGTTAACATTCTTTTAGCCTTGTGTGTTCCCTGGCATGTCTGTATTACACTTACAAGAAGCAGTTTATTTTATGCTTATTTAGGTTTCTCTTTTCTTTTTTTTCTTTTTTTTCTTTTTTCCTTTTTTTTTTTTTTTTTTGATACTTTAAAAGTGGCTTTAATTTTTAGGTAGAATGTCTGAAATGGAGACATTAGATAATTTAATATCCCCATCATTTATTTGCTTGGGGTACAGTTGCTGAGGTTTAGGTTGAGAATATATTCATCAAGCATAATTAATGCCCATTTTACAAATCACCTGTTATTGTACACATTCACAAAAGCCAAGTAAGATAGAGCCACCAAACCAAATTTCTAAATTCTGATTAATAAATGTGTGTACATTTTTGGTAACCTAAGCCAATTGTGATCAAGGATGGCTATTTCTATCTATATTCCTGGGCTTTGTTTTATTTAGTCATCCTTCCATGTTGGTACTGCAAAGCTGGATGTTCTTCCTGCTTACTAAATACCAGAATTGCATTTTGTAGGATCCTTTAATTTCAAGCAAGGGTAGGTAGCATAAATTTCAGATTCTTTCTCCCAGAAGCAAGACCACAAATTAGATGTGGGGAAGTGGGTTAATTTTAATGATGTCCAAAGTATCGATTAGTTTTTTTTAAGACTACTTTTTTTTTTACATGGTGCATTTTTTTAATCATTAGTATCTGAGAGTTAATACATGTATTGATGCTTAGGACATGTAAATTCCTAGTCATTTTTAAACCATTTCTTGTCAGTTTTCACTAATTTCTAGTACCTTGCTATATGCAGAAAATAATTGGATGCCTTTCTCAATTTGTGGTAAATTTTACTGCCTTGTGGATTTTAAGGTATTTAAGGTGCTAAAGTGATTGTTTGGTGGGGGAAAAAAAGTGATGTAGTTGTCAAGTATCTGAACTTTATAGGATACTAAAGCAAGTTGGCAGAAAACTAAAAGGGCAAGAAAGCCTGGCATAAGAACCAAAAGACAGCTATATCTCAGGAATGGGAAGAACAAAAAATGTTAGTATTTTAGTTCCAGCTGTAAGAAAGTTAATATAGCTGCTTTCTTTTAAATGATCAGTATTAATATTCTAGATAGTAATGGATTTATTTTGAAGGGCTATTTTTGTTTCTTCGGTTAGAAACATAGATGATGCTTGACAGTAATTTGTTCAGTTCTTGTTATTTAGATTCAGGTAATTCTAGCTAATGTAAAATGTAACCCTCTTCAAAATAGATGATCAGAATTTATTTGGATAAAAATAAGGTATTTGTTTACTTTTTTTCTTTAAGCTTCCCTTTGAGATTAGTTCTGTAATGAAAGAGCACTTAAAAGCTAGATGAGAATAAGAACACGTTGGTGGATTATATGGTTGTGTATTAGGAATGTGGAGTTAGTGCATTATGAACTCTGCCACCCCTCAGTGGGGAGCTAAGAACCTTTTGTTTAAATAAGCATCCCAGTAATAATATCCATTAAACTAACTTTTAAAACCCTAAGATATTTATAAGGTGTATTTTAAATTTAGCCAACATTATTTTTATTTATTGAACTCCTACTGTGGTAGGCATTGTGCTAAGAACTTCATACTGAAACTGGTAACATTTCTATTTGGGACTCTCAGTCATGCTGCTTTTATTTTAATACTCTCAGTTCTCTGGAATATTTGAAAAATACCTGATGGAGACTCACTTTGTTGTTGTTGTTGTTTTTCTTTGATCCAGACATTTCGTTACATCCTCTCCATTTTAAACAAGAGTTCTGACCAATAATGCATGAGAAATTTATAATCTGTTGAATAAGCAACCCAGTTACTACCTAGGAAGCTAATAATGTTTTCATTTTGGAACACTTACAGGGAAATCATATCTTTAGAGTTATATGCTAAAGGGGTGTGTATGTACACATATACACACATATACACTTTTAAAAACTGATTAAAATAATTTCAGGGATCAAATAATGAAAAAAATTTTAATATCACATTTGAAAATACATTTTTAAAATCCTTCTTACATCTTTCAATATATAATACTTGCTCGCTCCATTTGATTAAATTAACTTTCTTCACACATTAAAGTCCATCCTCTTATGATAGCCCTGTTTGCCTTTGCCCCAGGCTACTTTCGGTTTCCTTTTTTTGGCTTAACATCTTTGCCCTGATAAAGCTGTGGTTTCTTTGGCAAAAAGCCATTCTTACTCTTTGTATGGGAGAATAAACAAACTTACTCAGAATGAACAGTACATGCTCAAAAATAGAGAAAAAAGTAGCAATTATGTGGGAGCTGTTTATTAAAGCAATTATCTGAGCCTTTAAAGAGCTGCTTGTTTTACAGTGTTATATAATGGCATTCCAGGAAAGTTAGATTTCTTACTCTCTCGTCTAGTGTACATTGTCTTGAGCATTATCCGATTTAGAAACCATCGATAGACACGGGACTCTTTAATATTTAGTCACTGCTCTGAACACATTTTCTGTGATATATTTTTCTTTACCCTGTTGTTCTTTTTTTTCATTGTAATTGAGTGCCCTTCAACTTTAGCCTTTTACTGTGTGTGAAATACGTAGAGAAGGGTAAAGCAGGGTGAGCTACAATTTCAGCTTTAAAACTGGAAATAACATTTTTTAGAAAACTTCTAAGAAAATGCCCAATATTTGAACATTAAGTGGCAGTAGGGACTAAATGATCACTTTCAGATGTTTTCAGTGTGGAACTTGAATGTGTGTTTAATTTTTTGTGAACAGATTGATGACTCTTCTGCGTCTATTTCTCTGGCCCAGCTTACAAAGGTATATATATATATATTCTTGAAAATATAAATCTTTTTCTAACATCGTATTTTTTTAACGTGGAACAATTGTTTGAAGAGGGGTTGGGGGAGGATGTATTTTGCGAAAACATTGTACACATTATTACTATCCTGTAAAGAGTAGTTGCCGTTTTGAGAAGATAGGGGGAGTATTTTGGCAGCCTCACCATAATGTTGGAGTGTTGTTCATCTTCAAGACAGAAGAAACACATGAAGCTACACTTACTTGGTTTTTTTTCCCCTCATACATTTTGTTTAATTATACATTGGAAACTAACAAAGTTCTGGAGGAATTTCCTGGTTTTGGCTGTAAATTATGTGGACTTTCTTTAAGCAGCCAAAATAGAAGCTTTCCTTTACATGGACGATTGCACGGTTATTTCTTGAATATTTGAATTGATCCCATGAAGGTCAACATTTTAAATGTGTTACAATTGTTTCTTTATGCTATAGACTTGTAGTCTGTCTGCATTAGAAAAAGTTTTAAACAACCTAATTTGTTTGAACACAGACTACATGAATTGTGTAAATGTATAAAGCTGTTTGCAGGAATATACCAATGTGTATGTTTGGCAGAGGGGCAAATTGTTACCTCCTGAAATAATTGTATATGCCATGTTTTGCGATAAAATTGCTTGCATTTTCTGCTCAACAATGTGTACTTTTGTTTGGGAAAGCACTAGTGATGGATTTAAAACAATAGATGTAGCTTGCAAATCATGCCTTAAAAAAAAAAGACATATATTACAGAATAGGCAGATTTTTGAGGACCAAGAAGGAAGTCTTCCAATTTTCCAAAAATCCTTTTTTCCCTACTATCGGAAATGTAAAACCAAACTTAAGTAACCAAGACTAATGAGTTGGATGGATTTTCCATTAGTGCTGTCCCTATCTTATCCTTGGCTTTGTTAGAGGTTGTGTCCTTTTCCCCTAGAATGTATCCCCAAAAAATGTCATAGTAACAAATAAGCTTTTTAAGCTCTTGTTCCGGGAAAACTAAACATTAAAATTGATGATTCTAAGACACAAGTGGGCTGAAACCATCCTCTCTTACAATTTTCTAATGCAAAGTGGTCTAGCATAGTTAACCTCTTAAGCAGTTTATAGTTCATGGTTTTAATTCTTATGTGCTGTAAGGACCATATTTGAGTTTTGGTCTGTTCCTACCATTGTTTCTTTGTGGGAAGCAGTTGGGGAATTTTGGAGGTTTGGGGGATTTTTTTTTTTTAACTATTTGTAAATTAATGTTTGGGTTCAAACAAATTAGTTGTTCAACATCTGTAATCCAGTTTTCTGTAAATGTTGCTGTTGTTCTAAGCTCTGTTAATGTTAAGCATTCTTTGTATATAAAATTACAATAAAATGTTAAAACTGGTTGCTTGTTTTGTGGATGAATGTAAAGATAAAACCCAATGAATGGCTGATGTGAGTGCTAGATGCTTGAAGGTTAAAGTTATTAGGACTCACTCCCTTAGACCCTGCTTATATCTAGACTATTCTGTATATAATACCTTAAAGATGAATGAAATTCATAAAACTTTGGAGAGTTGGATTTATGAGTGCTCAGTTGCATGTGCTTTGCACTTAATTTGAAACTGATGCTACTCCTTAAAGAGCCTTCTGGCTTAATATCAGCTACATAATATGTTCAGTTGTTCTACCCACAACCCTACCTCCAAGTTGTTAGTATTAAGTCTTTATGTTGTGACACTTGAATTATTTTTAAGATTTAAAATATCAAGTGTTTCCTTAATCTGTTTTTAACTCTTAGAGGAGTCATATGCAAATCTTAATGTAAGGTACAAACAGGGTCTAAGGTTTGAGTGCCCCCAGAACGACCTTCCTCAGCCCTGCAGACACCCAAACATCATGTAATGACCTAAAGAAACTCCCAGGGCCTCTTCTAGGTTATACATGTAAATAGTTTTCAGTTTTAGGTTTTATGCAAGATTAGATACTGCTCTTTACAGGATGAGTGGTGTTATCTTTGGCTGTGTGGTCTTAAATGTGTTTCTAATGTGTGTGTCAAATAATTACCTGTTAAACAGACTGCCAATCTGGCTGAAGCCAATGCTTCTGAAGAAGATAAAATTAAAGCAATGATGTCGCAATCTGGCCATGAATACGACCCAATCAAGTAAGTCCATAAATGCTTCATACTAATAGGTACTTTGGGGTGGGTTCCCCCCCCAATCAAAAGCATTGTTTTTTCAAGTTTTTGTGTACATGTAATTTTTTTTCCCTTTCAGTTACATGAAGAAACCTCTAGGTCCACCACCTCCATCTTACACCTGTTTTCGTTGTGGTAAACCTGGCCATTATATTAAGAATTGCCCAACAAATGGGGTAAGTCCAAAGTAAAAACCCTGGTACACTTTATTTTTCTTAATTATTTCTTAGTCATTGTGTTTTTCTTGGTGAATACTGCCTTCACTATGACAATGGCAAATGAGTACAGGCTCTGGAGCCAAATTGCCAGGCTTCAGACCCTGGCTCTGCCACTTAATAGCTGGGTGAGCTTGAGCGAACTACTTGATTCTTCAGGTCTGTCGTTTCTTCTCTGTGAGACCGAGATGCTCATAGCAGTATTTCCCTCACATGGCTATTGTGAGGATTAAAGGAGATCATATGTGTAAAGCACTACAAATAATAGAAGCAGTTAATGAGCACTCTGTGTTAGTTCATATTAAATAAAGGTAACTGCTTTCTTTCTTCCTCCTTTCTCTTTTCCCCTCCGAATAGGATAAAAACTTTGAATCTGGTCCTAGGATTAAAAAGAGCACTGGTATTCCCAGAAGTTTTATGATGGAGGTGAAAGATCCTAACATGAAAGGTGCAATGCTTACCAACACTGGAAAATATGCAATACCAACTATAGATGCGTAAGTATGCGAGTTAGGTATGACCTGTGAGGCCGCCGTCCGGCCAGGCACCAGTACTCTGTAGTCTCAGGCTCGTAACGTGGCTATTTGGATTTCTTGTACGGAGCATTGTATAGCAAGACTGTTAGTCTCCATGTGTTGCATTTCTATGTGAAGAATGAGAGGCTGCAGTCTGCTCCATTAAATGCAAATTTAAAATGGATTTGGGGTTTTTTGTTATCACCGAGTGCCACTTCCCTTGTAGTCTTCTGATTTTTTCCTTTTTCTGTCATACCCTGCTTTCTTCCTCATTCACATACATACTCCCATATAATCTTATATGCTATCTACATTTTTTTAAGTGAAGAAGACAAATATCTTAATCCTTTTGAGAAACAAAAGGCTTAAGCATAAACGTTCTACAAGATTTCAAGGCAAATATAAATGCCAAGAATAAATGAAAAACTGAGTCCTCTTGAATAAGTTCAGATATACTGTGTGAGTGTTAAGATTCTAAAATATGGTTTATTTTATAAGCCATTAGCTTAGAAGAGCTACAGTGCTGTATGCTACAGCTTTGTGCTTATTTTGAATGGGTTTTCATATTTTACTTAGTCAATTTTAATGAAATGGATAGATGTGAAAACCTAGTGGTAATAGTTCAACTAGGTAACTTCTCATTTTATCTGCTCTTACTGATACATCTAATATTTTCGGTTGCCCTGGGCAGCTGTGAACTCACGTAATATAGAGCACAGTATTAATTGTCCCTTTGGACTGCATTCTCTAACCAGTCCTCCAGTGGATTATGAAGTGAGCACGTCCTCAGGACATACCTTGAGAAACATCAATTTAGAGAATAGCTGGCAATGTTCATAGTGACACAGGGAAAATGTGCAGAAGAACAGTTTTCCTCAGCTTCATGCTGTTGTGTTGAAGCATAGTGAGCAGGTGAGGGTGATGGAGAAAGATGGCTATGCTACGGAAATGATATGGAACAGAGTGGTTTCAAGTATGCGCTTTAGTAATAAGTACCTTGTTTCAGTTCACGGATAGGAATGAATGTTCTTCCAAATTCCCAACCCTGTTCCCTTTCTCAGTTTCACCCCCATCTATTTTTTATCCGTCACCATCCTGTGTTTTGTGGTTCATCTTAGACTAGTCTGTTGTTATGCTGTTTCTAATTCAGACATTTCATACATGCTTCCAAACAACTTAGGTTGAAATGGTTGATTTTTACAGACACAATTTAAGAGCAGACCGCTTCATCTTAATATAATATATACAAGTAAAAGTATTTAAATAGAAATTTGTGTTGGAAAAATTAACACCACCCTTGTGAACCCTAACTAATAATTAACTTCATTGCTTTTGAATGCTGAAATACAAAAGCCCATTTGTGCCAAACACACAGCAAATACTGGGGAAAATGGGAGCCCAAATATTTTAAATGAAACTTTCACCGTCTCCACTAACACCACTGATAAGCAACTCAGACTCTTCTTCTGTTTCTTTTTCTATCCTCTGTTCTCCTCTTTTTTTTTTTTCTTTTCTTTTCTCTCTTTTGGGCAGTGGGAGACTCCTCTTTCACAAATTGGGAACAATGGGGCATAAGCAAATTGATACTTATTTCTGGAATCGTGGTGATGTCTATGGAGCAACTGCAACACAAATAACACACCTAAGGTACCCTACTCCGTACAGCTGAGATTCTTTCATTTCCAGCGTTGAGATTGACACACTCTGTTCCTAATTGAGGTAGAAAGAATCTAGGAATTCCTGTGTTTCATAAATCTGCCTGATTACAGAGAAGATGGGGGTGTTCGAAATAGTGGTGACAAGTCTGAGAATAGTGTATTGTGTTTTTTTCTTTTTAATATATTAAATATACAACATTTCTGCAAAATGCACTTCAACCAAAAAAATGGACCCCATGGTGGAAGTGTTACTTTATATTTTTGTAACACATACTCTGATCACTTAAGTCATTAATATTTCTTAGTTGGCTATAAATAGATTAGTCTCTCTTTTAAAATACTGATAATAAGTAGACCACTGGTTTTGCAGTCTACTTCTAGCTACTGGTGTGGTTGGTAGTGTCCTATTTCCCTTGAGATATCCCCCTTGATTGTGTAATGTCAACACCAATTTCTATTTCCTGTGGTACGACATTCACTCTGGTACCTTCACACATTCTGGGGCTGTTGGACTGTGGAGGGGAAATTTCGCTTGTTTTTCAAGTAATATGGTAGGATAGAGAAAATTGTGGCTAAGGTGTTGTCAGGTCTAAGTTCAAATCCTGTCTCTGCCACTTAAACATAATTTTGTGGCACCGAGTGTGTTCCTTTATTCTCCGGCCCTTAGTTCTAGAGTTGTGGATTCTTAAGATCCTGTTAGCCAGTTTTATAGTGTTTGTTTCTTTTTGTTATACTTGTTTAGGATTTTGTTTTATGTCTTTTTGTTGTTTAGGGGGAGGATGTTCATAATTACTTCCCTTATTTTGGAAGGTATTACACTTGTGTAAACAAATTTAGCATCGTACTGAATTATAAGTTCCCATTATGGCATAGTAGAACATGTGTGTATCTTGGAAATACTTTGCCTTCTTAACAGTGTTAAAACAGTAAAACCTTCTTTTACAGAGAAGCATATGCAATTGGGAAGAAAGAAAAACCACCTTTCTTACCAGAGGAGCCATCTTCTTCTTCAGAAGAAGATGATCCTATCCCAGATGAATTGTTGTGTCTCATCTGCAAAGATATTATGACTGATGCCGTTGTCATTCCCTGCTGTGGAAACAGTTATTGTGATGAATGTAAGAAACATTGAACCTTCAAAGACATAGATCTTAGAATATGTGTATTTACCTGGAAAGGCTCTAAGCAACATTATAGGTTTTAATAATGAAGTATAAAATGTCAATAATTGGTCAGTTCATCAGTGAGCATTTAATAGCAAGGACCGTCTTTGTCACTGCTTTTTTTTTTTTTTTTTTTTAAACAACAACCTCATTGTCCTGTTAATTATTAGTTAGAATGGACCACTTCTTATACCTTCATCAGGGTAGCTGTACTGAGGTTTTATGAAATGTAGGATTTTTGTTGCCTATACATTTTAAATGGAATGCAAAATTTTGAAAGCTTTTTGGGCCTTAGGTATTCTGGAAATATTTTTAAATGGTACTTAAATTACCCTTTCCTGGATTGTGAAAAATCGCTTATTCTAAACTTCCTAAGTTTGATTGAGAACTGCTCTCTGTAAAGATACCGCCCAACATTTGACATGTGGTGGCTTGTGACTTTTTTTTCTGATCATTTATATTAGCATTTGTTTTTTTCTGCCACTTATTCTAAATTTGCCCCTTCCTAACCCAGATGAAAATGACATCATCTGAAAATTTCACTGCTCAGTCCTGCTCTGGCCTTTTTCATTTCTAAACATAGCTTTGGAATATAAATCTTTATTTTGGGGTCTCTTTAGTGAAGACCAAAGTCACAAAGAGGTCACTTAAGATTCGTTTCAGAGTATGTCTTAGATTTAATAAGCCACTTCTTACTGGATTTTTTACTGCACTGAAGCATAATCAGTGAGTCTGACTTAGCGTTCCTCCTGTGCGCTGTGCAGGAGGTGCACTGCCCTTCCTGCCTGAATCACCCTTCTGGTCTTTATCCTGTACTTTTCTTATGAGGCTTTTTTTAAAAGCCTGTTAGTCATGTAAAGTTTTATCTTTCTAGACTATATCTTATTTCTTTTGTTTTCCCCTATAATATTCCAACTACTAAACAAAGAGAATAGTATTTAGGAAAGAGTGCTTTTTCTCTTAGTTTAAATGTTTGTTGAAATTATATTCATGATTTCTGTTTTTAAAGGTAGCGAGAAGTTAGCAGAGGAGTGCTATCAGGCGAGAGATTTTACTTCTCAGTATCTTAATCTTAGAAATGATTAGTGATGTGTGCTTGGAAACAGAAATGTAACTGATTAGATATAAGTGGTCTTTGTAATTCATTCTCTAAACATTGAGTTTGTACTCCGATTTTATTAATATTTAAAATATTTGACATAGGTATAAGAACAGCACTCTTGGAATCAGATGATCATACATGTCCAACATGCCATCAAAATGATGTCTCTCCTGATGCTTTAATTGCCAATAAATTCTTACGACAGGTAACTATCTTTGTATCCCTTTTCTGAAAAATTTTTTAAAATTTTTGATTGTTCAGGGGCACCTGGGTGGCTCAGTCATTAAGCGTCTGCCTTCCGCTCAGGTCATGATCCCAGCGGTCCTGGGATCGAGCCCCGCATCAGGCTCCCTGCTCGGCAGGAAGCCTGCTTCTCCCTCTCGCACTCCCCCTGCTTGTGTTCCTGCTCTCGTTGTCTCTCTGTCAAATAAATAAGTAAAATCTTTTTAAAAAATTTTTTTTGATTATTTAAACTGTACTTGAGTAAATACAGCCTTACATTTTCCTGCATTTTTCTCTTTGGTATATATAGGCTGTTAATAACTTCAAAAATGAAACTGGTTATACAAAAAGACTACGAAAACAGTTACCCCCACCACCACCCCCAGTACCACTTCCGAGACCACTCATCCAGCGGAACCTACAACCTCTGATGAGATCTCCAATATCAAGACAACAGGATCCTCTGATGATTCCAGTGACATCTTCATCAACTCACCCAGCTCCTTCTATGTCTTCATTAACTTCTAACCCGTCTTCCTTGGCCCCTCCTGTGCCTGGAAATTCATCTTCTACCCCAGCTCCTGTACCTGATATAACTGCGACAGTCTCCATATCAGTCCACTCAGAAAAATCAGATGGACCTTTCCGGTAAGTCTGTGTGCAGCTCTCACTGTTCAGAAACAAGTGAGATCAGTAATACAGTTTTTTATTGTTGTATGTTGCTCTAGCAGTTGTAGTGGCCTGCAGTATGTATCATCCTTGTGAATCATTGTGCTCAGTAAGGTGGAGGAATAAAGTAACCCTCTTCTAAAGCTTTCCTTGTAAGAGATGACTTACTCTTAATTGGAGGAACAGGTAAATGAAGGAGATTCACTCGGCAAATGATTAAGCATCCCAAGGTCAAGGACTATGCAAGTTGCCAAGAACCCTTGTTAAATGTCGAATCATAAAGAGAATTCACTTGTGGTCGTAATGGTGGTAGTAGAAAGAGTCCATCTGAGCAGAACTAAGCACAATTTGGATCGGTGGAGTAGAGGGGATAAAACATTGGTGGCAGTAGAGAAGTCAGAAACAATTGTTTTGGAGCAAAATTAGGTAGAAGACGACCAATGAAAACTCACTTAAATCCTACCACTTCAGACACAAAAAGGACCTTTGACCGTGTCATCCAGTGGCTCATAAATTCTTAAAGAATCAGCCACTTTTAAAAAAAAAAATAGATGCCAGAGATCTGTACAGACCTACTGAAGCAAAAATCTTGAGGACTGGGATGTATATGGAAGACGTCTCACTGATTTTCTGTGATTAACAGTGGGAATGAGTCTCAGGGTTCATTGGCTTTTCTAAGATTACCCCTTTGATTCAGTGGTGGAGCTGGAAGTAGAATTCACTCTTAATCCTGTCTTCTTTAGGTCCCACACTTTTGACTTTTTTTTTTTTTAAGCTTTATTCTTAGAACTGAACTGGTTTCTATCATAGCTATCACAGATGGGACTCCTTAAGGAGATTCCTTCTTTTTACTTACACTGTGTGTTTGAGGAACTGTGCAAAGGTCTAGGCTTCTCACTTTCCTGCAGAGTTTTCTTCAGCTTTGATTTAACTCACCTTAGTGCAGGTGGTGGGTGAACGACTTAATAATACTACGTAAATTTTTTACTCTAATCCTCCATTTCTGATGACTTCTTAATGTATTGCAAACTACATTGTTTTGTAGGGACTCTGATAGTAAAATACTGCCGGCTGCGGCCCTTGCGCCCGAGCACTCCAAGGGTGCCTCTTCAATCGCAATCACTGCTCTTATGGAGGAGAAGGTAAGTTTGATTGGCTTTTAAATGTGGAGATTTGTCTTACAGTTTTTCTTCCGGGTTTTGTTTGTTTTTTAACTCTCCCTCTTTGTCTTTTTTTTTTTTTTTTTTAACTATTTCTTTTTATTCATGTTTTTATCCTACAGGGTTACCAGGTGCCTGTACTTGGAACCCCGTCTTTGCTTGGACAGTCACTATTGCATGGACAGTTGATCCCCACAACTGGTGAGTAAAATCATTCTGGTTTGAACATTTTCTCCTTTCGAAAATAGTTGTAACTTTACTTAACATGCGATTTCATATTTACCTATTGTTTTTGTTTCCAAGGTCCAGTAAGAATAAATACTGCTCGTCCAGGTGGTGGTCGACCAGGTTGGGAACAGTAAGTATATGTTTAAAAATCTACAAATGATTGCTTTTGAACTAGATAATGGGAATTAGAATCTAATGTGTTGGTGAATATTTTTTATTGTAAACTCCTCTTTTGTATGCCACGTTAACATAGTTTTCATGTAAAGTGTCATAAATTCAAGATTATGTGAAGAACTATTTTCTAGAAGAATGAGTAATTCTTTTCTTAAAATGGTAAAATATAAATTCTTATCAATTCTTGTTACTTTCATGTCTTACCAAATGGTGATCTTGACAGGATCTCAGTTCATGGATAAGTAGTAATTGAAAGTAGTATTTTTTTTTTGAAAGAGTATTTTAAATGTTGAATCACTTATTGTGCTAATAGATTGAACTTTTTCCTAGCCTTAATATGGATTTTCAGAATTTGATTTGAGTAAACACATATTAAGGCTACCAAACAGTTTCTCATTTTGAATAGTCTGTGTTAGTGGAATTTTATTACATATTAAAATATATAGGATTTTGATCTTTGTATTGATAATGGTCTGTGGCACTAAAAATTAGTGTATTTATTTATGAATGGTCTTTATACAATCATTTCTGTTTTTATATATAAACAGGCTTATATATTTATATAAACTGGCTTATATTCTAAAATTTTGATCTGTTTGTTTGAAAGATAAGTCAGATTTTTTATTTTCAAGAGTATGCTAAATGAGAGACTTAGCAGATTGTGTCGGTAGAAGGAATACAGGATTTGGAGACCAGTAGGCTTGGGTTGGAATCCCAGCCCCTGCACTTAGCAGCTACATGACCCTTGGGCATGCAGTTTTACTCCTCAGCTCCATTGCCTCATCTGCAGAATTGGAACAGTGCTAGTTCCTTAGCTGCACAGTGCCCAGCAGATAAAAGGGCTCTATTTCTCTTGTAACAAGTTCACAGTCACTTGTAGAATGCTAAATGGAATACCATATTGTGAAAAATACTGTACGTTGAGGTTTAATTATTGTCACAATAGTTAATCGAAAAAATAGTTTAAGTAAATGTAATACTTGCTCATATCCCCTCTATCTGGAAAAAATTTCATAATGGGGATCAGGGAGAAGAAAAAATTTCTAGTTAAAATATGTGTCTTAAAGTCCACACACTAAGAGATCCTGTGTTATACTCAAGCCCATTTTATCTTTCCTCACAGTTCCAATAAGCTTGGATATCTGGTTTCTCCACCGCAGCAAATTAGAAGGGGGGAGAGGAGCTGCTACAGGTAGGCTTGTTAAACATCTTGAAAAACTGTAATCTGATGACATGCTGAAAAATATAACAAAGAAATTAAAGTACAGCAGTGGCAGGGGAGGGAGGTCATTTGGTTTATGCTTATCTCACTTAAGTCCTCAGGAGTTGCCCTTGAGGCCTAGAGAAAAATAGATTACATTTAGTCTTTTAAATGATGGTTTTAGGCTACATCTTTAATACTCCTTCCCAGTGACTACTTTCTCCAAGCACACAGCAGAATATTAGCTCACATGCTCTTTTGAGGGTAGAAGGAAGTTGTTACGGTCCAGACAGTATTTAAGGTGACAGTTTAATTTAAGATGAAAGTTAACTTGCTCACCTCCCAAGTGTGAAGACTTGCATTTATTTCTCTTCTAGACTCCATTGTCTGAATCTTCTCCCACCTTCTCTTTTCCAAAAGAAGAGACAAAGAAATTGTTCGGGGCTTTTGCCCTGGACAGGCAAAAGCAATGTTACTCTTCGAAGCCCTAAGTCTTATTATCTAGGTCACACTCGCCACCAGGGTAAAGGGCCTCTAAATTAACTCTATAACAAGAATATTAAGGTTTATCTTCTAGTGCTGCATTGAGAATTGCTAAGTAATAACTTTGTTACTAGATCACGTGTTAATAGAAGATAATATTTACTAATTCAGACTCTGAAAAGAGGCTTAAACTCTAAACCCCTGCTGCTGCTGTTGTGTACCAGTTATTCATAATTTAAAGAACCTTTAGCTTAACAGAAATAAGCCCACCTTTTAAAGAAGCCACTATTTCTTTGATGAGGGACAATTCAGAAACTTTGGCCAGCACTGTTATTTTCACCCAACCTTTAGAAATAAAACATTGAGATTTTTAGTTGTTAATTACAAATGTTAAGAGTAGTACTTATTTTCTTGAGGATGAAAGGTAGAGCATAGGGAATATAATCAATGGTATTGTGATAGTGTAGTATGGTGACAGTAGTTACACTGTGAGCCTCACATAAGGTATAGACCTATTGAATCACTGTGTTGCACACCTGAAACAAATGTAACCTTGTGTGTCAACTATACTTCCAGTTTTTTTAAAAATGTAACCAATTAATAAAAAGTACTTTAAATGCAAAAACAAAACAAAACCAAAAAGCTATGAAGCCATTTAAAACTGTTTCTAAAGACATTTTAATGACATCAAGAAATGCTCATGATATACATAATGTCAGGTGAAATATAAAATTATGAAAATCAAAAATACCTTGTACTTAGGTATTTTTGAAGTACCACTTAGAAGGATCCTTTCCACACTTCCTACCTCAAAGGATTACAGGAAGTGGTTTTTATTCATTGAAAGTGTTGGTCTGGAAGGCATTTTGGGGAGGCCTAGGTCAGAGAGCCATTAACCTTGTCAGTTCCTTTAAATGACAGATTAGGAAGTCACAAAAGATCTTTGTGGAGTGAAAAAAAAAAAAGATCTTTGTGGAGTGATAATAAATCTGAACTTCACAAAAGAGAACTTCTAAATATAGCGTCTCCATAGAGAGAAGGCCCTATAAACTTGTATCATTTTGGTCCCCAAGTGGCCTTAAAAATTATATTTTCATATAAATAAGTTCCTATTCTTATTTGAATAGTTGATTCTATTCCATCATTTATAAGTTTGAAGATAATTATGGATAGAAAAGACAAGCTTATTTGTCTTGTCTTGGTTGATTTTAGTTTGAAGGAATAATATCTCGGATTTATTTCTCCAGAAGTATAAACCGCGGACGACACCACAGCGAAAGATCACAGAGAACTCAAGGCCCGTCGCTACCAGCAACTCCAGTTTTTGTGCCTGTGCCACCCCCTCCTTTGTACCCGCCCCCACCCCATACACTTCCTCTCCCTCCAGGTGTGCCTCCTCCACAGTTCTCTCCTCAGTTTCCTCCTGGCCAGCCACCACCTGCTGGCTATAGTGTCCCTCCTCCAGGCTTTCCTCCAGCTCCGGCCAATTTATCGACAACTTGGGTATCATCAGGAGTGCAGACAGCTCACTCAAATACCATCCCAACAACACAAGCACCCCCGTTGTCCAGGGAAGAATTCTATAGAGAGCAACGACGGCTAAAAGAAGAGTGAGTGTTTTAATTTGAAATTCTCATACACTTTCATTTTCTGATGTAACATTAAAAACCAGGTATCTTTGGAAACATTTTCTAGTGTTTCCAGTTAGTACAAGAAAAATCACCTAAAAATTAAACCAAAGCCATACAAGCAACTTCCTCAGGGATTCTTAGTTATTTATAGTTTTAAAGTGGAAAACTAATGGCAATTTCATTCATTTCATTCATGATCTAATTACATTTGTCTTGTTAGTTTTCTTAAATGGTTTTTGTTAACTTTCACTCTTTAACTTTATTTTACTAGGGAAAAGAAAAAGTCCAAGCTAGATGAGTTTACAAATGATTTTGCTAAGGAATTGATGGAATACAAAAAGATTCAAAAGGAGCGTAGGCGCTCATTTTCCAGGTTAGTGTTTTGCAAGCCTTCACAACAGAATTACAAATGGGACTTTGAATATCCAGGGATTAGCTATGGATATAAATAACATTGCACTTACGGAATTTTTTTGATTCGGTCTAGGTTTATAGAAATGGACATGTAGCTTATTTCCCAATATCTGTTTATTGAAATAATGTCTCAATGTAAATTCTATTGTGTAGAACTAGCAGTTATGGGGATGAAATTGCCCTTGTCCCTCGAAGTTATTTGTAGCGTGAAATAATTGGGAGATGTTTGTGGAAGGAAAGAAATAGAGAAATAGCCGAAGAACATTTCTGAGGACCCTTTTACCTGAGGCTACAGCTTCTTGCTGGAACATTAACCTGTGTAATTGATGAAGTAGTGGTAGAATACAGATTGCTTTATTGATAGAAAAACTGAATTATAAAAATTCCCTGGAAGTTTGTTTAAAAGACTTATTTTTTAAGCTTACATTTCAAATGTGGTTCCTTTCAAAGCTAGACTATTGGCCAACGTAGGACAAAGAAATTACTCCTACTTAAATAACCAGATAGGAAGTAAAATTTAAATTTAATTGGCATTTTGTTTAATGTTAATTAGCTCATATAACTCACGGTACATTAATGTGCTTCACTCTTAATTGTCAAGATTTCACTTTTGTTTTGTAACAAGTGATTGCTCTGATCTTTGTGTACTTTATTCCATTCCAGTAGAGGTCACTGTGCCTCTTTAATCATCTAAGATGAAATTTGATATAAAGATGGAACCGTGAGGAGAGCATGCTAGAATCTGAGTCTATTTTATTTTGTATATATTTCTCAACTATCAACTATTGTTTTGTTTTTGTTTTTAGGTCTAAATCTCCCTATAGTGGTTCATCATATTCAAGAAGTTCATATACTTATTCTAAGTCAAGATCTGGTTCAACACGTTCACGTTCTTATTCTCGATCATTTAGCCGCTCACACTCTCGTTCCTATTCACGATCTCCTCCATACCCCAGAAGAGGCAGAGGCAAGAGCCGAAATTACCGTTCACGGTCTAGATCTCATGGATATCATCGATCTAGGTCAAGGTCACCCCCATATAGACGATACCATTCACGGTCAAGATCTCCTCAAGCATTTAGGGGACAGTCTCCTAATAAACGTAACGTGCCTCAAGGGGAAACAGAACGTGAATATTTTAATAGATACAGAGAAGTTCCGCCACCTTATGACATGAAAGCTTATTATGGGAGGAGTGTTGACTTTAGAGACCCATTTGAAAAAGAGCGTTACCGAGAATGGGAGAGAAAATATAGAGAGTGGTATGAAAAGTACTATAAAATAGGTTATGCTGCTGGAGCACAGCCTAGACCATCAGCAAATAGAGAGAACTTTTCTCCAGAGAGGTTTTTACCTCTTAATATCAGGAATTCTCCCTTCACAAGAGGCCGCAGAGAAGATTATGCTGGTGGACAAAGCCATAGAAGTCGAAATTTAGGTGGCAGCTATCCAGAAAAGCTTTCAACAAGAGACAGTCACAATCAGAAGGACAGCACAAAGTCGAAAGAGAAGGAGAGTGAAAATGCTCCAGGAGATGGTAAAGGAAACAAACATAAGAAACATAGGAAAAGAAGAAAGGGGGAGGAAAGTGAAGGCTTTCTAAACCCTGAGTTATTAGAAACTTCTAGGAAATCGAGAGAACCTACAAGTGGTGAAGAAAATAAAACAGATTCATTGTTTGTTCTCCCAAGTCGAGATGATGCTACACCTGTTAGAGATGAGCCAATGGATGCAGAATCTATCACTTTTAAATCAGTGTCTGAAAAAGACAAGAGGGAGAAAGACAAACCAAAAGCAAAAAGTGATAAGACCAAACGGAAAAATGATGGTTCTACTGTGTCCAAAAAAGAAAACATTGCAAAACCTGCTAAGGGACCTCAAGAAAAACTAGATGGAGAGCGTGAAAAATCTCCTCGATCTGAACCTCCACTTAAAAAAGCCAAAGAGGAGACTCCAAAGACTGACAATGCTAAATCATCATCTTCCTCCCAAAAAGATGAAAAGATCATTGGTACCCCCAGGAAAGCTCACTCTAAGTCGGCAAAAGAACACCAAGAGACAAAACCAGTCAAAGAGGAAAAAGTGAAGAAGGATTACTCCAAAGATGTCAAATCAGAAAAGCTAACTAATAAGGAAGACAAGGCCAAGAAGCCTAGTGAGAAAAGTAAGCCACCTGACAGCAAGGGAGAAAAAAGAAAAAGAAAAACTGAAGAAAAGGGTGTAGATAAAGATTTTGAATCCTCTTCAATGAAAGTCTCTAAACTAGAAGTAACCGAAATAGTGAAACCATCACCAAAGCGGAAAATGGAACCGGATATTGAAAAGATGGATAGGACCCCTGAGAAAGACAAAACTTCATCATCAACTGCCCCAGCCAAAAAAATCAAGCTCAACAGAGAAACGGGTAAAAAAATTGGAAGTACAGAAAATGTATCTAATACAAAAGAAACCACTGAAAAATTGGAATCAACATCTAGCAAAGTTAAACAAGAAAAAGTCAAAGGAAAGGTCAGACGAAAAGTAGCTGGAGCTGAAGGATCCAGCTCAACGCTTGTGGATTATACCAGGTAACTGATTATGGGTGGTTGGGTGTGGATGTTTGTTTGGGGAAAGAATTCCTTTAATTTTATCAATGCTTGTAATTCTAAAGTGTAGTATGTTAATTAAGAAGGGGTTAGGCTGGTTTATTCATGTCTTTAAAGAAAGGAGTTGAAGGTTGTAAGTAGATTTTGTGGGTGAGCCTTTTTTTTTAACACAATCCTACATTTAAATCATTTAATCTCAGAGTAGGGCCATTGGCTTTTGAGGACGTTTATGTTTCAGTTAGCCTTTTTTATATTTATCAGTGTTGAGTAGTAGTAAATTCTTCATTAAATTCATCATAAATTAACTATTTTAATTTTTTTTTAGTACGAGCTCAACTGGAGGCAGTCCTGTGCGGAAATCTGAAGAAAAAACAGATACCAAACGAACTGTCATTAAAACTATGGAAGAGTATAATAATGACAATACAGCTCCTGCTGAAGATGTTATTATTATGATTCAGGTTCCTCAGTCCAAATGGGATAAAGATGACTTTGAATCTGAAGAAGAAGATGTTAAGACCACACAGCCTATATCAAGTGTAGGAAAACCTGCCAGTGTTATTAAAAATGTTAGCACTAAACCCTTAAATACAGTCAAGTATACTGAAAAAGAAAGCGAGTCATCAGAGAAAATTCAGAAACTCACCAAGGAAGTGAGCCATGAACTTATACAACATGAGATCAAAAGTTCAAAGAACTCTGCATCCAGTGAAAAGGGGAAGACCAAAGATCGAGATCATTCAGTGTTGGAGAAGGAAAACCCTGAGAAGAGGAAGAACAGCGCTCAGCCAGAGAAAGATAGTAACTTGGACCGTCTGAATGAACAAGGAAATTTTAAAAGTCTGTCTCAATCTTCCAAAGAGACGAGAACTTCAGATAAGCATGATTCTGTTCGAGGTTCTTCAACTAAAGACTTTACCCCCAACAGAGACAAAAAAACTGACTATGACAACAGAGAATACTCAAGTTCCAAACGTAGAGATGAAAGGAATGAATTAACAAGAAGGAAAGACTCTCCTTCTCGAAGTAAAGATTCTGCATCTGGACAGAAAACTAAGCCACGGGAGGAGAGAGATTTGCCCAAGAAGGGAACAGGAGATTCCAAAAAGAGCAATTCCAGTCCCTCAAGAGACAAAAAACCTCATGATCACAAAGCCACTTATGATACTAAACGCCCAAGTGAAGAGACAAAACCTGTAGATAAAAATCCTTGTAAAGATCGTGAGAAGCACATGTTAGAAGCAAGGAACAATAAAGAGTCAAGTGGCAATAAATTACCATATGTGCTTAACCCACCAGACCCACAGACTGAAAAAGAGCAAGTTCCTGGGCAGACTGACAAGAATGCGGTGAAGCCGAAACCGCAGTTAAGTCACTCCTCCCGACTTTCCTCCGACTTAACTAGAGAAACTGATGAAGCTGCTTTTGAACCAGACTATAATGAAAGTGACAGTGAAAGCAATGTGTCTGTAAAAGAGGAGGAAACTTCAGGAAAAGTTTCTAAGGAACTGAAAGATAAAGTCGTGGAGAAAGCAAAAGACAGCCTGGACCCAGCAGCAGGCGGCCAGGTAGGCACAGCCAGGAGCCAGAGTCAAAGCAGCCCTAGTGTTAGTCCAAGTAGAAGTCATAGCCCTTCTGGAAGCCAGACCCGAAGCCACAGCAGTAGTGCCAGCTCTGCAGAGAGTCAGGACAGCAAGAAGAAGAAGAAGAAGAAGGAAAAGAAAAAGCACAAGAAACATAAAAAACATAAGAAGCATAAGAAGCATGCGGGCGCCGAAGTAGAATTGGAAAAAAGCCAAAAACACAAACACAAGAAAAAGAAGTCAAAGAAGAGCAAAGATAAAGAAAAGGAGAAGGAGAAAGATGACCAAAAAGTGAAATCTGTCCCGGTATAAAAGGACAGATTTTTAAAAATTGACTTAATTACTAAGTCATCTGTATTAAATTTTGTTATAATGTAAAGAGATTCAAGCCTTGTAAATAATGATATGGAAGACCCTGTGCTGCACTTAAAATATTGCTGCTTGATTATTTGATTTTTACATCAGAGCTTTATAACACGAACTTTTGTACAGAATTGTGAGTTGTGACCATGTAACATGAGAGGTTTTGCTAGGGCCTATTATTTTTAACCACCATTAATTAGTTGGGGTGGAGTTTACTGTACTGTGAAATTTTCACATTTGAATTTTTTTAATTGCCTGGCAAAAGCTGGTATCAGTTCTAAAATATCAGCAGAATGATTTGCTGAATTCATTACAACCCCGTTATGTCACTTTTTGATTACAATAAAAGTTTTCAGTAAACTTTTCAAATGTCGAATATCTGTGTTATTTGAAGGAAGTGTGTCATGTCTCTTCCCCCTTCCATTTCCTCATTTAAAATAGCCTTTGAGCCTGTAGTGTAAGCTGCACCAAATATACAAAATTACGAAGTAAACATGGTAGGTAGACTTCATCAGTGGGCCGGTAGTAGGTGGCCAGAAATAAGAAATCAGGATTAATTGGAGAGCTAGTTGAAAAAAAATCTAAAAGGGTCTTATAGTAATTAGAAGTTTGGACTTGAATTTTAGCGATGAGGTATTGTGATTTGTTTATGGTTCTTTTTCTTAAAACCCTGATAAACAAGTGTTAAATTCCTCGATAAAGTGCCAGCTAAAGCACACAGTCATGAGCGTCTGTGGCCTGCCTGGTCTGCCCCATTGACAAGAGCAAGCAGGAGGAGGTCCAGGAGCACTGGGTTAGACTATAATGGGCTCTTTGGGGCTGTGGTTCAGGAAGTTACCGTAGGCAATGAAAAGCTATTGAAAGGGTTTGGGGAGTTAGGGTAAGAATGGTACCTCAGAAACACGGCAGTATGAACAGGGATCAAGATGACAGCGGCTGGAAGGAGGAAGAGACCAGCTCCAGTCTGAGGGTGGTCCTAGGGTTCCCCTGGACTGTTAATAGTGGGAGAGGAAGGGAACTAAATTAGCAGCAACTTGCTTCTATGAACCTCCTCTGTCTGTGCCTTTAAAGGATTTCCAGGCTGGGCCGTGTGGACAGTGTGCAAAAATACTTCAGAGTGTGTTTTTAATGTAACTTCTAATGTTTAAAGAAAAATGATTTAAAGAGATTAATGTGGGTGTCACAAATGCTGTTGACCTCATGAAAGCCATTCAGGACTGAGTTAAGTTTGTTACGTGTTTGTCAAAAGTTAAGTGTGTTAAAATAAGTTAAATGAAACCAACTTTCGTTTAAAGGGCTGTCACGGGATGAAGGTGTCTGTTGTGCCCCCTCGAAGCCCCACCACACCCCACCCCACATAACACATAACGACCACTTCTACTCTGAGGTACTCCAGCTAGACTACCCTCTTCATTCGTACTAATCAGGACCCCAGATCTAGATCATATCTCCCACATTCACTGAGGATTTTAGCACCTGGGACTCTTTATCATAAACTTCATCAGGTGAGGTCAGTTTCCTTACCTAGGTAGGCTCCTGGCCTTTCATTTTAATCTCAACTGACGTTCCCTTTAACAGCCGTCCACTCCTAGGACAGTTTTCCAGAATTCATCTGTGGCTGTTGGTTTAAGTTTAAACCAATCTTTTCCTCCATCCTCTACTGGCCTTTCTTAGGCCTAAGGTTCCTTTTTTTTTTATTTTTACTATGTTATGTTAATCACCATACATTACATCATTAGTTTTTGATGTAGTGTTCCATGATTCATTGTTTGTGCATAACACCCCGTGCTCCATGTAGAGCATGCCCTCTTTAATACCCATCACCAGGCTAACCCATCCTCCCACCCCCCTCCCCTCTGGAACCCTCAGTTTGTTTCTCAGAGTCCATAGTCTCTCATGGTTCATCTACCCCTCTGATTTCCCCCCCTTCATTCTTCCCCTCCTGCTATCTTCTTTTTTTTTTTCTTATCATATATTGCATTATTTCTTTCAGAGGTACAGATCTGTGATTCAACAGTCTTGCACAGTTCACAGCGCTCACCATAGCACATACCCTCCCCAGTGTCTATCACCCAGCCACCCCATCCCTCCCACCCACCCCCCTCCAGCAACCCTCAGTTTGTTTCCTGAGATTAAGAATTCCTCATATCAGTGAGGTCATATGATACGTGTCTTTCTCTGATTGACTTATTTCGCTCAGCATAACACCCTCCAGTTCCATCCACGTCATTGCAAGTGGCAAGATTTCATTCTTTTTGATGGCTGCATAATATTCCACTGTATATATATACCACATCTTCTTTATCCATTCATCTGTCGATGGACATCTTGGCTCTTTCCACAGTTTGGCTATTGTGGACATTGCTGCTATAAACATCGGGATGCACATACCCCTTCGGATCCCTACATTGGTATATTTGGGGTAAATAGCCAGTAGTGCAATTGCTGGATCGTATGGTAGCTCTACTTCCAACTTTTTGAGGAACCTCCATACTGTTTTGCAGAGTGGCTGCACCAGCTTGCATTCCCACCAACAGTGTAGGAGGGTTCCCCTTTCTCCGCATCCCCACCAACATCTGTCGTTTCCTGACTTGTTAATTTTAGCCGTTCTGACTGGTGTGAGGTGATATCTCATTGAGGTATGAGATTTCCCTGATGCCGAGCGATGTTGACCACTTTTTCATGTGTCTGTTGGCCATCTGGATGTCTTCTTTGGAAATAGGCCTAAGGTTTTAACTCCTCCCTTACTCTTCCATCCTATGATTGCCTGAACCCTGTCATTTGCACCACACGACACTCCCCAAATCTGCTCCCCCTTCATATTCCTGAACCTAAATAGCTTAACTCCCAAACCTAAATAAGGGTGCTGAATGGGCTGCTTAATGAAATTAAAGGCTTGAAAGAAACTGTAAGAAGTAACTGCCCGGCACTGTGATAGGTGCTTGTATTTATTTGATCTTAAAAATTCTAGCTTTTGATGTCTGATGCTACTTTGAGGAGGAAATTCTACTACCTCTGAAGCTTCAGTCCAGCCTTGGGTACTCAAGCCTCGGCACCTAAGTAGCCCAACTCACCCCTGCCATGTAGAGAGGAGTGGGATATAACATGTTAAGACTCATCTATTTTTGCTGGACCCCAGAAAGGCCATGTTCTATTTCCATGTCTTCTGTACTTGGCTGTTTTCGTCTGGCTGGAGTTTTCTTCCTCCTCTGCCTGTCTTACAGTTTCCTACCCACTGTTCAAGAATTAGCTTGCCTTTTTTTTTTTTTTTTTTTTTTAAACTATTCCCTCACGGTGCCTGCCTGCCCACCCCCACACACAACCAAGATGGAATAGCATCACTGAAGATGCTGTGAGGACACGCCAGTTGTTTTCTGTGGGCTCTGGTTGTCTTCCTCAATGGACTGAGAGCCTCAAAAGGAATGTGGGTTTATATTCCAGAAGCCAAAACACACCTTGCACATTAGAAGGTTAATAATTGATAAGATGAAATAAATTTTTTTAGCTTGAAGTTAAGTTTTGCTAACTTCCTGGAAACCAGCGATACGTCAACATTTTTAAGGGAGGAAAATAATTTTTGAGCTACTATAGACTTGGAAGATAGTATCCTTCCAATACCCAGCTGCTTCAGTGTGCCAAGGGTATTGCAAAGCCTTACGATCAGGGGCCTAAGAATAACTCCTTTGCTGGTCTCAGCATGCCAAATGAAGAGCGCTAAATCCCCTCCAAAATTTTTAAGCCTGGAATTTCAGAGTTAGATAGCTAGTGAATGGTTTATTCATCCCAATTTGTTCAAGTGTCCCCATTTGTCTTGTCCACTTTTTCCTGTCTTTAATTCCTTTAATGAATGTTGTTCCTATTGTACAAAACTACATGGAACAAAATCCCTGGTTTGGAGTAAGCTCTTTCTTCTCTGAGCCCTTTTATACCAGTGCTATTTATGTAAGCCAATTTCAGCTGGTCTCTTATTTTAACAAAGCCTTAATAATACGTAGATACGTGTATATATAGTGTGCTCTGCTTTCTTTCTTTATATATCATAAACAGGTCTTTTTGGCGTTAACATTTTTCATTAATTTTGTGTTGCAAATGATCATGAAAGAATTGAATAAAGTAAGCCACTTAAATCCTTAAAGGGTAATGTGGCTCTGCTGTGTGTGAATAATGGTTCAGCACACTAATATGAAAAATGGGGTTAACAGGAATGTTCAGAGATTTCATGAGAATTCTTTTCAGTAATGTAGTCTAAACACTTGATCAAGGCTTCTCTTTGTTACGGGCTTCTGACATTATTTTTACGATCATGTTAAAAGGACTTTTAAAGAATAGCTCTTGCTAATTTTTACAGTTAAAAAAAAAACTGATGGGTGAACAGTGATCCCATTTTAGAACCCACATCGGAATGAATCTTGCTTTTCCACCCAGAAATGTGGCTACTTAATAATTTGCTATGAAGCTAGCTTGGCCAGTGTGGATCTTTTTCAATTTAGTTCTTCATTTTTAAAGTCTAAAGTAGTAAGAGATACTAGTAAAAGAATGGACATACCTTTAGAATTCAAAGTAGTTTTTGTAGAAACATTGACACCTTAAAATTTTGGTAATTATTTATAAATATGTTTTAACATTGGCTTAATGACCTATAAGTAGATCTGGTAGACCGATTCCTTTTCATGGCCTAAAACTTAAAACTAATAAAAACAAGTTGGATGAAAAGTGAACGAACATAGGAGGAAACTGTATCAGTGCTAGAGTCTAGGGAAAGGATGGGAGGGGCAGACAGCCAGAGATGTGGAATTTTGCCACAATGCCACATTTTAAAAGTTGTGTTTTTGTTTTTGTTTTTTAAGAACTAAAGACAAGATGCCCAGAACTCTCTTCCTTGAAAAAGCAGATGGCCTCTTGGGAAGTGCAAATAGAAGATCTTGGGCAATATGAACGCCTCATAATCTGGAGGGACAATGGTAGGTTATGGAGCATATGAGGAATACTCCCTTTGTGGTCATTTTAATATGATAGAAATTGCACAAAGGAAACCTGAAGCATAGGCTACAACTTTGATGGGGATAGGGGAAGGTTCCAACCAAAAATAGATTTGCTGTATGTGGTCTCAATGCCAGGAAGGAGGTCAGACCACAGAGGCTTCGTTCCCCTGGCTATTACAGGTGGTGTGGGGGGGGAGATAACACAATATTCTAATCATGATAGTGTCTCTACTAGAACAGGTAGACAAATTATGGAATTGAATGAAACTCCAGAAATTGGCCCAAATAAAGTATTTGATGACAGTTTCAGCATAAATAAATATGAAAAAGTTCCATTTTTCAGTAAGTAGCTTTGAGAAAACTGGATTACCATTTAGAGAAAAATTTTTTCACACCTGAAAATTCTAGATGGATTAAATCTTTTTATCAACAATTTTATTTTACATAACCCAAGTGTTGGTCAGTTTTCCTTTTTCTAGGATCAACTTCTCTTTAATAGCTTAGGTCTTTCTTTTTTTCAAACTGGCCAGTCACCTGGAAACCCAAGATCTTCCCCCGTATTTCTGATAGTGCTTGTGAGATGTGGTTTATCTTGGTCTGCTCCTTTCTGATTCCCTGACATCTATTCCTGGTGCTGATTGTTCTCTTCAGATCTCACTATGGTAGAGTCTCGGTCTTCATAAGTTTTATGACATTTCCCTCAGAATACATCACATCCTCTCACTTACCCTGTGTTCAACGTCTCTTCTTCTTTTCTGTCCTACACCATAGGCTCTCCATCTTTTAAGGTATTTTTCTGAGCCAAGAAACAATTGCCCTGTGATGAATTATACCATTAGAGAGCAGAAGAAGCTGCAGGCAGTTCTTTAAAATAGCAACTCTTTTCTTCCCTCTACAATTTTTAAAAATTACAAACTCAACTATTATACAGAATACAAATGGCCAATTGACATTTGAAAAGGTTAAATGTCACTGGCAATAAAAATGCCAGTAAAACAAAGTTCCATCGCCTTCAGGCATTTAGAGTTACCTGCAAGTCCAAAACCAACCCAATTCTCCCTCCTCCCACCACCTTGGCATTTCCATCAGCATTTGTCTATGGTGGTTAGCTTTTCACTAAGTTTGCTCAGATCATAATATGCATCCTCAGTTTGCAGGCTTTTAAAATGTGTTTTGCTTTTATTTCTAACAAAGCCCTACAACGATTAAAAAGTCATAAAGTTCTTCAAAACATAAAACACTTGAGCCTCCTGCACCAACCGCACTACACCCTGACTCCAGCTCTTCAGATGCAATCAATTCCAACTCTTCTAGTTCTTTCTTTAAAAACAAAACAAAAACGCTTGTTGAATATAAAAAGTGAACTCTTACCTTGATGTTTCAGTTTCAAGTATTAGCTACTACTGACTTTAGCTCCTCATCTCCCTCCCCACACCACCCCCACACATGTATCTTTTCCCATCCTCCAAATAAAAGTTCCCATTTGGACTACATTGAAATGGCGTGAACATTATTATGTCTTGGGGCTCCTGGCTGGCTCAGTAGGTAAAGCATGCAACTCTTGGTCTCAGGGTCATGAGTTCAAGTCCCATGTTGGGTGTAAAGCTTCCTTAAAAAAAAAAAAAAGATGATGGGAGACATTATTATGTCTTTACATCTGTAGTTCAAGATCAAGTCATTTGGTATATTAGGATTCTTTTTCCTGTAAAATTTTGGTTTCCCTGGAATTAATAACTGACTTATTTTTTTAAAGTGTTTCCTGTCCTATAGATTGCCAAGAAATGTAAATCTCTCCTCAGTATATTCAAATGAATCAAGTGGTCTTTCAGTTTTATCTTTTTTCTTGTGATAACTCTCCTATAAAAATTGGTTGTCCTCTAAGCCAGCCACACAGCTCTGACCCTGCAAGCTTCTTTACTACCACCCTGGGGATTTTCCTCACCCTCTCTGCAATGGATCTCTGTGTCTTCCATCCTGTTTCCTTCTCTTTCCAGGTTGGCTGCCTCACCTGGGGTGAAGGGCACATGTAGATTCTTGAGAAGGGCTGCGTGAAGAGGTACATTTTTTTGAGAGCTTACAATATCAAGAATGTTTTTACTCCACCGCCACACTTGATTTATGATTTGGGTACAGAATCCTAAGTTGGAAATTATTTTCACTCATACTTGCAGACATTGCTTATAATACAGCTTCCAGCATTGCTGATAAGAACTTCAAAGGCATTGTGACTCTTATCCATTTTTGTGACTTTTTTCTCTCCCAGGATACTTTCGGGAACTTCCTTTTATCCTGAGTATGTTAAAAATCTGATGATGTGTGTTGATGTGAGCCTTTTAAAATTTATCTTGCTGAGTGTTCTATGAGCCCTTTCAGTCTGGAGACTCAGGTCTTTCAGTTCTAGAAACCATCTTTTATTACTTGTGAGATAATATTCTCCATGTTTTTCTGGGACATATTTATTTATTTTTAAAGATTTTGTTTATTTGCGAGAGAGAGTGCATGACCCTGGGGTAAGGGGGTCAGAGGGCGAGGGAGAAGCAGGCTCCACGCCGAGTAGGGAGCCCGATGCAGGACTCGATTCCAGGACCCCGGGATCATGACCTGAGCCGAAGTCAGATGCTTAACCCACTGAGTTACTCAGGCACCCCTGGGACATATTATTTAGATGTTCAATTTCCTGGACTGATTCTCTGATTTTCTTACTTCTTTTCTCCTATTTTCCATCCCCGTTTTTTGCGAAGTTTCCTCAACATATTCCAATTTTTATTTCTGCTAGCATATTTATAATCTCTCAGAATTCTTTTTTGTTTTCTTATTGTTCCCTTTTTATAACACCCTGTTCTTTTTTCATGGGTATAATTGGGTTGGTGAAGATGTGATAGGTTGTTGTTTTTTTTTTTTAAGGTTTTCCTATGCTCCTTGCATTAGAAACTGTGTGCAAGCTTTGTCAAGTGGGTTCTATTGATCTGATCTGATTAGATCATTTCACTAGGGGATCCCCAGCCGCCAATGTCTTCCAAGCATTTTCCTTTTATGAAAAATAATTTAAAATTTTAATTCCAGTACATTAACGTACAGTGTTATATTAGTTTCAGGTGTACAATATAGTGATTCAGCAGGTCCATACATCACTCAGTGCTCATCATGGTAAGTGTACTCTCAAGCATTTTTCTTGGGCTAGTTTCCCGAGGAAGGAATTCTCCACTCTTCAGTGTGGGCTAGAGGAGCAGTATAATTACCATCCGGACTACCAGGAACTTTTTTGGAGATAAGTAGGCTCCATTAAATATAAAGGCTTACATTTGATCTCCCTATTTTGATTACAGCACCCCTGCTTACAGCTATTATGCCAGATGTCCTTGAATGCAGGGGCTCTCCCATTCAGCAGTTCTCCTAAGGGCTGCGTACTGGAATTACCTGGGGACCTTTAGCAAATACTGAAGACTGGGTGGATGCCACCCCCAGAGTTTCTGATTTAATCATCAGGGTGTGACCTGAACATCAGGCTTCTTAGAATCTCCCAGGTGATTCCAACATACAGCCAAAGTTGGGAACCACTGCTTGAGTTGCAACCCTCCAGAGAGTTAGCCTCCATCCTTCTGCCCGAGTGAGCGGCTTTGTACTCCCCCTTTTGGCCCTCTCTGCTTTGCTGCTTTCAGTAGTACTTGGCTATCAACGTACTCTGGATCTTCTGGGCTTCTGTGTTATGAACAATCTGTCTTTGGGCTTCTGATTTAGACCTCTGATTTTCTGGTCTAGTGATTGTTACTGTATATTGTCTCTGTTCCTTTCTGGTCTATGTTATTTTCAGGCTCTTTCTTTGCTTAGAGGACCCCTTTCAATATTTCTTGTAGGGCTGGTTCGGTGTTCACAAATTCTTTTAGTTTTTGTTTGTCCTGAAAGCTTTTTATCTCTCCTCTATTTTCAATGACAGCCTAGCTGGATATAGTATTCTTGGCTGCATTGTTTTCTCATTTAGTGCTCTTATATGCTCTCATTTCTCATGATAATTACCTAGGAATGAAGTTTCTGGATCATGTGGCAAGTGTCAATGTAATACTTTAAGAAATTTCCAAACTGTTTTCTAATGTGGCTGACCATTTTTCATTTCTGTCAGCAGTGTAAGGGAGTTCAAGTTCCTGCACATCCTTGCCAACATGTGGTGTGGCCAGGCTTTTTAAAATTTTGGCCGTTCTGAGAAGAAGGATCTCATTGTACTCTTAAGTTATATTTCCTGTTGAGTACCTTTTCATGTGCTGTTTGCCATTCGTATATCTTCTTTAGTGAAGTGTCTGTTCTAATCTTTCACCCATTTTAAAATTTAAGTATTTTGAGAGTTCTTTATATATTCTGGGTACAAGTCCTTCATCAAATATGTGATATGCAAATATATTTTCCTACTCTATGGCTAGTTTTTCATTCACTTAACATTGTTTTATGAAGCCCAGAGTTTTTTATTTTGTTGGAGCCCAGCTTATGTGTTCAGTCTTAAAGGCCATGCTTTTGGTGGCATTTCTAAGAAATCTTTGCCTAACCCAAATTCAAAACACTTACTCCTATGTTTTTTTCTAAAAACTTTATCACTTTGGTTCTACACTTAGATTGATGATCCAGTTTTTAATACCAGCTTTACTGAGATATATTTCACATACCATAAAGTTCACCCCTTTCACGTATATGATTCAGTGGTTTAAGTATATTCACACAGTTGTACAACTGATACCACCATCTAATTAGAACACTTTCATTGCCCCAAAAAGGAACCCCACATCCATTGGTCATTCCCCATACCCTCCTCACCTCAGCTCCTGGCAACCACTAATCGACTTTCTGCCTCTGTGGATTTACCTATTATGGACATTTCCTATAAACTGAATCATACAGTATGTGGCCTTCTGTGTCTGGCTTCTTTCACTGAGCCTAAATGTTTTCAGGGTTCAGGGTGCCTGGGTGGCTCAGTTGGTTAAGCTTCTGCCTTTGGCTCAGGTCAAGATCCCAGGGTCCTGGGATAGAGCCCCGTAGCTCCCTGCTCAGCAGGGAGTCTGCTTCTCTCTCTCTCTCCCTCCCTGTCTCTCAAATAAATAAATAAAATCTTTAAACAACAACAACAACAAAAAAATGTTTTCAGGGTTAATCCCTATTGTAGTATGTATAAGTACCTCATTTCTTCCTATGACTGAATAATCCACATTTTGTTGATCCATCATTTATTGGGCATTTGACTTGTCCTTTTTGGTTATTATGAATAATGCTGCTATGAATATTCATGTACAAGTTTTTCTGTGGATGTGTATTTTCAGTTCTCAATCCTATAAGTGGAATTGCTGGATCATATGCCAAATGGTTCCCAAAGCAGTTCTGCCATTTTTTTTTTTAAGTAGTCTCCATGCCCAACGTGGGGCTTGAACTTACAGACCCCGAGATCAAGAATCACATGCCTCTTGACTGAGCCAGCCAGGTGCCCCAGCTCTACCATTTTATATTCTCACCAATCGTGTTCAAAGAGTTTCTCCACATTCTCCCCAACACTTACTATTATTCATCTTGTTTATAGCTATCCTAGAGGATATAAAGTGATATTTCATTGTGGTTTGGATTTGTGTTTCTCTAATGACTGATGATGTTAAGCATCTTTTCATGTGCTTAATGGTCATTTGCATATCTTTTTTTTTTTCCAGAAATGTCCATTCAGATCCTCTGCCCATTTGTCGCTTGGGCTGTTTGTCTTTATTGTTGAGTTGCGAGAGTTCTTGTATAGTCTGGATACAAGTCCCTTATCAGATATAAGATTTGCAAGTATCTTCTCCCATTCTTTTTTTTTTTTTTTTTTGAAGATTTTATTTATTTATTTGACAGAGGGAGACACAGTGAGAGAGGGAACACAAGCAGGGGGAGTGGGAGAGGGAGAAGCAGGCTTCCCGTGGAGCAGGGAGCCCGATGCGGGGCTTGATCCCAGGACCCTGGGATCATGACCTGAGCCGAAGGCAGATGCTTAACGACTGAGCCACCCCAGGCGCCCCTCTTCTCCCATTCTGTAGATTGTCTTTTCATTTCCTCTTTGGTGTCCTTTGAAGCACAAGTTTTAATCTTGTTGATGTCAAATTTACCTTATTTTTTTCTTTTGTCACTTGTGCTTTGGTGTCACATCTAAGAAAACATTGCCTAGTTTAAGGTCATGAAGATCTACTTTTCTACATTTCAAGAATTTTATTGTTTTAGCTCTTACATTTAGGTCTTTAATACATTTTGAGTAAATTTTTGCATATGGTAGGAGGTAGTGGTCCACCTTTATTCTTTTGCATGCAGATATTCACTTGTCCTAGCACCATTTGTTGGAAGACTGCTGTTTCCCCACTGAATCTTGGCACCATCTCCAAAATCAATTGACCATGATGGTAAGGGTTTATATCTGGATTTTTAATTCTGTTCCATTGATATATATGCCCATCCTTAAGCCAGTACCACACTGCATCTTTATGAGTTTTGAAATTGGGAAGTATGAGTCTTCTAACTTTGCTTCTTTTAAAAAATTTTTTTTTTTTTTTTTGGCTCTTCTAGGTCCTTTGCATTTCCATATGAATTTTAGGGTTAGATTGTCCATTTCTCAAAAAAAGGCATTTGGGATTTTGATAGGGATTACAATGATCTCTTTTGGTAGTATTGCCGTGTTAATAATATTAAGTCTTCTAGTCCATAAACACAAGAAATCTTTCCCCTTATTTATATCTTCTTAATTTCTTTCAGCAATGTTTTGTAGTTTTCAGTGTACAAGTACATTCTTAGACAAATTTATTCTTAGGTGCTTTATTCTTTTTAATGCTATTGTAAATTAAATTGCTTTCTTAATTTGATTTCTTGTTGTTCATTACTAGTGCGTAGTGTATAGATTTTTATATATCGATCTTGTATTCTGCAACCTTGCTAAACTTGTCAATTAGCTCTAACAGTTTTTTGTGGAATTCTTTGGGATTTCCTGTATATGAGGTCATGTCCTCTGGAAATAGTGGTTCTTCCTTTCCAATTTGGATCCCTTTTTCTTTTTTCTATGCCTAATTTTTCTGGTGATGTTAAATAGAAGTGGCAAGAGGAAACATTCTTGTCAAGTTCTGCTGTTAGGGGAAAAGCATTCAGGCTTTCCTGATTAAGTAGCACCAAGTTTTTCATAAATAACTTGTACCAGGTTGAAGGAGCTTCCTTCTTTTTTTATTTATTTATTTTTTTATTATGTTATGTTAATCACTATACATTACATCATTAGTTTTTGATGTAGTGTTCCATGATTCATCGTTTGTGTATAACACCCAGTGCTCCATTCAATACGTGCACTCTTTAATACCCATCACCAGGCTAACCCATCCCCCCACCCCCCTCCCCTCTAGAACCCTCAGTTTGTTTCTCAGAGTCCATAGTCTCTCATGGTTCGTCTCCCCCTCCTATTTCTCCCCCTAAGGGAGCTTCCTTCTGTTGCTAGTTTATTGAGTGTCCCTAGTTCACTGAGTCCGCGGATGTTGGACTTGGTCAAATGCTTTTTCTGTGTCTATTGGGATGATCCTGTGGTTTTTGTTTTTTTTTATTTAATATAGTGTATTATATCGATTTAATTTCATAGGTTAAACCAACTTTGCACTCCTGAGATCCCAATTGGTCATGGTGTATAATTACCTTTATATGATACTGAATTCTGTTTGCTAGTATTTTATTTAGGAATATTTCATCTATAAGGGATATTGGGTATAATGTTTTTTTCTTGTGTTATCTGTTTGGTTTTAGGATCAGGGTAACACTGGTCTCATAAAATGAATTGGGAGGTGTCCGTATAATCCATTTTGAGTTAATTTTTGTATAGTACAAGGTAGGGGTTGAAGTATTTGTTTGTTTTTTAGCATATATATAAATTTTGTTAGCACCATGTGCTGAAAAGACTAACTTTCTCAACCGAGTTGCCTTTGCAAGTTTGTTAAAAATTAATTGGCCAGATTTGTGTGGGTCTACTTCTATAATTCCTGTTCTGTTCTACTGTTTTTTGCATCTGTCTTTACACCAATACTACAATGTCTTGATTACTGTAGCTCTATATTCCAGTTTTGGTCTGATTCAAAGTTTTCCCCCACTGTTCTACACCTTCCATATTACCATGAATTTTGGAATCAACAACATTTTTGTTGTGGTAAAATATACATAACACCATTTTAGCCATTTTTGGATGTACGGTTCGGTGGCATTAAGAACCTTCATACTGTTGTACAGTCATCGCAACCATCCATCTTTTTCATCATCCCAAAATGAAAGTCTGTATCCATTAAACAATAACACCCCATCTCTCCTTCCCCCCAGCCTCTGGCAACAACCATGCTATTTTCTGTCTTTATGAATTTATTTTTTTTTAAGATTTTATTTATTTATTTGAGAGGGAGTGAGACAGAGAGAGCACAAGAAGGGGGAGGGGCAGAGGGAGAGGGTAAAGCAAACTTCCCATTGAGCTGGGAGCCCGACATGGGGCTTGATACCAGGACCTGGAGATCATGACCTGAGCCGAAGGCAGATGCTTAACCATCTGAGCCACCCAGATGCCCCTTGTCTTTATGAATTTAACCTCACATAAGTAGAATTATATTACATTTGTCCTTTTGTGTCTGATTTATTTCACTTAGTATAATTCCTTCAGGTTTCATCCATGGTATAGTACACATCAGAATTTCCTTCTTTTTAAGGTGTAATAATACCCTATTGTATGTATATGCCACATTTTTGTTTATCCATTCTTCTGTCCGGAAATTTGGAATATTTTCACCTCTTGGCCTTTGTGAATAGTGCTACTATGAACACTATTAGTATGTGCTCAACTTATCAATTTTTATTTTTAAAAAGCCTTCGGGTTTTTTTCTTAAGATTTTATTTATTTATTTTTTAAAGATTTTATTTATTTATTTTTTAAAGATTTTATTTATTTATTTGACAGAGAGAGACACAGCGAGAGCAGGAACACAAGCACGGGGAGAGGGAGAGGGAGAAGCAGGCTTCCTGCTGAGCAGAGAGCCCGATGCGGGGCTTGATCCCAGGACCCTGGGATCATGACCCGAGCTGAAGGCAGACACTTAACGACTGAGCCACCCAGGCGCCCCAAGATTTTATTTTTAAGTAATCTCTACACCCAACATGGGACTTGAACTCACAACCCCAAGATCAAGAGTTGCATACTCCACCAGTTGAGGCAGCCAGGTGCCCCTCCTTCTGGAATTTTGATTAAGATTACATTGAGGCAATAGATCAATTTGGGGAAAATTGACATTTTAAAAATACTGAGTCTTCCAATCCATAAGCCCATGTACCTTTACATTTATTTAGATATTCTTTTATTTCTCTCAGGTTTTGTAATTTTCAGTGTACAGGACTTACACAGTTTTTGGTCACATTTATCCCCAAGCCTTTCATATTTTCATGGTATTTCTTAAAATTTCCATTCTGATAGTTGCTAGTGTCTAGCAACATTTTTGGAAATTGGTCTTGTATCCTGGAATCTCATTAAACTTACATATTAATTCTGGTAACTTTTTTTGTACTATTTTCTATATAAATTATCCTGTTGCCTGCAAATAAAGACAGTTTTCCTTCTTTCTTTCCAATCTAGGTGCCTTTGATTTATTTATTTATTTTCTTGCCTCAGTGCCCTAGCCAAGACCTGTAATACAGTGTTAAATAGTGGTAGTGAGAACAGACATCCTTGTCTTGTTCCTGATCTTAAGGGAAAAGCTTTCGGTCTTTTGCTACTATGTGTGATGTTAGCTGTAGGTTGTTTTCATAGATGCCTTTTATCAGGTTGGGGGAGTTCCCTTCTATTCCTAGTTTGCTGAGAGTTATTAGAAACGGGTGTTGTGTTTTGTCAAATATTTGGGGGGGCATATATTGAAATAATTATGTGGGTTTTCTTTTCTAGTTATTGTGTGACTTACATTGATTAAATGTTAAATTAACCTTATATTGTTGGAATAAACCCCACTGGATCATTATGTGGTAGCCTTTTCGTATGACATTAAATTCAATTTAATAGAATTTTGTTAAGAATTTTTTCATCTATGTTCAAGAGGGATATTAGTTTTGGGCGCCTGGGTGGCTCAGTTGGTTAAGCGACTGCCTTCGGCTCGGGTCATGATCCTGGAGTCCCAGGATCGAGTCCCACATCGGGCTCCCTGCTCGGCGGGGAGTCTGCTTCTCCCTCTGACCCTCCTCCCTCTCATGCTCTCTGTCTCTCATTCTCTCTCTCTCAAATAAATAAAATCTTTAAAAAAAAAAAAAAAAGAGGGATATTAGTTTTTAGTTGTGTTCCTTGTACTGTGTTTGTCTGAATTTGCTATCTGAGTACTGCTGGCTTTGAAGAATTCATTGAGAAATATTCCTCCTCCTTCAGTTTTCTGGACGAGCTGGTGTAGAATTGGAATTTTTTCTTCCTTAAGAATTTGGTAGAATTACTCAGTGAAGTCATCTGGCTCTGGAGTTTTCCTTGTTGAAAAGATTTTAGGTACAATTTCAATTTCTCTAATAGATATAATACTTATCCAAGTTATCTATCTATTCTTGAGTGAGCTTTGACAGTCTGTGTCTTTCCAGGCATTTGCCTATTTCATCAGAGTTGTCAAATTCATCGACATAGAGTTACTCATAGTGTCTTATTATTACCCTTTTTAATATTCATAGACTCTGGAGCAATGCCTTCTTTCTCATTCTTGATATTGGTAATTTGTGTCTTCTCCTTTTTTCTCCTTGATTAGCGTAGTTGGAAGTTTATTAATTTTATTGATCTGAAAACATCAGCTTTTGTTTGGTTTCATGCATTTTTCTGTATTATCTTTCGGTTTTCTGTTTTGTTAATATCAATTCTGATTTTTTATTTCCTTTCTTCTGCTTACTGTGTGTTTTATTTGCTTTTTTCCCTCCTAATTTCTTTTTTTTTTTTTTTAAGATTTTATTTATTTATTTGAGAGAGAGAATGAGAGAGAGAGCACATGAGAGGGGGGAGGGTCAGAGGGAGAAGCAGACTCCTCGAGAGCAGGGAGCCCGATGCGGGACTCTATCCAGGGACTCCAGGATCATGACCTGAGCCGAAGGCAGTTGCTTAACCAACTGAGCCACCCAGGCGCCCCCTCCTAATTTCTTAAGGTAGTAGCTGAAGTTATTGAGCTGAGGTCTTTCTTTTCTAGTATAGGCATCTTAGTGTCACAGATTTCCATTTAAATACCATGTTAGATGCATCCAACACATTTTTATATGTTCCATTTTAATTTTTATTCAGTTCAAAATTCTAGTTTCCTTTTTGATTTCTCCTTTTACCCATGGGTTATTTAGAAGTATGTTATTTAGTTTCCAAATATTTAGAGATTTTTCAAATATATTTATGTTACTGATTTCTAATTCCATTTTGGTAGGAGAAGATACTTTGTATGATTTTTATCTATTTGAGTTTATTGAAATTTGTCTTATGACTGAGGCTGTGGTTTAACCTGGTAAACATTCTATGTGCACTTGAAAGGAATGTGTATTCTGCTGTTGTTTGCTTGGAGTGTCCTATAAATGTCAGTTAGAGTGAGTCTGTAAAAATGTTCAAGTCTTCTATGCTTGTTTTTTGTCTAGTTCTATTAATTATTGAAAGACAGTTGTTGAAATAGCTGCCTATAATTGTGGCTTTGCCTGTTTTTCCTGACTGTTCTATCTGTTTTGCCTTATTTATTATGAAGCTCTCTTACTTGGTGAATAAATGTTAAGTTTGTTATATCCTCTTGATGAATTAACCCCATTGTCATTATGAAATTACCCTCTTTATCTCTTGTAGATATCTAGAGATAGATGTAGATAGATAGAGTAGACATCTCTCTATGTTCGATATTGATAGAACCACTCCAACCTTCTTTTGGTTAAAGTTAGCATGGTATAATCTTTTTCCATCCACGTATTTTTAACCTATTTGTATTTTATATTTAAAATGGGTTTCTTTTAGTGTATAGGTGGTTCTTGCTTTTTTATTCAATCTGACAATCTCTGCTTTTGAATGGGTGTTTGGATCATTTACATTTAATGTGATTGTTTTGTTTGTTTGTTTTAAAGATTTTATTTATTTATTTGACAGAGAGAGAACACAAGTAGGCAGAGTGGCAGGCAGAGGGAAAGAGAGAAGCAGGCTCTCTGCTGAGCAGGGAGCCGGATGCAGGGCTCGATCCCAAGACCCCAGGATCATGACCCGAGCCAAAGGCAGCCACCTAACCAACTGAGCCACCCAGGTGCCCCAATGCGATTGTTGATATGAATGGGTTGAGATCATCTGTTCTTTGTTTCCTTTTTCATTTTTTTCTGCTTTTAGATGAAATAAATATTTTTGTTATTCCATTTCATCTCCTCTGTTAGCTTATTAGCTACGACTTTTCTTTTTTTTTTTTTTTTAAGATTTTATTTATTTGACAGACAGAGACCCAGCGAGAGAGGGAACACAAGCAGGGAGAGTGGGAGAGGGAGAAGCAGGCTTCCAGTGGAGCAGGGAGCCCGATGCAGGGTTCAATCCCAGGACCCTGGGATCATGACCTGAGCCGAAGACAGAGGCTTGACGACTGAGCCACCCAGGCGCCCCTAGCTATGACTTTTCATTATGTTAATTTAGTGCTTGCTCTAGGGTTTATAGTAGACATCTTAAACTTATTGCAGCCCACTTTCAAGTGATATTCCACTTCACATGTAGTTAGTATAAGAATCTTACAACATTATACTTCTATTTCTGCCCTTGGTTTTTGTGCTATTTTTGTCATATACTTTACTTCTACTTATTTTGTATACCTACAATGCAATGTTATTATTTTTATAGAGATTTAAATAATAAGAAACAAAGTATTTCTATTTAATCACATAGTTACCATTCCTTGTGCTCTTTATTCCTTTATGTAGATCCAGATTTCCATCTGGCATCATTTTCTTCTGCCTGAAGAACTTCCTTGAACATTTCCTATATAGTGAGGGTCTGCTGGTGATGAATTCTTTCAGCTTTTATATGACTAAAAGTATTTTTATTCTGCTTTCATTTTTGAAAGATTTATTGCTAGGTATAGAATTCTAGGTTGACTTTTTTTCCCTTTTAGTACTCTAAAGATGTTATACTATCTTCTCATATGTATTTTTTCCAACAAAAATCTGTTGTCATCCTTACCTTTGTTTCTCTGTAAAATATCTTTCCCCCCTCATTGCTTTTTTATTTTTTATAACCACTTTATTGAAATGTAATTCACATAATGTACATTTAAAGTGTACAATTCACTGGTTTTTAGTATATTCACAGAGTTGTTTAGTGATGACTACAATCAACTTTAGAACATATTATCACCCCAAAAGGAAACCCATACCCTTTAGCTGTTATCACATCCCCTCCCCTAAATCCTTACCTCCCCAGCCCTGATCTACTTTTCTTTACAGATGTGCCTATATTGGATATTCGATATGAAGGGAATCATATAATATGTGGGTTTTTTTGGTGACTGCCTTCTTTCACTTAACATTAATGTTTTTAATGTTCATTCATGTTGCACCTTGTATCAGTATTTAATTTATTTTTATGGCCAAGTAATATTTTTTTTTTTTTTTTTTTTATTTATTGAGAGAGATAGTGATAGAGCATGAGAGGGGGGAGAGTCAGAGGGAGAAGCAGACTCCCCGCTGAGCAGGGAGCCCGATGCGGGACTCGATCCCGGGACTCCAGGATCATGACCTGAGCCGAAGGCAGTCGCCTAACCAACTGAGCCACCCAGGCGCCCCTATGGCCAAGTAATATTACATTGTAAGTACATACCACATTTTGCTTCTCTTTCATCAGTTGACAGACATTTGGGTTTCCATGTTTTGGCTATTGTGGTTAGTGTTGCTATGAATACTCATGTATTAGTTTTTATGAAAACATGTTTTAAGGTTTCTTGGGTATATACCTAGGGTCAGAACTGTTGGATCAAATAGTAATTGTAACTTTTTGAGGAACTGCCAAACTGTTTACCATGTTACATTCTCACCAGCAATGCATGAAGATTACAATTTCTCCACAGCTTTGCCAACACAAAAACATACTTTTTTTTTTAGATTTTATTTATTTATTAGAGAGAGAGAGAAAGCACAAGCAGGGGGAGCATGAGGCAGAGGGAGAAGCAGGCTCCCCATTGAGCAAGGAGCCTGATGCATATGTTTTTTTAATTATAGCAATTCCAGCAAATGATCCCTGACCACTTTTAATATTTTCTCTTTATAATTGGTTTTAAGCAATTTGATTGTGACGTTATTTGGTATAGTTTTCCTTATGTTTCTTGTGGTTGGTGTTTGTTTAGCTTGTTGGATCTGCATGTTTATAGTTTTCATCTATTTGGAAAAATTTCAGTCATGTTTTTTTTTTTAAAGATATTTATTTATTTATTTATTTGAGACAGAGAGAGAGCACAAGTGGGGAGGAAGGTCAGAGGGAGAGGGAGAAGCAGACTCTTTGCCAAGCAGGGAGCCCGACACGGGGCTTGATCCTGTCCTGGGATCACAACCTGTGCTGAAGGCAGACACCCAACCAACTGAGCCACCCAGGTGTGCCCCTCAGTCATGATTTCTTTTTTTTTTCTTTTTTCTTTTTTTTTTTTTTAAAGATTTTATTTATTTATCTGAGAGAGAGAATGGGAGACAGAGAGCATGAGAGGGGAAGGGTCAGAGGGAGAAGCAGACCCCCTGCTGAGCAGGGAGCCCGATGTGGGACTCAATCCCAGGACTCCAGAATCATGACCTGAGCCGAAGGCAGTTGCTTAACCAACTGAGCCACCCAGGCGCCCTCAGTCATGATTTCTTAAAATATTTTTTCAATCCCCCTCCTTTCAGGGTCTCCAATTATGTGTATATTAGACCACTTGAAGTTGTCCCCTAGCTCACTAATGCTCTGTTCATTTCTTTCTATTGTTTCTTCTCTGTGTGTTTCATTTTGGATTATTTCTATTGCTATGTCTTCAGGTTCACTATCTTATCTTACAAGTATAATCTGCTTTTAATTTTATGCAGGGTAATTTTCTTCTCAGTCATTATAGTTTTCACATCTAGAAGATTGATTTTGTTCTTTGTTATATTGTCCATGTTTCTACTTAACATATCTTTCCTCTAGCCTCTTGTATGGAATAACTATGGAACAATCTGAGGCTGCAGCCTCTCTCTAGGCAGTATAATGGGGCAACAATAGGGCTGATCTCATGTGTTTCCTTTGTCCCACAGATCACGGTCCTTTGTTATTTGATGTTCAATGTCTTCAAAACTGTTGTTTTTTGTTTTTTGTTTTTCAATTTCAGTCAGACAGGTACATCTTATTTCTGTTATTCCATCTTATTTAGAATCAAAAGGCACTCCCTCTTTTTTAAAAGTTAAGCATAAAGTTTTTTTTAATAGACTTCATTCAACTGTTTTGTTTTGTTTTTTTTTAAGGATTTATTTAAGAGAGAGAGAGAGTGGGGTGCCTGGGTGGCTCAGTTGTTAAGCATCTGCCTTTAGCTCAGATCATGGTCCCAGGGTCCTGGGATTGAGTCCCGCGTTCAGGCTCCCTGCTCTGTGGGAAGCCTGCTTCTCCCTCTCCCACTCCCCCTGCTTGTGTTCCCTCTCTCACTGTCTCTTTCTCTGTCAAATAAATAAATAAAATCTTTAAAAAAAGAGAGAGAGAGAGAGTGAGCAGGGGGAGGGGCAGAGGGAGAGGGAGAAAAGCAGATGCCCTGCTGAGATCATGACCTGAGCTGAAATCAAAAGTCAGATGCTTAACTGACTGAGCTACCCAGGCACCCCTCACCTGTTTTAGTCTATGAAATTTATAGGGTCTGTCCTGCTCTTTGTTCTGTCCACTAGCGCTTTATGTGTTAAAAAGAAGTGTTTTATAATTTTGGATTATGAACTCATCTGCAGTGGGAACTTAATCTGTGGGAATTCTGTGAGGCCTGGGCTTAAGAAATTTGCCTCTAGATCAGTTTTATGTTTGCCTGTCCAAGGCTCCCCTCTTTATGTGTTATTTTTTATTTTTTATATTCCTGGGTCATAAAAGTAGTTTACAGTTGACCTTTGAACAACACAGTTTTGACCTGTGTAGGTCCTCTTATACATGGACTTTTTTTCTTTTTACATTATTGTAAATGTATTTTCTCTTTGTTACAATTTTCTTAAAAACATTTTCTTTTCTCTAGCTTATTTTATATTATAAGAATACAATATATATTACATATACAAAATATATATTAATCGACTATGTTATCAGTAAGGCTTCTGGTCAACAGTAAGATATTAGTAGTTAAGTTTTTGAAGAGTCGAAGGTTGTGTGTGGATTTTTTTTAAGATTTTATTTATTTATTTGACAGAGAGAGAGTGCACAAGCAGGGGGAGAGGCAGAGAGAGGGAGAAGCAGGCTCCCGCTGAGCAGAGAGCTTGATGTGGGGCTCGATCCCAGGACCCTGGGATCATGACTTGAGCCGAAGGTAGACGCTTAACTGACTGAGCCACCCAGGCGCCCCTTGTGTGTGGATTTTTGATGCATCAGGGGTCGGTGCCACTCACCCCTGTGTTGTTCAAGAGTCAACTGTATATTCAAACATCAAAGACACATGAGGACAGGCCATGGTTTTTAATTATCAGGGGAGTCGATTTTTTTCCCCTGACCTAGAATTCAGGTCAAATCCCATAAGATTCCATGTTTGGTTAGACATAAAGGTAAACTTTGTTCTGTTCCACATTTTCACTGAGAATACAGTGCTTTTAAGGTCCCTAAGTTGATGTGGAAATTTCAGTTCCAGCTCTCAGGCACAAGACTCTCACCAACAGCTGCTTGGAGCTACAACGCAATCTTCTAAGGCTACCATGTCCCCACCAAGCTCCAGTCCTTCAGGATTGACATAGTATTAACGTATGTGCTTAGCTCTCTGGTTTTCTGTTTCTTATTCCCTCTTAGAGAGCTCAGCTATGACTTAAAGGAATGTCTGCTATATTTTATTCAGAACTTCCTCTATGACTGTTGGGTCCTCTGTATTATCAGGAACAGACTGTTCCAATTTACTTCTTAACCCACTATCACCAGGCTTCCACCTCCACGACTTCACTGGTGCTATTCTTCAAAGGCCATTGATGACCAGGAAGCAGCTGCCAAATTCCCTGGATGCCATTTCAGTTAGGATGTATTCCAACCACAAGTGATAAAATATCTGGCCAAAAGGAGCTTAAACCATAAAGATGCTTAATTTTCCTAAAACACCTGGTTGGCTGGGCAGCTCAATTCCATTAAGGACCTATGTTTTTTCTGTCCTCCTCCTTTGTCATCTTTAGCATGTCAGTGATGTTTTTTATCTCGTCACATGGTGGCTGCCTCCCGTGACCACATCCAAGTAGCAAAACGTAGCAAGCAAGAAAAGGACTTTTTTCCTCATGAGCCTCTCTCTTATCGAGTAGGAAAAATCTTTCCAGAAGGTCCAAGCAGTTGACCCTTGCACCCCTCTGGCAAGAACTGTCACATACCCACCCCTGGAGCAATCATTCAACTCATCCCTGGGGTTGGCAACATTGCTGTTGGAACAATAAAGGGATTTTGTTGACAAGGAATAGGAGTTGTAGAAATGTGCAAGGCAAGATCTCTGCCCTTGAGGTCCGTGTTGCCTGGGGGAGACAACAGAAACACAGATATAGCAAATGCAAAATTCATGGTCACACAAACTTAGGTGTACAGAAATGTAAATTCTCTATTAGTCTACCCCCAGATCTAATTTCCATCCTAAACCTCCCCATTCTGCCACATGCAGGAAACAACGTATCACATCGTGTAAACTCCATCAGGGGTAGGCAGTCACCTGTGTGTGCCACAGACACTTTCTCTGCCTTACTGTATAGGACAGTATAGAACAAAACTTTCATTATTTGGAGCAGGCTCTTTCCTCTCAGACGCATTTTACACCTGCTGCCCATCTGGCCTTAAAACATGATCCTTTGCTGGACCTCGCCCCCAAATTGCAAAGTGACAGTGAAGCACTATCTCCTTCTAAGGAAAGTGGTCCACACAGTTTGCTAGTTCATTGGACAGTGAGTATCAGAGCTCAGTACCAACCCCAGGGTGGACAACAACAAGAGACAAATCTTTAATTTCATTTGCTTTAAATCTGAAGCAGAGAAAAATGGCCCAGAGGTGTTTATTTGGTAGTGACTATGGAGTCAATTTCCTCTGTTGGGCAGCATGGAGGGCAGGGAGGCTGGAGGTAGAGGCGAGGTTCACGTGTAGACAGACCCATGCCCGAGTTTGGGTGGACTCTGAAATGTGCATCTGCTACCTCAGTGTGTGTTTCTGCTGCCCTCTCACAGCATCACCTCAAGAATAGAGACCCCTCACTTTATGTATCTCCTCAACCTGTCTCCCCTCCCCTTCTCCGCTGCCCCGCCCAGCACAGGACCTGAAACAAAGTAGACGCTCTACAAAAATGCTTGTTTAATAAAAGGTTGTTAGAGTGAATGAATAAATGAGAAAAGGAGGTTACTGCAATGGGAGGAAACGAACCCAATAGATCCTGAAGACAAATGTGTTCAATTGTATCCTGATTAAGGAGAGAAACATAGAAATGCATGCACACAGGCCGATTGAGAGAGAGAGCTCCTGCAGACAGAGCAGAGCTACGATCACCAAGTAAAGAGGAGACAGCCTAATCAGAGAGCCAGACAGGCCCCACCTGACTCTTACTGCAGCTGGGGGAAAAAAAAAAGCCTAGAAGATTCAGCGGGCGCAGTCTCCCCACCTCCGCCCCACTCCCACTGCTCGGAGAGGCAGCATGGAAGCTGCGGGGCGGGGAGGCAGCCGAGCTGGGCTTTCCAGAACGAGGCAGGATGGTGTGAGCTCAAACGCCCTGCAATTGCTGGAGCAACGGTGGCGACACTTGAGTTATTCACAAAGGCTGGAATTCAAATGAGGCTGGCACGGCTCCAAGTCGCAGTAGCTTAGGAGGAGAGAGAAAGGCATATTAAGTATTCATCAAGATCTTAGCGTTGCGTGGGCTCTGAGCGTTCTCCATCTGCATCCCTCCCTCAGCCACGGATTTTTGCATGGAGGGGGGTGCTCCCCCAGAAGCACTTTATCCGTCAGTCTGGGGGGTGGGGGTGGGGGCGGCGGGCCGAAGTTAGGCAGAATTGTCTTATCACATGATGGGGGACCTGTATCATGTGATGACTCCGGTGATGTTGGAGGCAGCATGTGACTCCCAGGGCTACGTGGGCTCAAAAACAATTTAAATACAAAAACACAAGCAGGTTCCCCTCCTTTCTTTTGCCTTTTGGTCTGGCTCTCCCTACCTTTGGGTTGGTGCCCGACTGAATGGAAAATCCGTCATCTTGCAGGCACTAACCTGTGAGCACCGGGTACCTGGAGAACCAGGCCCCCTCTGCTGGTGGTCCCCCAGGAGCTGTGCCCCATCATTCTGGAGCCCACTGACTCCCAGCCTGGTAAGTTACTGAACACTTTGAGCAATTATTTGCGAAGCTGTCCTAGACTGCCTCATTAGCATGCACAGGGTACCCTCACTGGGCACTGGACACGTTGGGAGGAAAGTGCCTGCCGGCTCTGGGGAGCTGCAGCTCTCCAGTCGGTGGTCCGTCTGTCTGTCAGCCAAACCTCCCCAGCCTTCCTAGGAAGCCGAGCTGTGCTGGTTACGTTGTGCTGGGGTGGAAAGAGCTCCTCCATCCTTTTCCCCCTCTTCCCCCCTTCAGCCTGCCTCTTTCCCATCTCTCTCCTCCCTCAGTCTTGCTCCTCTGAGTCTCTCTCTCACCTGCCATCTCCCTCTCCAACTCCTATTTTCCCCTCTTATTTGCCCCCACTTTCTCTCTCCCACTGCTTTTCTTAGGGGGTCTGCTCCCCTCGCCTTCAAAACAAAATTTTTTTGGACACCTAGATCTTATATTCTTTCTGTCCAGAACCTGAAAGACAAGCCTCTGAGGACTTGGTGATTGGAAATGTACTAACTATCCCTTCTAAAATGTTTTTCTCACCAATACAATGTATATGGCCCGGTTCCTGCCATATATATGTGTGTGTGTGTGTGTGTGTGTGCGCGTCTGTTTTAAAGGGTGGCTGATCTTTTTATTGGGGCCATCAGAACTGTTTCTTGGGTGGATGTTTGTTGGCTCCTGATCCCCGCTCAGCTAGGGGATCATCAAGTGATAGGAGGGGCACTTATAGCAGTCAGGAGACATTGCTCTCTGACCCCAAATGTCTGGCTCTGTGGGAGAAATCAGGTCTTAAAGCAGGGGCCAAGATCCAGTCAGTACTCAAGGATTAGGGGCTCTACGCATCTCAGAGAGCTGGCTCAGAGTTTGAGGCCACACCTTTGCAGAATGAGGCAGATAGCTGGCTGAGAAACTAGCCATGGGGAAGACACATGTAAATTTAATCATGGCAGTGTCCATACTTACTACATAGGAAAGAGATATTGGCTATGTCAGAAGCTTCTGGTTCACTGTTATCCAGGTGTGCTGATACCTGTTCAGCAAGAAATAATTAACAATTATTGTGCACAACCCACCCAAGGAGTCAATGAGCAGGTACTATTTTTATCCCCAATTTAGAGATGGGCAAACTGAGGCACAAAGCAGTTAGTTAGGTCACTCAACTAGGAAGTGATAGAGCTAGGATTCAAGCCCAGACAGCTTTTCTCCAGAGCCTGCACAGTTAACTACTATGATAAACTGCCTCAAAAAAAAAAAAAAAAAAAATCCAGGGGCACCTGGGTGGCTCAGTCAGTTGGGCGTCTGCCTTCGGCTCAGGTCATGATCTCCAGGTCCTGGGATCAAGCCCTGCCTCAAGCTCTCAGCTCAGTGGGGAGTTTGCTTCTCTCTCTTCCTCTGCCTCTCCCCCTGCTTATGCTCTCTTTGTCTCTCTCTCTCAAATGAATAAGTAGTATCTTAAAAAAAAAAATCCATCCACATTACTATGTGACAGGGAGTATGCAAGGTTCAGGGCTATATTTGTGAACAAAACAGAGACATCCTGTTCTCATGGAGTTGACAGTTCATTGGAGAAGGCAGCTATTAAACATCATCACGTAAGACAATATATAATTTCAAATCGGACCATTTGCTAAAAAGAATAGTAGGTGCCATGAGAATATGTAACTGGAGACATACTTCAGTTGGTGGACAAAGAAGAAGAGTTGGTCAGAGGAGTACCCTCTGCCAATGTAATACTTAAGATGTAACCTGAGAGAGAGAGGAGCAGAAAGTCAAGCAGGTGAAGAGCCAGGAGGAACATTCCAGACCGAGGGAATAGCATGTGTGAGAGCCTTGAGGTGGGGAAGAGCTGGGACCACTCGAGGAGCAACAGGACGCCAATAGGCTGAGCCTGGTGTAAGTGGGACCATGATAGGAGATGAGGCCCTCCAGACTATGTGGATCTCTTGTAGGCCTTGCTAAAGTGACTTGGGTTGTATTCCAGGATCAATGAAAAACCATTAAAGTATTGAAAGTAGGGAAGTAGCATAATTGGATCTGCAGTACGAAAAGCCTTCTTCAAGAGGTGTATCAGTTAGTTTTTGCTGCATTACAAACCACACTGAAATATAGTGGCTTAAAACAACACTCATTTATAGCTCCTTATGCCATGAGTTGGCAATTGCAGGTGGGATCATCTGGATAGTACTTCTTGCCTGGGTTCACTCGTGTAGTTAATCAGCTGGCACACTGGCTGCCGGTGGCTGATCCTAGATGATCTCATGCACGCGTCTGCTGATTGGCAGGGGCAACAGAAATTGGCAGGGCCATGTGTCTCCATATCTAGTGAGCTAGCCCAGTCTTCTTCATATGACGGCTGGGTTCCAAAAGCAACAAGAGAAGGGGAACCCCCAACGCACAAGCGCTTTACAAACACCCACTTGTTTCACGTTTGCTAGTGTTCCATTGGGCCTACACAGATTACATGGTCAAGGCCAGATTCAATGGATGGAGAAATAGATCTCTTAACCAGAGGAGCTATAAAATATTGGGTTCCATTTGTTTCCAGTGTACAACGTGAATTCAAAATGATAAGCTGGATACTGTCTTCCTCTACTATGGGAGGAACTGAAAGCCAGGAGGAAATTTGGAGCCAATTTCGCTATGGTTGGAAATGAACTTAAACTTGGTCGTATATCAAACTTTGTGTTCTGATTAGAACAAGTAGGAGTCTAAGCATCTGTTTTGGCCACAGATCAGGAGCATATCTAGAATGTGGTATAGAAATGTCGCCTCCTTTTCTCACAGGATTATCTGGGAATAGCTTGGAGTCTAGGAAGACTTTTAAGATTGTTACCCTAGAATGAAATTTGGGCCATATGGAACTCAGAATGTGTTTAAGTGTTCCAGGCAAGGCAACAGCATGTACAAAGGCCCTGAGGCAAGGAAGTAGGTGGCTTGTTTGGGAAACAGGAGACAATTTAGTTTAATGTAATTGCAGTGGAAATGGAACAGGAGTGGACAGACAAGAAAGATGCTTAAGAGGTAGGAAAAAAAAAAACAAACAAGCCTTGCTTATGGATCTGATAGGAGTTGAAGAAAAGGGACATATTAAAGAAGCTTCCCAGGTTGGTGATACTATTTCCTAAAGTGGAAAGACTAGGTTTGGATCAGGATGTTTGCAGGGGGAACTGGAATAGGAAGGGCAGAAAAAAGTCAAACATGGTATCAGCTGGGTCAAATCTTTCTGAGACACTGAGTAAATTAAGGGGCAGAAAAGAGTCTGTTTGACTTGGAAACGTGGAGGTAGCTGCAGACTTGGACAAGAGCAATTTTGGTGGAGTGGTGAGGATGGAGACCAAATTGGAGTGGGTTAAGGAGTGAATGAAGATAAACAAACTGTGAAAGGCATAACAGAAATCAGGCAGTATTTAGATATGGGTCAGGGGAACTGTCTTGATTTTACATTTGCTTTAAAAAAAAAAATAGAAGCCTCTAGATTATGTAAACTATCAGAGCAGTCCAGCTGGAAGAGAGAGAGGGAATGGGATCCAAAGTGTGTATGAATGAATAGGTGATGACAGATTTTTATTTTTTATAGGAGCGGATAATGAGAAAAGATGGAGCAGTACAGGGAAGCTTGTAGATGTGGTGTTGGGAAGATGAAGCACTTGCTGTCTGTCAGCTTTTATTTTCACAGCGAAGTAGAAGGCAAGGTCATTAGCAGAGAGAAAAGGAGATGAGAAGAGGAAAGAGGAGGACATAGTCTTCTTGGAGAGGGAGAAATAAACATTGTAAAGAACGGAGCAGGGTTGCTAGATAAAACAGAGTGCCTATTAAGAGCATGTATCGGGGCGTTTTCTCCAATGTCATTTAAGTGGTTGGGTCCAAGCACCTGGAGATGGTAGAGTGCCATCACACTGAAGTTTTGCTGGACAAATTCCACAGAAGAGAAAAGGACAAGGATGTTGAAGCAGGTTAAAACGGAGTGATTGTCAAGGTGAGCCACAGGATCTAAGCTGGGCCAGAATGGGAATGGGACCAGGAAGAAATGATGAAGAATGAGTCAGTGGTAGAAGCCAACGGGATAGAGGTTATGAAGAGGTGAAAGACTGTGTTCTTGAAGGGAGTCCTGCATCAGCATCACCTGCGAGCTTGTTAGAAATGCAGGAGAGGGGCGCCTGGGTGGCTCAGTCGTTAAGTGTCTGCCTTCAGCTCAGGTCATGGTCCCAGGGTCCTGGGATCGAGCCCCGCATCGGGCTTCCTGCTCAGAGGGAAGCCTGCTTCTCCCTCTCCCACTCCCCCCAGCTTATGTTCCCTCTCTAGCTATGTCTCTCTCTGTCAAATAAATAATAAAATCTTAAAAAAAAAAAAAAAGAAAGAAATGCAGGATATCAGGTCCCATTTCAGATCTTCTGAATCCAAATCTGCATTTTAACAAGATCTTTCTGATTTGTATGCACCTTAAAGATTGAGAAGCAAAGGGACACCTGGGTAGCTCAGTTGGTTAAGCATCTGACTTTTGATCTCAGCTCAGGTCTTGATGTCAGGGTGGTGAGTTCAAGCCCCACGTTGGGCTCCACGCTGGGTTTGGAGCCTACTTAAAAAAAAAAAGATTGAGAAGCACAGCTCTAGAGTATCCTGTGGAAGAAAAATGGTGCTATTGTGGGCAAGGTGAGAAGGTAATGAACCCCAAAGTGTCCCTTTCAAAACAGATCTTGATTGAGCAAATTTCTTTTTTTTTTTGCTCTCGTTTTTATCTTACTTTATTTTTAGTATGCAGAATTTCAAACATGTTAAAATTTAGTGAAACCCCGTATACCATCATAAACTTCAATAATTTTCAACTCATGGCCAATCTTGTTTTCTTTATACTGTCCCTCCCACCCAGAATTGTTTTGAGTCAAATCTTAGACTAATGTAATTTCATCTGTAAATATTTCATTATCAACCTCTAAAAGACAAGGACTCCCTTTTTAACCATAACCACTGTACCATCACCACATCCCAATAAAATCAAGAATAAATCCTTATTATCATCAGATAACCAGTTAATGCTCACATTATCTGCAAATGCCATATTATTTAATTTGTAATTTGTTTGTTCGATGAGTATCCAAATAAGGTCCACACATGGCAGTTGGTAACTATGTCTTTTAAGTCTTGTGTAAGTTACAGGTCCCGTCTTCATCTCTTTTTTTCCTTGACATTTTGAAGGTTTATTTATTTATTTGAGAGAGAGAGAGAGAAGAAACAAGATGTATTGTTTTGAAGAAACAAGATGATTTGTCCTCTAGATTTTCCCAAAGTCTAGACTTTGCTGATTGTTTACTCATGGTATCATTTAATATGTTCTGCTATCCTTTATATTCTCTATAAACTGGTAATTAGACCTAAAGGGAATTGCTTTTGAAAAAACTTCGTAGTGAAATATATCCCACATAAAACATGTATAAAATATATATGTACAGCTTAAAGAATAAAAATACCCTCATAACAACCACCTCCTGCCTTAGAAACTTTCCAAAAATATCCCTCTTCATCTTCCCTAGAGATAACTTTTATCTTGACTTTTGTAATAATTTTTCTGCTGCTTTTTTCCATATATGTGTGCATCCCTAAGCAATATATTATTTAGTTTTTCCAACTTTGTGAGTTGTATATAAATGTAATCACACCACAGACATTCTTCTGTGGCATGTATCTTGCTTGATATTTTTATTTCTGAGATTCATTCATGTCTATATTTGTAGTTATGGTTCATTCATTTTCATTGGCTTATAGTAATCAACCATGTGAATGTTTTATGATTTATTCATTCTACTCTTGGTGGGCATTTGGTTCCCACCTAGCCCCAGTTTTGAGGTATTATGAATAACGCTGCTATGAACATTCTTGTACATATCTGTGTCCTTGTGCAAGAATTCCCCTAGGTATATACCTAGAAGTGAAAATGCTGGATCGTAGGGGCATCTGGGTGGCTCAGTCGGTTGAGTATCTACCTTCAGCTCAGGTCATGATCCTCGGGTCCTGGGATCGAGCCCTGCATCACATCGGGCTCCCTGCTCGGTGGGGAGACTGCTTCTCCCTCTCCCTCTGCCACTTCCCCTGCTTGCTCACTCTCTCTCTCTCAAATAAATAAATAAAATCTTTAAAAAAAAAAAAAAAGAAAATGCTGGATCATAGAGTATGCCTCAGTTCAACTTTACAAGAAACTGCTAAACCATTTTCTGCAAGCTGATTTGTTCCTTTCCAATCCTTATACCTTCTAATTTCTTTTTGCCTCATTGTACCAGCTAAATCCTCTAATACAATATAATAGAAATGGTGAAAGCAATTCTTGTCTCATTTTGATCTCAAAGGGAAAGCATTCAACATTACACATTTAGGTAACATGTTTGCTAAAGGGGTTTTTTAGAGTTGTGTGTGTGTGTGTGTGTGTGTTTATCAGATTAAGAAAATTCCTATTTCTCCTTTGCTCAGTTTTGTTTAACCATTAATGGTTTTTGAACTTTATCAAACACTTTTTCTGTGTCTTTTGAGATAATAAAATGATTTTCCTATTTTTATTCTTTTAGTATAGTGAATTATGTTGATTTTCTTTTTTCCCAGCTTTATTGACATACTATTAACATAAGCTATGTAGGTGTAAGGTGTACAGTGTAATGATTTGATACACACATATATTGTGAAATGATTGCCACAATAAGGTTAGTAAACACCTCCATTCTCTCTCATAATTTTGTTTTTGTATTTGTGGTGATAACATTTAAGATCTAATCTCTTAACAACTAATAGTAATATAGTATTGTTAGTTGTAGTCATCATGCTGTACATTAGATTCCTGGAACTTAGAGTTGGAACTTTATACTCTTTGACCGACATATTCCTCATTTTCCCTGCCGCCCCCCCCACCCCAGGGCCTGGCAACCACCAGTTTACTCTCTGTTTCAGTGAGTTCAGATTTTTTAGATCCCACATGTAAGTGAGAAGATACCATGTTTGTGTTTCTCTGTCTGCCTTATTTCACTTGGCCCTCAGGGTCCATCCATATTGTTACAAAATGCAGGATTTCCTTCTTTTTTATAGCTGAATAATATCCCAGTGTATGTGTATGTGTACATATCACAGTTGATTTAGCTATTCATCCATCAGTGGACACTTACGTTGTTTCCATGTCTTGGCTATTGTGATAATGCTGTAATGAATATGAGGGTGCAAATATCTCTTCAATATTGATTACATTTCCATCAAATATATACCCAGAAGCAGGATTACTGGATCATATGGTAGTTCTATTTTTAATTTTTTGAGGAACCTCTATAGCGTTTTCCACAGTGGCTGCACCAATTTACATTCCCACCATAGCACACAGGGCTCCCTTTTCTCCACACCTTCCCCACCATTTGTTGTCTCTTGCCTTTTTTTTTTTTTTTAAAGAATGGGAGACAGAGAGCATGAGAGGGGGAGGATCAGAGGGAGAAGCAGACTCCCCGCTGAGCGGGGAGCCCGATGTGGGACTCGATCCCGGGACTCCAGGATCATGACCTGAGCCGAAGGCAGTCGCTTAACCAACTGAGCCACCCAGGCGCCCCTGTCTCTTGCCTTTTTGGAAATAGCGTTCTAATAGGAAAAGGCGATATCTCATTGTGGTTTTGATTTACATTCCTTTGATGATTAGTGATGTTGAGCATCTTTTCAGGTACCTGTTGGCCATCTGTATGTCTTCTTTGGGAAAACATCTATTCAAATCCTTTAATCAGATTTTTTTTCTATTAAGTTGTGTATTTGGGGTATTAACCTCATGTATTTGGGGTATTAACCCCTAACAGATAGATGATCTGCAAATATTTTCTCCCATTCTATAGGCTGCCTTTTCATTTTGCTGATTGTTGCTTTTGCTCTACAGAGGCTTTGTAGTTTGATGTAGTCCCACATGTTGATTGCTGCTTTTGTTACTTGTACTTTGTTGTCATATCCTAAAAATCGTTGCTAAGACTAATGTCAAGGAGAATTTCCCCTGTGTTTTCTTCTGGTACATTTTGGGCCTTCCATTTAAGTCTTCAATCCATTTCCAGAAAACTTTAGTGAGTAGTGTAAGACTGGGGTCCAATTTCATTCTTTTGCATGTAAATATCCAGTTTTCCCAGTACCATTTATTGAAGAGGCTGTCCTTTCCCCATTAAGTATTCTTGGCTCCCTTCTCACGTATTAGTTGCCTGTGTATGTGTGGGTTTATTCCTGGGCTCTCGTGCTATCCCACTGGCTTATGTTTTCTTCTATGCGAGTACCATGCTGTTTTGATTACTGCAGCTCTGTAATAAATCTTGACATCAAGAAGTATGTTTTGGTCTTACAGCTTTGTTCTTCTTTCCCAGGATTGCTTTAGCTATTCAGGATCTTTTGTGGTTCTATATACATTTTAGGATTTTTTTCAATTTCTGTAAAAAATGGCCACTGAGGTTTTGATAGGGATTGCTTTGAATCTACAGATGGGTAGTATGGACATTTTAATAACGATAATTCTTCCAATTCATGTGCATGGGATATATTTCATTTGTTTGTGTCCTCTTCAGTTTTTTTCATCAGTGTCTTTTTTTTTTTTTAAAGATTCCATTTATTTATTTGACAGAAAGAGACACAGCGAAAGAGGTTAGCACAAGCAGGGGGAGTGGGAGAGGGAGAAGCAGGCTTCCCGAGGAGCAGGGAGCTCAATGCAGGGCTCGATCCCAGGACCCCGGGATCATGACCTGAGCCGAAGGCAGACGCTTAATGACTGAGCCACCCAGGCGCCCCATCAGTGTCTTGTAATTTGCAGCAAATTTATCTCCTTGCTTAAAATTTATTCCTAAGTATTTTACTATTTTACTATTTTTGATGCCATTTTATTTTTTTATTTTTTAAAGATTTTATTTATTTATTTGTCAGAGACAAAGAGAACACAAGCAGCAGTAGCAACAGGCAGAGCGGGGAGCCCATTGCAGGACTGGGATCATGACCTAAGCTGAAGGTAGATGCTTAACCAACTGAGCCACCCAGGCATTCCTTTTGATGCCATTTTAAATGGGATTTTTTTTCCAGATGATTTGCTGCTACTATATAGAAAAGCAACTGCTGTTTATAAGTTGGTTTTGTATCCTGCAACCTTACAGAATTCATTTATTAGTTCTAATGGGTTTTTTTGTGGAGTCTTTAGGATTTTCTATGTATAAGATCATAACATCTTCAAGGACGATTTACTTCTTTCTCTCTGATTTAGATGCCATTTATTTCTTTTTCTTGCCTAATTGGTCTGGCTAGGACTTCCAGTACTATGTTGAACAGGAGTATTGAGAGTGGGCACCTTTCTTTTGTTCCTGATCTTAGTGAGAAATCAACCTTTCATTGTTGAATATGGTGTGGGTTTGTCATATAGGACCTTTATTATGTTGAGGTATGTTCATTCCTTCTATACCCAATTTGTTGAAGGTTTTTATCATGAAAGGATGTTGAGTTTTGTCAAATACTTTTCTTCCTCTGTTGAGATGATCATATGATTTTTATCTTTCATTCTGTTAATGTGGTATTCACATTTATCGATTTGCAACCCAGGAATGAACCTCACTTGATCATGTACAATCATTTCAATATGCTGAATTCATTTTGCTAGTATTTTGATGAGGATATCTATATCTATATTCATTAGGAATAGGGGCCTGTAGTTTACTTTTCTTGTGTTGTCCTTATCTGGCTTTGGTATCAGAGTACTGCTGGACTCAAAAAATGAGTTTGGGAGTGTCCCTTCCTCTTCAATTTTTGGGAAGAGTTTGAAAAGGATTGATGTAAATTCCTCTTTAAATATTTGTTAGAATTCACCAGTGAAGCCATCTGGTGCTGGGCTTTTCTCTCTTGGGAGGTTTTAAAATTATCGATTCAATCTCCTTACTTGTTTTTGGTCTATTCATATTTTCTATTTCTTCATGATTCAGTCTTGATAGGTTGTATGTTTCTAGGAATTTATCCATTTTTTCTGGATTATCCCATTTGTTGGCATATAATGGTTCATAGTAGTCTCTTATGATCATTTGTATTACTGTGGTGTTAGTTGTAATGTCTCCTCTTTCATTTCTGATTTTAGTTATTTGGGTCCTTTCTTTTTTTCTTTGTCTGGTTAAAGGTTTGCCAATTTGTTTATCTTTTAAAAAAAACTAGCTGTTAATTTGGTTGATCTTTTCTATTGTTTTTCCTCTATTTCATATATTTCTGCTCTGATCTTTGTTATGTCCTTCTTTCTGCTAACCTTGGGCTTAGTTACTTTTTCTAGTTCCTTAAGGGGTAAAGTTAGGTTTTTTATTTGTGATTTTTGTTGTTGTTGTTTTCGGGTCCTGTCATTTTAATCAGGATTGCCATGAAAAGCAATAACCTCAGCTAGCCACTTTGCCATCCTTCTCCACCTAACCCTCATTCCCCTTCATATGCACACAGCACAGGAACCCAAAGACGCCCCTCTCCCCTCCATTCTCCCTATTCCTATTAGGGGAAGAAATGTCACTATACAGCATGAAACAGGATGAATAAAAATATCTTTATGAAGACTTTTGTTGTGCTATTATCTTAGGGGAGAGTCAAAGGCAGAGTTAAGGGCTGGGTGAAGTTTGGGAATCTCTTAGAGACCAAAATTTTTTTTCAGGGGCACAGAACCCATAGTTTGCTCAAAAAAGAGACTATGTCTGAAAGGACAGGGGCTAGGCTGGGCTAGGCTGAAAGTTTTTCTCAAGAGTATTGTGAGGATAAGGGCACCTTAAAATCCATTCTCCTTCCTCTTTCCTACCTTCCCCAGCTTCCAGGTAGAAGAGTAGGGGTCTCGTGAGCAGGGAATAGTCACAGTTCTCTTAGGATTTCATCTGTGATTCCCAGGGTGGGTAGTGAGTAGGGCTTATCCCCTGGTGCTGTCTGACCTCTTTCCCCAGGTCAGGATTTTTTGTCTTTGCCTGTGAGCACCAAGTCCTGAAGGATGTCAGATGGTGATACAATTTCCTTGACTGCATCATTCTTATCCACCACTACAAATAGGTAAATCTCTGGTTCCACCAGCCTGTTGATGATGGTCTCCAAAGTCTCATGCAAATAGCACTTGAGGACATTTTTAAAGATTTTATTTATCTATTTATTTGAGAGAGAGAGAGAGAGAGAGAGAGAGTGCATGTGCATGCATGTGAGTGGCGGGAGGAGCAGAGGGGAAGGGAGAGGAAAAGGGGAAAGAATCTCCTGCAGACTCTCTGCTCAGCATGGAGCCTGTCGCGGGGCTCAATCTCACAACCCTGAGAACATGACCTGAGCTGAAACCAAGATCAGACACTTAACTGACTGAACCACCCAGGAGCCCCAAGGACACATTTAAAGTAATGTGATCAACACTGTAGAGCTTTGGTCACTGACACATCTAGGTTATTGTAGGTCTTTTCTGCTGCCAAATTGATAACATAAAACTTAGAGTAGATGTCCACCACACGCTCTTTCTCATCCAGTGGCAGGGCTGAAAATCAGTGCTTTATAAAATGCCTAGAGCCCGGGCGCCTGGGTGGCTCAGTCGTTAAGCGTCTGCCTTCAGCTCAGGTCATGGTCCCCGGGTCCTGGGATCGAGCCCTGCATTGGGCTCCCTGCTCGGCGGGGAGACTGCTTCTCCCTCTCCCACTCCCCCTGCTTGTGTTCCCTCTCTCGCTGTCTCTCTGTCAAATAAATAAATAAAATCTTAAAAAAAAAATGCCTAGAGCCATGTAAACAGGGGTGGTAGCGTGACTCATAACAGTGTTGGCCTACATGCTAATCTATAGCTCTTTCAGAGACTTAGACATGAACTCTGGCTTGGGAAACACAGGCAAACAATTTGAAGAACTTGAGAATGCTCTTGTGGGTGAGGATATACAAAGTGTTGCCTGATTCCGGGTCAATAACTGGCAGCCTGTGGGTCTTATTTTGAATTAATGAAGAGACAGCATCAAACAAGCTGGCGTTAGAAGCAATGCATACAAGGGATTAAAGAAGTCCTGTGGGTACGCTTCCCTCCAGGTTTCTGTCTTGCATTCTTACAGCTCATAGATCTATACCAAGACTGGTTTATTAGTAATAGTGCAGGATATTGATGAAATCCTTGATGGCCAGGATGCCCACAAAACTTTGATTCTTACTTTCCCACTGCCCCATAAGGGACAGCTTATATACCATTAGTTGCCAAAGGGGGGAAGAAAAAAAAAGTTTTCTTCATCTACAGGGAAATATTAAATACAAACAAATTGGAGCTTGTGGGAATCTGGTCATAGCTGTGATGAGACTTCATAAAAGAAGTGTACGTGCTATGGTTAGATTCTGCGGTCCCTTGAGGATGCTCATTTTCCAGAGCTGGAAGCTATCCCAAGAAGTGACCATCTCCTTTGCAAGAGACACTTGCTGGGTTCTTTTGCTTTAGGAAACGTGCTCTCTTTTTTTCACAATGAAGGCATTTATTGCTTTAAACTTCCCTCTCAGAACTGCTTTTGCTGCATCCCATGAGTTTGGTGTCTTGTGTTTTCATTTTCCTTTGTATCAAGATATTTTTTTATTTCCCTTTTGATTTCTTCTTTGACTCAGTGGTTGTTCAAGAGTATGTTGTTTAATTTCCACACATTTGTGAATTTTCCAGTTTTGCTCTTGTAATTGATTTCTAGTTTCATACCATTGTGGTCAGAAAAGATATTTGGTATGATTTCAGTCACCTTGCATTTGCTAAGAATTGTTCTGTAACCGAACATATCTATCCTAGAGAATGTTCATGTGCACTTCAGACAAATGTGTATTCTACTGCCATTGGGTGGAATGTTCTGCATGTATTTGGGCTAAGGTATAGTCCAATGTTTCTTTATTGATTTTCTGTCTGGATAAACAAGTCTATTGTTTTAAGTGAACTCCTGAAGTCCCCTACTATTATTGTAGTGTTGTTTGTTTCTCCCTTCAGATCTGTTAGTATTTGCTTAGTATAATGTTTAGTTGCTCTGATATTAAGTGCATATATATTTACAATTGTTATATTCTCTTGATGAATTAACCCCTTTATCATTACATAATGACCTTTGTTGTTTCTTGTTACAATTTTTGACTTAAAAGTCTATTTTGCTGATACAAGTATAGCTACTCCTACTCGCTTTTGGTTTCCATTTGCATGAAATATATTTTTCTACCCCTTCACTTTGAGACTATGTATGTCCTTAAGGTTGAAGTGAGTCTCTTGTACACAACATATGGTTGGGTTGTGTTTTTTAATCCATTCAGCCACTCTATGCCTTTTGATTGGAGAATTTAATCTATTTATAGTAGAAGTAATTACTGATAGGTAAATACTTATTAATGCCATCTTACTGTTTTCTGGTTGCTTTGTAGTTCCCTTATTCATTTCTTCCTCTTCTGTTACCTTTCATTGTGAGTTGATGATTTTCCATAGTAGTAAGCTTTGATCGTCTTTACCTTTTGTGTGTCTACCATAGGTCTTTGTTTTGTGGTTATTATGAGAATTGTATAAAATGTCTCATAGACTTAACAGTCTACTTTAAGATGATAATTTGCTTCGATCATATACAAAAATTCAACCCTCTTACTGCCCTCCCATATTTTATGTTTTTGATGTCACAGTTTATCTCATTTATATTGTAGATCCACTAACATATTATGGTAGTGATAGTTACTTTTAATACTTCTGTTCTTTAAACCTTTATATTACAATTAAGTGATTAACACACAACCATATTACAGTATTATTCTGAATTTGACTATATACTTCCCTTTACCAATATGTTTTATATTTGCATATATTTTCATGTTGCTAATTAATGTCCTTTCATTTCTGCTCCAAGAATTCCTTTCAGCATGTCTTGTAAGGCAGTTCTAGTGATGACGATCTCCCCCAGCTTCTGTTTGTTTGGAAAAATCTTTATCTCTCCTTCATTTCTCAAAACAACCTTGCCAGGTAAATTATTCTTGGTTGATAGTTTCTTTTTTTTTTTTCTTTCAGCAATCTGAATGTATCATTCCACTCTTCCTGTCCTGCAAGGTCTCTGCTAAAAAATCTTCTATAGCCTTAGGGGGGTTCCCAGATATGTGAGAATTTTTTTTAATCTTGCTGCTTTAAAAATTCTTTTTCTTTGATTTTAGACAGTTTTATTTATTTATTTATTTATTTATTTATTTTTTAAAGATTTTATTTATTTATTTGAGACAGAGAGAATGAGAGAGAGAGAGAGAGAGCACATGAGAGGGGGGAGGGTCAGAGGGAGAAGCAGGCTCCCTGCTGAGCAGGGAGCCCGATGCGGGACTCGATCCAGGGACTCCAGGATCATGACCTGAGCCGAAGGCAGTCGCTTAACCAACTGAGCCACCCAGGCGCCCTAGACAGTTTTATTATAAAGTGTCTTAGAAAAGATCATTTTGGGCTGAAATTTTAGGGTGACTTATTAACTTTTTGGATGTCCAAATCTCTATCCAGATTTGGGAAGTTCTCAGCCATTATTTCTTTAAATAAGCTTTCTGCCTCTTTTCCCCACTCTTCTCTTTCTGGTAATCCAGTAATGCATGGTTTCTTTGAATGTTATCACATAATTCATATAGGCTTTCTTTATTCTTTTTCATTTTTTTTCTTTTTGCTCCTCTGACTGATTTCAAATGATCTGCCGTCTAGCTCATGAATTCTTCTGCTTGGTCGAGTCTGCTGTTGAGCTTTCTATTGATCTCTTCATTTTAGTTATTGTATTTGTCAGTTCTAGGACTTCTGTGTTTGTTTTTTTTTAATGGTTTCTATTTCTTGCTGAACTTCTCATTTTGTTCATGCATTGTTTTCCTAATTTCATTTAGTTTTTATCTGTGTTTTCTTGCAGTTCACAGAATTTCTTTAAGAAGATTATTCTGAATTCTTTGTCAGACAGTTCCTAGATCTCCATTTCTTTAGGGTCAGTTGTTGGAGTTTTATTAGTTTCTTTTGGTGAGGTCATGTTTCCTTGATTATTCATGATCCTCGTGGCCTTGCTTTGGTGTCTGCACAATTAAGGAAGTAGGCACCTCTTCCAGTCTTTACACTCTGGCTTCAACAGGCAAAACTTTTCACTAGTTGGCCTCTCCAGAGATTCTGGGTGGGTCATCTGGCGGTAACCATATGCAGGCTTATTATTGGAGTCCTTTGGTAGGCAGGCCATGCTTGGGTACATGGTGGTGGACCTGGATCTTGAGTCCACAGGGGCCATCCAGGTGTTGGGGATCACTGAGGAGAGCCCAGCATCTGGATCCAGGTGGGCTAGTAGTACTTATCCAGAGAATGATTTGCAGACTTTTGATCTTCAGTAATGTAGTGCAAATATATATCCCAGCAGGTACACCAGATGACCCATTGGGTGAGGAATGAAAATAGTGGAACTTCTAATTATATTTATTCCTTACCTCATTTCTTTTAGTTTCCATTTCATGAATGTTTTTTAATATACTGAGTGTTTCATACAATAATATGTATACATAAAATATAAATAAATACACACATTTGTGGGGGTGCAGTCCCAAAATATATACTGTTGAAGTGAGTGTTCAAATGAGTTTAGGGACCATTACTCCAAGCCACTACCTTCTACTTTCTCTTTTTACTGATTAACTTACAACTTTTTTTTTTTTTTTAAGATTTTATTTATTTGACAGAGAGAGACACAGCAAGAGAGGGAACATAAGCAGGGAGAGTGGGAGAGGGAGAAGCAGGCCCCCCACCGAGCAGGGAGCCTGATGCAGGGCTCGATCCCAGGACCCTGGGACCATGACCTGAGCTGAAGGCAGATGCTTAACGACTGAGCCACCCAGGCGCCCCTTACAGCTTTCTTAATTACTAGCAGACCTGAAGATATATTCTTGCCACCTTGATAGAACTGTATTTTCTGAATATCTATAAAGCAATATCATCTACCAGAGATAATGATTTTAGAAACTTTACCTATTGTCATGGGTCTCACTCTTGGAGAGTAAATTGGAGAGGGTAAAACAGAATATATTTTCTGTGCCTTATGAAGTTAACTAGTTGCTGTTATAGACACAATGAGAATTAATTCTGTTCTCTGACCACCTGAGAATAACATTTTTAAGGTGAGGAATTACCTATTCATTGAGACATAAGTCAATAAGTGGAGTCAACTAATGATAGACCAGGGAACAATCAGATACAATGTAGTAAATTATGTTCTGTCATATTGTAATTCTTAATAACTCAGTTGTCACTCTAGACATTTTTGCGTCTTTATTTGGAGAATGGAAAGAAATAAAATGTAGGCTATTACAGACAATGTAAAAATCCTGGGATGTGGGTGGAAGGAAAGAAGATTCCTTACGAAGAAGATTCTTCAATGGGGTGCTGATGGGTGAGTGAGAGTTCACCAAGGTGACGAGGCAAGAAATGGAAGAGAACATCCCAGACAGAGGGAGCAAAGTGTGCACAGACACAGATGGAAGATCACTGAGGAAGGGAAAGGAGTGTGGTATGGCTGGAGCATACGGAGGCTGTGCGTGTTTGTGAGAGAGTGCAGGAAGGGGAGGTCAAAGAGGGGATGCCAAACAACGTGGTCATTAAGAGTTAGACAATCTTGGGCGCCTGGGTGGCTCAGTTGGTTAAGCGACTGCCTTTGGCTCAGGTCATGATCCTGGAGTCCCGGGATCGAGTCCCGCATCGGGCTCCCTGCTCGGCAGGGAGTCTGCTTCTCCCTCTGACCCTCCCCCCTCTCATGTGCTGTCTCTCTCATTCTCTCTCTCTCAAATAAATAAATAAAATCTTTAAAAAAAAAAAAAAAAAGAGTTAGACAATCTTGGGACCAGATTCCTGCTCAGCCTCCTACTATCTCTGTGATCATGAGCAAGTACCTCTGTAATACACAGAAATCCCTTTCTATATATGTACAATAACAACACTAGCACCTCCCTCCTAGGGTTATTCTGAGTTTGAAGTAAGAGAATCCATTTGAAATGCTTAGATTGGCACTGATCACATGGGATCATTTAAGGCCTCAGTAAAGAGAAAGTGTTGTTGTTATTGTCATTGTTATACGCCATCCACATACACACACACACATACATATGCTAATAACTGTTAGATGGCTTACATACCACGTCAAAGAGCTCAAGCTTTATCTTTTGGGTCAGTATTTCTAAAATGTGATCAAGTTGTCTGTAAAACAAATGGTCTCCGAGTTGTTTGGCAGTTTCTGTGACATAAGCAATAGGAAAATAGGTGCTTCAGAATGTTATAAATTTGAAAAGGAAGAAAAATTATCAAGGTCTGTTACGTTCCTAATAATGGTGCAAGGGTGCCGATGGCTCAAAATGGTCAGACTCTTAGCAAGGTATAGTTAAAATTCAGTTACTAGGATATAGTTTATTTTAGCTATATCATTTGCCTATTATTGTTTATGTGTGTAAAATTTGCATTTTTTGTTGTTACTATTATGTTTGTTACAGTTCTGATGAACAAAAATAGATTAATGACTAAAGAGCGGTTCATTGAAGTGTAAAAGCAAAGATAAAAATAGTAGTACAAACACTGCAACTCAGAAGCGTAATTAGCAAACAGGACTCCAGGATCTGTTGGGACAAGAGCATCTGTGAATGTGAATGTGATGATTTCACCAAAGCAGCTGAAAGGCAAAGTGTGAATGGAAAATGTGGCTATGAATATCTGAAAACTGGATTTTTTTTTTTTTTTGAGCAAGGGATTTATCCCCCTCTTGTCTCCAATGTACACTCTATTAGAAAACTCTGTCAGAGAGTTTCATAATGCTTTCAGAGATGTCACATCATTTCTAAAATAGAATAACCTCTCTGGTCAACCGGTAGATTTTCCTGGACTATGTGCAAAATAATTTGTGGTATGAAATTGATAAATTTTATTTCTAAATGCAAAGAAGCCAGACAACAGCAACAACAGATGAAAGTCATGCTGTGGTCAACATGCTTATAAAGCCAGCCTCAAATTCAGGACAAATAAAATGCCAGGAGAGAAAGCAAAAGTAGCCCTAAGCAAACCTAATGACAGGGTTGTCTGCAGCACAGCACAAGGGGCATACAGATTGTAATGATGACCCCCAATATTTTGTTTTATAGCTGAGTGAAAGCACTAGTGGGGAAGGTATGAGCCAGCTCATTGCATCCCTGTGGTACATATATGAATGATAAAGGCACACTTGGTAATTTTGAGTTCTGTTTATCAATTAATCTAATATTATTTTTGTGAGACATGACGCCGATTAGAAGCGTCTTTGAGATAATGCTGATGGAGGACCAGCCACATGTCCTGCAAAGAAAGGTTTGGTGTATCAGTATCTATTGCTACAATAATGCAAAACAACCTCAAAATCCAGTCACTTAAATACTAAGAATTTATTTATCTCATGAGTCTGTAGGCCAGTGGGGTGGTTCTTCTCATCTCAGCAAGGCTTTACCCCTGTGTCAGTGATAAGATGGAGGCAAGGTCAGCTACATAATTTATGGAGCTCGGTGCAAGATAAAAATGCAGGGCCCCTTGTAGAAAAAATGATTACAAATTTAAAGACAATGATAGCAGAACATCAAACCAATACGAGGTCTTAACACAGAGCCCCTATGTGACTACAAAGGTCATGTGACCATGAAGCCAGCCTGGGCTCTGGGTCATGTGGGCAGCTCTGATGCTTTTGGCTGGCTTCTTTCATATGTCCCAGTATCAGCTTGGCTAGTCTGGGATAGACTTATCTGGGACAACTGGGGTAACTCTACACCATGCATTGCGTCCTTCAGCAGGCTAGCCCAAGCATGTTCGTATGGCAAAGGCCCAGGAGAAAGAACAAGCCAGCCCAAATATGCAAGCACTCCTTAAAGTCTCTGCCTTGTCACATTCACTGACATCCCACTGGGTCACAGCACAATCCCATGCTGACCTCACAGATAGGGAGGATGCTGCAACATGATAGGATAAGGTGGGGAGGTGGGGAATTGCACCATTTTTACCGTCAGCATCCCTTGACCAATCACACATAGTTATATCTGAGTACTAAATTGCCCACCAGTTTACTTCCTAAGAACAGTTATGCATCCTGGTCTTAACTAAGGGTCGAAGAAGTAATAAAAGTTGTTAGCACAATCACATCTCAGTCCCAGAGCATAAGTGTTTCCTGTGTGTTTTGTGAAGAAATGGGTGATGGGTACTAACGCTGCTTCTCCACGCTAAAGCAGTCTGGCCGTCCAAGGGGAAGGTACTCATGTGAATAATCAAAATCAAGGAGGGGATAAAATTTCCTTACAACACTAATGATTCTGTGAAAGACCAGAAATCATAAATCTGGTCCTTGTTTTCATTATCAGCATTGTGAAGAAATGTTATCTCTGATTTCAAGTGATATGTCAACACACGGTGGTCAGGAGCTTGAAAAGCTTGAACTTCTCCTTTTAGGCCTCACATAATAGGATGTTACGTGCTGAGGACATTCAGTGCTGAGGATAAGATATCAGGAAATTGAACTTTGATGCAGGAGGCTTCATCGGCAGGCATTGACTCTTCGCTAACACTTGATTTTCTTCATTCTCTGAAAGAAATCAATGACATATTACTATTTAATAACCATACACAATGCCAGGAAACATGGAGAAATTCTTTCCAGAGCTGAAGCTAAACAAAAAACATTAGAAGTTCATTTGCAGGGATGCCGGGGTGGCTCAGTCAGTTAAGCATCTGCCTTTGGCTCAGGTCATGATCCCAGGGCCCCGACTCTCTTTCTCTCTCTGTCTCTCATGAATAAATAAATAAAATCTTAAAAAAAAAGTTCATTTGCAACTGGCACCCAAGTGAAACCATCCAACCTTTGAATAAGATCTGTTCCTTGACTTAGCTGTTGATGAAAGGGGTCTTTGATGGGGCACCTGGATGGCTCAGTCGGCTGAGTGTCTGCCTTTGCCTCAGGTCATGATCCTTGGGGGGGTCCTGGGATTGAGCCCCACGTTGTGCTCCTAGCTCAGCAGGGAGCCTGCTTCTCCCTCTACCTGCTGCTCCCCCTTCCTTGTGTTCTCTCTCTCTGTGTCAAATAAATAAAATCTTAAAAAGAAAAAAAGAAAGTAGTCTTTGATGAGAAACCTCAACACTTTTTCTAGGTATATGTCCCATCCACCTATACAGAACCATTGTCAGGACCACTAAACATTTGCTGCTTTATTTAATAGCCCATAATTCTTAGTGCTTTCTAATTTCGTAGAACAAAAATAAGTTGAATCTGTCATTAATCCAGATACATATATACTTATTTATCTGAAGTATATTATATACTTCAATAATTGACTGCAAACAACAATATCCCTTTAACTGACCTGATATTTCTCACCATCCTGCTTTTGCAATTTCAACTCTTTCTTCCCAAATTCAGGATCTGAGTATATTCAAATACTTCTTGTTAATAGGGCTGGTATACTGCTCTATCCAAACTCTTGCTACTTGTTATCCAAAATTCAGATGCCAAGTATGTGCAAATCATACTGCATCCCTTGCTATATGAACTTGATTTCCAAACCCAAACTCTCCCCCACACACTCATCCCACTAATTCTGGTGGTATTCACTCCACCCCATGCCTATGCAGTAGGTCTGACCAATCAAAGTCTCCTGGTCATAGTGATTGGCTCAAGGATCAGTGATTGGCACAGGGTCACAATAGAAAAAAAGAGAGATGCTGAGACACCTGGGTGGCTCAGTCGGTTAAGCATCGGACTCTTGGTTTTGGCTCAGGTCATGATCTCAGGGTCCTGGGATGGAGCTCCACGTTGGCTCCGTAGTCAGTGGGGAGTCTGCTTGAGATCCTTTCTCTCTCTCTTCCTTTGTCCCTCCCACTGCTTGTGCTCTCTCTCGATCTCTCTCACTCCCTCTCTCTGTAAAATAAAGAAATCTTAAAAGAGAGATGCCATGACACTTTTGCTGAGATTTCTGGCACAAGCTCAAGAGTTTTCCCTCTTAATGCAAATGTAAAAGAATATAGGGACAGTATTTCTACAGCAATCTTATAACCACAAGGAATTTGAGAACAGAGCCAATACTGATAGGAAACCTGAGAAATGAAGAAAATGTGGATCTTGGTGATCTTGTTTGGGTTCTGCCTTTTAATTGGGGAATTTAACCCATCAATAATGATTGTGATTAATGTTTCCTCTGCTGAATTTGTTTATTTTTATTCTTCTAGTACAGCCGTTCTCAGATACATATGTCTGAGTCCATCCCAGACATTCTAATTTATTTGGTCTGGTGTGTATTCTGTACATCAGTGTTTTTTTAAACCCTCCCCAGGTTCTTCTAATGTTCAGCCAGGTTTGAGAACCCAAAATCTAATAGTCTTTCTTGATTTTTGTTTTTTTTTAATGTTTCATTATAAAATGCCACAAGTACAGAAATATAACACACACTGGGAAAAAAAGAACATAAAGCAAGCTTAAAATTTTTACACTGAGAAATGAAATATTACCAACACCCCAGAAGCCTGCTGCATGACCCATCCTGATTTATCTTAAATCTCCTTAAACAGAAAGCTTCCTGGCAGTATCTAGACTATACACTGCAACTATACCTCCCCTGGGACAATTCAAGCCATAACATACTTTCAAGCTTTTTCCTGTCCCAGCTCCAATAGTGAGATCTTAGGAAATTCTATTTAGATTTATTTACTTAGATATAGCCATAAGTTTTACTAGTTATTTTTAGATACTATGTTTCTTATATCCAACACTTCCTTTCTCTAGACTTTGCAGTGTTGGAAGCTGGAGCATCAGTCCAAATGAGAATCCCTGTTCTTACTTCAGGAACCAATTCCTGAGATTCTTTTTTTTTTTTTTTTTTTTAAGATTATTTATTTATTTATTTATTTGAGCGAGAGAGAGTGCACAAGACAGGGAGGGTCAGAGGGAGAAGCAGAATCCCCGCTGAGTGGGGAGCCTGAGGCAGGGCTCGATCCTGGGACTCCGGGATCATGACCTGAGCTGAAGGCAGACACTTAACCGCCTGAGCCACCCAGGCGCCCCAATTCCTGAGATTCTAAGAGATAGGGTGTAATCATACTGCCAGACTAAGTTGCTTATACTCTATCCTTCGTGGTAGCTAAATATTATTCAGGCCACTGCTCTCCTTCTTCTGCAGCTCCTGTGGTTACTCTGAAGTGTCCTACCTTGGAGAGCTACCCATGTGGCTGTTGTGGGGCAGGCACTGGGGACAACCTTTCCTCTTTGTACCCAGCCTTGGCCCCTATTATTATGGAGGCCTTGTTAAGAAGGGCTCTGCTTCAGGGCACCTGGGTGGCTCAGTTGGTTGGGCGTCTGCCTTTGGCTCAGGTCATGATCCCAGGGTCTTGGGATCGAGCCCCACATCGGGCTCCCTGCTCAAGAGGGAGCCTGCTTCTCCCTCTCCCCCTCCCCTTGCTTGTGTACTCACTCTCTCTCTCTGTAAAATAAATAATTAAATCTTAAAAAAAAAAAAAAGGTCTCTGCTTTCCCATCCAGGCCAACCTTCAAATTCAGACCCTTCCCCAGGAGAGGTATTTATTCTCCTGTTCAAAAAATAGTCTTAAGGTCTTTACTCCAGAAACTTTATCCTCCTGGAGCTGCCAGCCAGAGGGGATGTCTGATCCAGCCAGGCCAAATGCAGCCCTGTATTTAATTACCTCAAGGACTGCCCTGGGGGACCTCTTTCATTCTTCGTGTTTGTTTCCTCTAATCTTGGATTTCCCCCAGGCTTCCTTGGGAAGGACTGCCTTCCCTCCCGAGTGTTTAACCTCAAGTTTCTTACCCTGGTTTTGCCATTGATTCGAACCCTTAAATAGTCTGTCTTACAAGAATTTGTCACCATTTCTGATTTACTGATTAAGATTCTTTCTTGTTTGGGGCCGTTATGGATCTATATGCAAAATTTGCGTGTATATATAAGATATATACATTAGCCCCCCTTAACCACAAGTTCTATCTTCCTGTACCCCCAGTGAATGCCCAAAACCACAGATAGTACCAAACCCTGTATGTACTATGTTTTTTCTACACATGCATACCTGTGTTACAGTTTAATTTACAAATTAGGTACAGGAGCACCTGGGTGGCACAGTTGGTTAAGTGTCTGACTCTTGGTTTCGGCTCAGGTTGTGATCTCAGGATCATGAGACAGAGCCCCGCATCAGGCTCTGTGCTTGCTCAGCATGGAGTCTGCTTAAGATTCTCTCTCCCTCTGCTCCTCCCCACCACACTCGCTTGCTCTCTCTCAAATAAATCTTTAAAAAAATTTAAATTAGGCACAGTAAGAGATTAACAATAATAAATAATATAACAATTATAACAATATACTGTAATGGAAATTATGCGAATGTGGTCTCTCTCTCAAAGTATCTTATTGTCCTGTTCTCACCCTTCCTCTTCTCCTGATGATGGGACATGATAAAATGCCCACGTGTTGAGATGAAGTGAGGTGAATGACGTAGGCACTGTGACCTAGCACAAGGCTACTACTGACCTTCTGACGATAAATCAGGAGAATCATCTGCTTCTGGACTGCGGTTGACCCCGGGTAACTTAAACGGTGGCAAGAAAAACCACAGATAATGAGAGACTACTGTATTTTTTTTCTGTCATTTTAGTGGGATTTTGGAACATGGGCGATAGATACCTGTGCTGAGAAAATAAAATAGTGAGACTGTCATAAGATGGCATCTCACAGGGAACAGCCTTATTTTTAGCATCTAAATTTGGGCCTTAGGGAAAACAGGAGTAAACTTAGAGTTACTTGTATTTTAACTAATGCTCAGTGTATTAAAGTTATAGATTTAAAAACCTAGTTAGTTTCCCCTAAGCCTTTAACATATAACCCACAGATCGTATTGTTGTGTTTGTAAGTCTAGCTATCTCTTATGCAAAGTTAATGACTGACAGATTTTTATTTGTTCTTAGATCAATGCTAAATTAGCTTGTAAATTTGACATAGTAAATTCCCCTAAATATTTAACCATCATTTACAAACTTGATTAATAACATTCCCTTTGCGTTGGCATTTTTAACCACAGTTGCAAATTTGATTCTCTTCAGTGCTTCAAATGTCTGACAAGGCAGACTTATAAATGTAACAAACGGAATTGCTACACACTGAAACATTGTTTACAAACCTATTAAGTCTGAGATTATTTACTGATTCAGAGGTTTCTACACATTCCATTGCTGTCTAAATCAATCAAATTCTCTTAAGTATTTTTAATTAAAGTCACAAATCTTCTATCAATCAAACTCCGCTAACCCAACTTTTTACGTACTTCACCTGGCAACAGAAAGCAGCAGGAGGAAAAACATGCACAATTATGTTTATTGGTTTTGCTTTAAATGTATGTCCACAAATCAGTAAGCCTCTAGCACTGCCCCTCTAATATTACATTTCCCTAATATATTTACTCTCCTGTTTTCCAGGTAGTTTTTTTTGTTTTTTTTTTTTTTTTTTTTTGAGGAGGGTGGTCATTTTTTAGCCTTTTTATAATTTTTAAAAGTATTTTTAATTGTGGTAAAATACACATGACATGAAATTTACCATCTTAACCATTCTTAAGTGCTCCCAGATCACTTTTCACAACTTGTCTCTCCCTACACTCAGTGGATGATCTCACTTATTATGCAATTATGAATACAAGGAGCAATTAGAAAAGAATAGGTCTTTTTTTCTTCCTACTGCTGGAATTACCAACCTGCTGCATCTGTGCACATTTAATCTGCCCCCCAACCTCTTACAGTGGAAGAATTGTGCCTGGCCTTTTTTTTTTTTTTTTTTAAGATTTTTAAAAATTTATTTGAGAGAGAGAGCTTGAGCAGGAGGAGGAGCAGAGGGAGAAGCAGACTCCCTGCTAAGCAGGGAGCCCAGCCCGGGGGGCAGGGGGGGGCTTTATCCCAGGACCCTGAGATCATGACCCGAGCTGAACACAGACGCTTAACTGACTGAGCCACCCAGGCACCCCAGGAAGAGAATATTTTACTTAATGGTTTGCTTGATTGATAACATTTAAATATTTAGACATATGGTGTGTAGACCTTCACTGGGACTTTCAGCCCCACAACTACCCACTCCAATCACATTTTTACAAGTCCCACGAAACCTCTCTGGCGAAGGCCACTGATGACCTTCAGTTTGCCAATCCAGTGGCCCAGTCTCTGTCCTCATCTTTCTCAGCAAATCTCAGTATCATTTCATGCAATTAATTACTTTGAGTTCAGGGATTCCCCCGCTCCCTCTGAGTCCTTTTCTTCATTCCTCCTCCTCTTCCCACTTGCCCTAAATCTTGGCATGCCCCCGGGGTTCCAGCCTCAAACTTCAGCATCACTCCACTTGAATACTTTCTTTTTGATATCTTAGGTCTCTTGTCTGGAAATGCCATCTATAAGCAGATGACTCTCCTGTGCTTTCCCATATCCAGCTGCCTGCTTACCATCTCCACTTGGGTAGTCAAGAAGCACCCGCATTTTACAGGTCCAAGCTAGAATTCTTGATTTCCCCTCAACATACATGTCCTTCAGCCCACCCAAACCCCATATCTTCTCACCATCCATCCACCTGTGTCATTCGGAATCCTAGAAGTTCTTGATTTCCCATTGCTTTATATCCCACACCCAATCAATTCCTAGTTCAGTTCTTTGGCCCCACCTTCAAAACATATCTCCCAGCTATTCACTTCTGCCCATTTATACCACATCCTTGTCTTCCAAGCCAATATCATCTTCCACCTGGACTACTTAAGGAGCATCTCAACTGGCCTGCCTGTTTCCAGGGTACCCCTCCTCACTGCAGATGATCAATCTTACAGCAGCCCCCATGGGCTTTTAAAATCATAAAACAGATCACATTACACCCATGCCCAAAACCTTCTAATGACTTCCCTTTACATCAAAAATAAAATCCAGACGGGCATCGGGGTGGCTCAGTCGGTTAAGCATCCGGCTCTTGGTTTCGGCTCAGGTCACGATCTAAGGGTCATGAAATCAAGCCCCATGTTGGGCTCCACACTGGGCATGGAGCCTGCTTAAGATTCTCTCTCTAAAAATAATAATAAAAATAGGGGCACCAGGGTGGTTCAGTCGGTTAAGCATCTGCCTTCGGCTCAGGTCATGATCTCAGGGTCCTGGGATCGAGCCCCTCATCGGGCTCCCTGCTCCACGGGGAACCTGCTTCTCCCTTTCCTTCTGCCTGCCGCCACCCCTGCTTGTGCGCTCTCCCTCTCTGTCAAGTGAATAAATAAAATCTTTAAAAATATATATATACAAATAAAATCCAGACCCTTCCCCAAGCTCATCAGCACCTGCTTTGCTTTCTTCCTCTGCTCCCCTTCACTCACTCTGTTCCAGCCACAGTGGTTGCCTTGAAGACTCTGGAACATACCAAGCTCATTTCTGCCTCTGTGTTTCCCGTACATGGACTGCTCTGCTTCTGCATGGTTTGCTCCTTCCTACGTTTTTTGATCTCAGCTCAGATACCTCCTCAGAGAAGTCTTTGATCTAAAGTACACCCCCCTTTCATGTCTATCCCTAACCAGGTTTATTTTCTTCACAGCATCAGTCACTTAAAAAAAAATCATATGAGTTAAGCATTTGTTTGTTTGTTTGCTCTCTGTGCCCTTCTCATAAGCTCTTTTAAGGCAGGGACCTCATCTGTCTTTTCAGCACTGTATGCCGGGTACCTAGAATAGTGTGACAATTCGATCGATAAATTTCAAACCAAATGCACATTAAATAAGTCACAGTCTTTCAAGTGTTTCACACCCCTTAAATAATATGTGGAACCCACAACTGATCACAAGGACTTCACTTCCTGCTGAAGCTAACAAAAGTATTAATCCCACAGCTTTGATTTGTTTGCCCGTCTATACACATGTTCACACACTTTCCCGCATTCGTTAAGTTACTTCCCTACAAGGGAGCAGAGTTAACCGTCTCAGGTCAGCTGACCTTACAAATTCAGGAGCTCCCATCGGACATTACAGAGGGCAACAAGGGAACTGGTGTATGATTTCAGCCCCTATTTTAACAGTCTTCACCTTGTCTCATAGTTACACTGTACCTGATGCTAGATATCAAGCCCATCTCTCTCACTTAGAATTAATATAAAATTTGCAACCTAAGTATTATTTATTTTTCACATTTAGCCAATGAAAAAAATATTATCCTGGGTACCATGTTTCCTTTTTAAATTTGTCACCCAGGGGGCGCCTGGGTGGCTCAGTCAATTAAGCATCTGCCTTCAGCTCAGGTCATGATCCCAGGGTCCTGGGATCCAGCCCCGCATCGGGCTCCCTGCTCAGTGGGGAGTCTGCTTCTCCCTCTGCCCCTCTCCCCTGCTTGTGCTCTCTCTCTCTCAAATAAATAAATTAAATCTTTAAAAAAATAAATTTGTAATGCTGGAATTCTGTAACTTTTACCTAGATTGTTTTCCTTCTCATTTGTGGGATTCTGTGCCTTCTTTATATCTTACATTCTCACTGGCTTCATCATTTAATAGACATTCTCTTTGCTGACTTTTGGGGAAAACTATTGCTCTTTCTGTATTTATTTTGTAAACTTCTAGACCTCTCTTATTATTTCTGATAGTTTTTTTTATGATTCTCCTAGATTTCATGCAAAGAAAGATAATTATTATTTCTTTATTTCCAATAGCTGTATTTTGTTCTGTCTCCATGGTTTTTTTGTTTTTTGGTTTTTTTTGCTTGTTTCTGCTTGAGCTTCCAGAAAAAATGTCAAATGATAGCGGTGGCTCACATCCTGGTTTAGTTTCCGACTTTGAAGAGACAACTCCGGTGTTTTATTTTTAAATGTGATGTTGACTGTTGATCTGAGATTCTTTTATCATCTATTCCTTAATTCATTACATATTTATTGTTCCCCATCCAAGTGCATTGGATTTGGCAATATGTAGGGTACTGATCGCCTTGGGGAAAGCAGTTTCCATGGCGTGGTGCCAGCAACAGCCAGATTGCAGTGGTTTGCAGAGAGGCATATGATGAAAACCTTTTTCTTTAATGCGTGCCAAGGGTTTTCATCAGGAATGGATGCCGAATTCTTTTTAAATGCTTTTTTGGTATTTATTAGTTAAATTGTGTAATTTTTTTTCTTATTTGACCTATTGGCATGATCTAACATCTTAATATATTTTCATTCATTCAAGAAATATCTGGGTGCCTACTATAAGCCAGGCATTCTTCTATTATTGTAATATTAAATTGGTAATTTTTATAAAATGTTGTAGGGCTTGGTGATATCTCTGATATCCATTTGTAAATATTAAATAGTTTTTATAATACTAAGACAGACCACACTTAGCTGTGGCATGTTATTCTTTAATTTTTAACTACTAAATCAATGGATCTTATTATTAAGAATTCCAAAAATACAAAAGGATGTAAAACCAGGAAGTCCACATCCAATTTTCCAATACCCCTAAGGGATATTCCCAATTGACTTTGGGATACTTCGGGACCGTTTTCTTTTTCCATTTTAATAAACTTCTAAAATTCATTGGCAAGCATTTTATGTAGGATTTTCACATCAATATTCACGGTTGAGGTACAGATGTCACGGTGGGAGAGCCACACCTGAGTCCACATCAGGTTGGCCCCTTGCTAAATGACACTTTGTTGCAGTTCTTGACCCATCTGTTCTGTCTGGGCAACATGGCATTCCTTCCAGCTATGAGCATGCTGGGCGCCATGCGGAAGTAGCTGAGGTTCATTTGTTCAGAGAGAATTCATCCAGCACTTATCTAACTCCGTGGAACTTCCATTCTAGGCAAGGGGCAAATAATAAGAGAAATAAGTAAAATGTGTAGTATGTTAGACGGTGATAGGAGGTATGGAGAAAAAGAAGGGAAGGGGGTCAGGAGACATTACTGAGAGAGAGGGAAAGGTAGTTATTATGGGAAGGAAGGTCCCATGTGGGGAGGTAGAGGGTATTGCTACCAGAGAATTCAGACAGCAGGGAGAATGAATGATGTACAACTACTTGCCACAATATCAATAAATCTTGCAAATACCATATTGAGCAAAAGAAGCAAGGCACAGGAGAGTGCATTCCTGTATGACTCCATTCGTACAGAGAACGAAACATAGATTCAGGCAACATGGATCTACCCTCTAAAAGTCAGGAGCAGTGACTGTGAAGCAGAGAGGGTCCTGAAGAAAACAGTGGGAATTCTGGTGATGTTCTGTTTCTTAACCTGGGTGCTGTGAACACGTGTGTGTTCAGTTTGTGAAAATTCATCAAACTGAACTTCTGAAATGTGTGCATTTCCTATATGAATACCACATGTCAACAGTTTCACTATTATTTTTTAAATTCAAAATTAACTATCTTATAGGTGGCACAACCACCAGGGGGACCCTCCTTCAAATCTACTGCCTTGTCTTACTTCCCCAATGCCAAGCACACTGAAGGGATTCAGTGTGTGTGTGTGTGTACGCGCATGTGTGTGTGAATATATGAATGATTGAACAAATGCATCTCTATCATCTCTAAAAGGTTTTGTATTTAGTCTCCCCTTAAACTGATCACATTGGGAAAACAGAAACAATATCTACTTTTACTGTCGTTCCCATGTTTGTTTTTAAAAAAAATCACTTCTGCCTTCCCTCTGTTTATATGAGAATAATAAACGCATTCAATGGACATTCAGCCTAATTTTAGGTTTTAAAGTCAGGAGAGCAAGTATAACAAGGATGAAAAATTTGTCCATTGGATTTGGCAACATGTAGGTTCTTGATGGTGGAAGCAGTTTTACTCATGTGGAGGCAGCAGATGCCAGAACGCAGAGGTTCAAGAAGAGATGGGATGCAAAGAAGGGGAAATGGAGCATGCTGAAAAATATTTCAAATTCCTTGGCTCTGAAAGGAGAGAATTATGTGGGGCTGACAATTTTTCTTTAGTGTTGGTGTGAGTGTTCATCATAAAAGATGAGAAAGACTAACACATATTTATGTGCTAAAAGGGGGTCAGTCAATCGACAGGAATCATTTCCTTCATTTATTTCTGCTTTCAATCTTTTAGTCAGTCCTGTATTCTGTAACTACTTCACTAAGTACATGCTATGCAGGCGGCAACAGAACAGGGAATTAACTAGACACAATCTCTGCCCTTGTGCGGCTTACAAAGGGGTAACAACTGTAAAGTAGATACAAATGTTGACAAGAGAAACTGTTGGTGGGACGCCTGGGTGGCTCAGTCAGTTGAGCGGCTGCCTTCGGCTCAGGTCATGATCCCAGGGTCCTGGGATCGAGCCCCGCATCGGGCTCCCTGCTCAGCGGGAAGCCTGCTTCTCCCTCTCCCACTCCCCCTGCTTGTGTTCCTGCTCTCGATTTCTCTCTCTCTGTCAAATAAATAAAATCTTAAAAAAAAAAAAAAAAAAAAAAAGACTGTGGCTAGTGCTCGTCCTAGGCAAGAGTGTGGAAGAGGAGCATCAGGTAGGGGAAGCCAGGTAGAGGGTGGGAGGCTGAAGGCAGGCGGTTCCCAGCGCTCTGATGCAGGGAGAGACCTCAGAGACACTAGCGCACCAGCCGGCAGCCTTGGTGCGCAAACCCAGCAGTTGTCAAGGGCGACTTGTGAGACCTGTAAATAAGACTATGGAGAATTCTGTAGAATCCCACACACGGATCAGTAGGCAAGTGTAGAAGGTGAAAACTGTAGAGTCAGTTTCCCTTGAAAACCTCTAAGGAAGGGCCCTCTGGGTGGCGTAGTTGGTTAAGCGATCGACTCTTAGTTTCTGCTCGGGTCGTGATCTCGGAATGGGGAGATTGAGCCCCGTGTAGGGCTCCACACTCAGCGCCGAGACTGCTTGAGATTCTTCTCTCCCTTTCCCTCTCCCTCTGCCCCTCCTGCTCATGCTCTCTCTCTCTCTCTCTCTCTAAAATAAATAAATATATCTTAAAAACAAAACCCTCTAAGGAAGAGGCCATACCAGAGATACTATGCTGTCAGGTTTTCTCTCAGCATCATTAAAGATTTTTATTTCTTTAGTTGACCATGAGCTAAAGTCATTGTTTGCATTTAGGGGCTTTGTATTAAAATCATTTGTATAATTCTCGGCTTAATGATAACCTCACCGGATGGGAAGGAACGTCACAGGATGGGAGGTTTGCAACTACTGAGACCAATGGAAGAGATGAGAGGTCCATTTTTCCCACCTCACGTTCATTCCTCACTAAGTGATGAGCTTTTCCTTCTTGGGCTCTCTCTCTTTCCCTCTCTGTCACTTTTTATTTGGAAGGTGGATAATTAAGTCCTCAATGAGTGTAACTCTGTTGTAGTCAAAAGACTGCAGGTGATTATTTTTAATATTAATAAAAATGCAGTCAGGGGCGCCTGGGTGGCTCAGTTGTTAAGCATCTGACTTCGGCTCGGGTAGTGATCCCAGGGTCCTGGGATCGTGCCCCACATCGGGCTCCCTGCTCAGTGGGAAGCCTGCTTCTCCTTCTCCCACTCCCCCTGCTTGTGTTCCCTCTCTCGCTGTGTCTCTCTCTGTCAAATAAATAAATAAAATCTTTAAAAAAAATAAATAAATAAAAATAAAAATAAAAATGCAGTCAGATTGTCTTCCCTGCATTCCAATAGGCTTTCTTGAGTGGGGAAGGAAGAGGTGCAATCAGGTAGCCCCCAGGAGTTACATATGGGTGTGTGTCTCTTAGGTAAATATACCTCACTGGCTGTGTTTGGGAGGGAAAAATAATTAAAAGTAGAGAATCACTAATATAATGCAACCCCTTCATTTCTCAGGTGTGAAAACTGAGGCCCAGAGAGGTGATGTGATTTGCCTAAAGTCATGCAACTAGTGGCAGAGCCAGGCCTAGAAGCCAGGTGTCCTGGCTCTCGAGACATTCCGCTGCCCGAGGAATGGAACAGGTAGTATCACTCGTGCTGGGGGCCGTGGGTCGGTCCGTTCCGCCCAGAGCTGCCTGGGCTTCCAACTAAGGAAGGCAGAGCCAGGCTGTGGTGGCTGAGTGGAGATTCAAGGAACATTTCCAGCCTCTGGGACAAATAAGTTACCACCCAAGCAATGCATTAGGACAGGGACTCAGGCATAGGAGTGAAGAAGGAAGATATCCTCAGAACTGGGGCATGCGGTTGCAGGAGCCCAGTTACAAGCTGGACCCTTAATCAGACCTGAAATAATAGCCAGAGGGAGTGAGCTCCTGAACCTTTAAATCTCTCCAGACTGAGAAAAGAATCCATGCCACTGATGAGAACCATACAACCCAGTCTATAGAGAAAGTAGAATTCCTTCATGGTTGCCATGACATTGTGGTTCCAGAGAGTCCTTTTTCTTGAATTAACCCAGGCATTCATTCCATAACTCAGAGGCTGGTTTTGTTGGCAGGACTGTTGATTAGGACAGATATGGAGGCCTTATCTCCATCTTCCTTAGTCTTGCTGTGGTTTCTTTCAGCTGCCACCCCCATCCACCATTCATTCTCAGGGACAGCTCATGCTACTGGCTTCCACCCTCATTGCTTAGTCCCTGTCTGGGGCTTCCCTAACCCTTCAGACTTCATGATTCACACCATCTGCCCCTGATTCAGCATCTCCCTCTGGCTATACTTCTGTAGTGGACATGGTGATCGCTTCTCCAACATCCATCCACCCCACCCCCATAGCAGCAGAAATACAGTTTGGGGAATTGAAAATCCTGGTCCACACACTGCCACTGACTCCACATGGGGTTCCGCTTCCAGGCAATCCTTGTCTCGGCACCACTTACTCCAGAATCGAAGTCCCAGGAGTAAGCACCTGATCACTCAGGTTCATGGCTACCTCTTTGGACCTGGCTCCCTCTGCCTCCACAGTGGGAATTGCACGAGGAGGCAGGTGGCTTCAGTTGCCCTCATGTCAGACCGAATCCCAGTGGGTAATTCCCCCGGAGGAGATCTGGCACTAATAAGAAGGGAGGGATTCTAGATGAGTGCTGATCAATAGAATACTAATGCAAGCCACATACGTACTTTAAAATCTTCTAGTAACCACATTTAAAAAGGTAGGAACAGGTGAAATTAATTTTAACGGTACATTTTATTTAATCCGATATTTCCAAAATTTCATCACATCAACATATGTTCAATATTAAAAAATCATTAATGAGATATGTTCCTTTTTGTGATGGTTGTTATAAGCCTTTGAGATCTAGGTTGTATCTTATACTCAGCACACCTTGATCTAGATGCTAAATTTTTGTTAGAAATATTTAATCTGGGGCATCTGGGTGGCTCAGTCATTAGGCGTCTGCCTTCTGCTCAGGTCATGATCCCAGGGTCTTGGGATCGAGCCCCGCATTGGGCTCCTTTCTCCGTGGGGAGCCTGCTTCTCCCTCTGCCTGCCGCTCCTCCTGCTTGTGCTCGCTCTCTCTCTGTCAAATAAATAAAAATAAAATCTTAAAAAAAAGAAATATTTAATATGCATTCATATTTACAGTTGAAAAAGTCAAGTCACATACCCAGGCTCTTCCAAACATACTTAAAAGTTTTTCAATTACTGGATCAAGTACCAATAAATAATTTTCCTTTAATGTTCGCTTCTACATTGACAAAATGAATTCATCTTTATTAGAACTATTGTTTGTAGCAAAAGCAGATCAGTGTCAAGATTAGGTCTGTTCAAGTTATGTCAATTCACTGACTCATGTCAACTCAGTATTATTAACATGGAATGTAAAGGGGTCTTGCATAAATTGAAAAGTAACTCTAAGTTCATCAATGCCAACAAAACATTCTTCAAATTTTTCTTGTCGGTTTTGTAGCTGGTTTACATAATGCTGGTTATTACAATTAAAAATCTTTTGTGTATATATTCATATTAGAAAATGTGTTAAATCATTCAGTAAATCATTTATTATGAGAAGTTTCCATTTCAATGTAAATTCTTGCAGCCTTCTAGCTAGGTCACAAGGAAGCTTTTTGTGTCCTTAGAGCTTCAAATTTGTCTCATTCAAATATACTGTGATATCAGTGAGAAAACATAGATTGCCGTGTTTTGTTTTTGATTATTAAATATTTGGTAAGAATTCCTTTTGTTTCAAGCAAATCTTGAATTAGCATTCACAGCACAGTAAATCTTTGTAAAACCCTTCCATGACCCAACCAATGAACATAGATAGAGACAAGATCATCACATTTATTGCTTTCTGTTCTTTTCCAAAAGATGGTGATTCACAGCATTTGAATGTATACACTGAACAATTTTAACAGCTATATCCATGACACTTTCCACAGAGTCTACTTCTGAAAATGAACACAAATATTTTCAATGTATATCATACGGTGGAATGAAGCAATAAGGGAAACATCAGTCTCCTGTTTTGAAATTACAATAAATCCAGAATTTTTTTTTATTTTTTATTTATTTTTTTTTTACTGAACCTAGCTGGAGCACCATCTGGCATGATAGAAACTAATTTATTTCATATCTAACTGAGTTTCTTCTTTGTCAGATGTAAAAAATTTTTAAAAATCTCTGTCACAGTTTATATTTTTAAGCAATGAATTGACAATGTTTCTTCATAAATTTGGAAGACCTTTAAAACTAAATATACTGAGGGCGCCTGGCTGGCTCAGTCAGAGGAGCATGCGACTCCTGATCTCAGGGTTGTGAGTTTGAGCCCCACAGTGGGTGGTGAGATGACTTAAATAAACTTTTAAAAACAAATAAATAAAAATAAAACTAATTATACTCAAAGTATTAATTGGGCAGTGTTTCATGGCATAACTTGGCTACAATTTGCTATTTTTTTCAAAATTTGAATTTATCTTTAATAAGTTCTTTTATTCTGTGGGCAGTTGTTTGGTGGCTTAATTGAAAATTGTTCACTTTTTATAAGAATATCTTTTTAGTCTTTTTCTCATGATTTTCTAAAAAACTTTTCACAACTGAAATAATAATTTACCATCTTTTCATTAAAAATTGTGTGCGTGCATGTGTGTACAAAAATCCAGATCATTTTCTACCTGGCCAAAATCATACTCTCTGATCTTGTTAAAACCTATTTAAAAAAATTTTTTTTGTTCAACATTTTATTCCACTTTCAGGCAACTAATTTCATCAGTTCTTTTTTTTCTATCGCAAAACATACATAACGTAAAATGTACCATTTTTAAGTGTATAGTTCTGTGGCATTGAGTTCATTCACATTATGCAACCATCACCACCATCCATCCCCAGAACTTGTGGTTTTTTTTTAACATTTTATTTATTTATTTGTCAGAGAGAGAGAGCGTGCGCACGAGCAGGTGGCGGGCAGAGAAGGAGATGCAGGCTCCCCACTGAGCAGGGAGTCAGACGTGGGGTTTCATCCCAGGACCCTGGGATCATGACCTGAGCCGAAGGCAGACGCTTAACCGACTGAGCCACCTAGGTGTCCTCAGAATTTGTTTTATCTTCTGCAACTGAGTCTCAACTCCCCCCTTCTCCCCAGCCCCTAGGGACCGCCATTCTAACTTTCTGTCCCTGTGAGTTTGACTGTCCTAGGCACCTCATATAACTTGAATTATACAGTCTTTGTCTTTTTGTGACTGGCTTGTGTCACTTACTATAATGTCTTTAAAGTTTATTCATGTTATAGTACGAGTCAGAATTTCCTTCCTTTTTAAGGCTGAATAATATTCCATCGTAAGCACCTGCCGTATTTTGTTTATCCATTCATCCTTTAGTCGACACTTGAGTTGCTTCCAGCTCTTGGCTATTGTGAATAATTCTGCTCTGCACATGGGTGTACAAATATCTGTTGGAGTCTGTGCTCTCACTTCTCTTGGGTATATACGGAGATGTAGAATTGTTAAATCCTTTGGTATTTCTAGGTTTAATTTTTTGAGGAACTACCATACTGTTTTTCACCATGAAAGTACCATTTTGCATTCCCAGCAGCAATGTACAAGGGTTCCAGTTCCTCATCAACATGTGTTAGTTTTTGGTAATAGCCAACCTAATGGGCATGAGGTGGGAGCTCACTGTGATTTTGATTTGCATGTCCCAGTGATTTTGATTTGCATTTCCCTCCTGACTGGGAAGTGATAATGGCCATCTTGTCATGTGTGTCATCAATCCTTCTTTTAAAAGAATTCTTTATTTGAGTACAATTGATATACAATGTTGCATTAGGCTCAGGTGTATAACCCAGTGTTTCAATAAGTTTATACATTATGCTGTGCCCACCACAAGTGTAGCTACCATCTGTCAGCATACAGTGCTATTACAGTATCATTAGCTATATTCCTTATGCTGTGCCTTTTATTCCTGTAACATAGTCATTCCATACCACAAGCCTGTATCTCCCACCCTTCTTCACCCATTTTGCCCATCTCCCACTCCCTCCCTTTTGTCAGCCCTCAGTTCCCTATATTTACAGGTATGATACTGCTTTCCGTTTGTTTATTCATTTTTTTTAGATTCCACATATGAATGAAATCATTTAGTATTTGTCTTTCTCAGTCTGATTTATTTCACTTAGCATTCATTCGTGATTCCATGCATCCATGTTGTGGCAAATGGTACAATCTCATCCTTTCTTAAGGCTGCATAACATTCCATATCTTGCCTATTGTAAGTAATGCTGTAATAAACACAGGGGTGCAAATATCTTTTTAAATTAGTGTTTTTAGTTTTCTTTGGGTCAATACCCATAGTGGAATTATTGGATCATACAGTATTTCTATTTTTAATTTTTTTGAGGAACCTCCATACTGTTTTCTCTAGTGGCTACACAATTTACATCCCCACCAAGAGTGCGTGAGGGGTCATTTCTCTCCACATCCTCCTCAACACTTGTTATTTCTTGCCTTTTTGATGCCAGCCATTTTGACAGGTGTGAGGTGATATCTCACTGTGGTTTTGATTTGCATTTCCCTGAGGATGAGTGATGTGGAGCATCTTTGCATGTATCTGTTGGCCATCTGGATGCCTTCTTTGAAAAAATGTCTGTTCAGGTCCTCTGCCCAATTTTCAATCGGGTTATTTGGGGTTTTTTTGGTGTTGAGTTGTATAAGTTCTTTATATATTGCAGAAATTAACCCCTTATCAGATACAGCATTTGCAAATATCTTCTCCCATTCCATGGGATGCCTTTCATTTTGTTGATGGTTTCCTTTGCTGTGTAGAAGCCTTTTATTTTGATGTAGTTCCAGTAGTTTATTTTTGCTTTTGTTTCCCTTGCCATCAATTCTTTTTTGAATGTTGAAAGAAAACCTCTTACCAAATTCACTGTGTGTGCTGAAAATGCCTCAATATTTTCCACTTTATTATCTTTTTAAATGTTTGTTCTACAACAAACACAGCATTTTTGTTTTGCTTTGCCCAGCAAATTATAGTTGCCATTCATCATGAAATTTGTGGTTTATCTTCTTTCAGTCTCTGTCTTTTCTTTCTTTCTTTTTTTTTTCCTCTTCTGGTCATAGCACTAGCTTCTGCATCTCCATTTGGTTCTGCATTCATTGTATACTTTCATTTTAAATTTAAAATTGCATCCCCACATAGAAAAATGATTGGATTTTATGATAATTAAAATAATATGGAGTTTGACTTAATTACCACTTGTGGTTTACAAAGGTATCATGCAACCTATACTGTTTGCATAAAATATTCAAGTAAACACATGGCGGTGTTATGTCAGTGCACAGAAAAGATCATTCAGACTGAATCAGTGCATTGACACCTAATAGACTGGTAATGTGTTCACATGTAATCCCAGAAACGTGCAATAGTGGCTGATCTATAACACTGTGTATGCTATATGTACCCATCACGTGCCCTACACGCAATTATTTGTCTTCCCGATAAAATGGAATTTAACAGAAAAATGTCTTACACTGATTCAGTTTTGACATTTTAAAAATTAAGTAAATCTAAGAGTTAATTCTCCACTCACATTAGCCACAATGAAAGTGCTCAGTGGTTACATGTGCCTAGTGGCTACTATATCGGATAGCACAGTAGAAATACAAAACCACAACAATAAATGGCCTAAGCAATTCTTCTGCTTAGTTTCTTCCCTAAAGAAACTCCCACCCCCACCCCCGTGTACACCAGAAGGCAGCAGGAGGATATTCCTTGCAACATTGTTTATAGTGGTCACCAACCAGAACAACCCTGATATCTATCAATTTGATTATGACCCCCCAAAATTGTGGTGTATCCATTCTAAGGAATTTTATGCCATAGTTTAAATTAGATATTTACTGGGGCACCTGGGTGGCTCAGTCAGTTAAGCATCTCACTCTTGATTTCAGCTCAGGTCATCATCTCAGGGTCATGAGATCGAGCCCGCGTCAGGCTCCATGCTCAGTAGGGACTCTGCTTGAGAGTCTCTCTCTCCCTTTCCCCTTTGCACACTCGTGTGCACGTGCACACTCTATCTCTCTCTGTCTCTCAAATAAATAAATCTTTTTAAAAAATAAAATAGATATTTACCTAGATCTCTAAGACATATTACAGATTGGGGGGGAAGCAAATTATGCAATGTGATGTAATTATTTTAAAAATACCACATTCTTCAGCCACCTGGGTGGCTCAGTCGGTTAAGCCTCTGACTCTTGATTTTGGCTCATGTCGTGATCTCAGGGTTCTGGCATCGAGCCCTACATCGGGCTCCTTGCTCAGTGGGGAGTCTGCTTTTCCCTCTCCTTCTGCTCCTCCCTCTTGTCCTCTCTCTCTCTCTCTCAAATAAAAAAAATACCACATTTTAAAATTAAGTAGATAGATAGATAGACAGATACACACACAGAGTGTTACCTCTGGGTCTCTGTGGAGGGAGCGAGAAAACTTAGACTAACTGGGATTTAATAAGAATACATTAATGTATTACTCATATAATTAAAATCAACTTGGGAGAAAAAGAACTTAAAGGGAAGTCTTGATAAGTGGAAAGATGAGCAAAGACACCAATTAAATAGAATTAACTGCAATACAGATTATATGGTATCTAAATAAGTGTTATCACATGGTTATAATATTTAGTGCATATGTCAAAAGTAATTCTTCAAAAAGAAGATGCACAAATTATATGGTGGCCTTTCTGTAAACTGAAAATGGGAAATGCCAAACAGTGATCAAAACTAATTTATGAGGCTTGCCTTCCACCAGTGTTTTGGCTAGCATCCAGGTTACCCATCACAAGCTGCTGTTGCATTAAAAGCCTCCAGACCACGGTCCCAGTTGGCATCCAACCCACTGACCTCAACATTTTCCAGTTGTTGTAGTTCCCATTTCCATATCCACTGTTCTTTTCTTCTGCTTTCTTTTTTCTTAAATATAGATGTTGATTAAATGGTAATTAGGATCTAAACAACATAACTTTTCTCAGGAAAGAGGGGGCTGGGGAATCTAAGTATTTGGGGTCCTCAATGTGCCCTTTTTTTACCTTAGAAAAACCCAGTTTCAAATGAATGGATTCCCAGCACCAGTTTTCTGCCTTCCCAATAGATTGTTTACCCCAGGGCCTATAGGATATGGATTGATAAATTTAATCTTTATCCCAAATTACCCTGTCTCCATCTGACATTGATTGAGTAAATAGATTAGTCAAGAACACAACGAAATCAGCAGAGAGACCAGAGAATCTTCTCGAACTCTGTATAAACGTGTCCTGAAATTGGAGCTTCTTGGGAGCATTTGCTTCAAACCATTCCCTAAATTGAAATTGCATTCCACTTCTGTAAGATCACAGCCTTAGAAATTCAGCCTTAGACTGAATTGTGGAAACTATCTAAGTAGAGGATATGTGTCTCTGAATAAAACCGAAATGAATTAATCTATAAAAAAGTAGAACCGTAACACCAAGAAAGATAGCATGACTCATACTGCAAATTCAGGAAGAAAAAGTGAACAAGAGAGCATTACCTTTGGAAAATACAAAACATGAGGACAATGATAAGACCTAATACAACAGAAATAAAAAAGACTTAAGCAACCCAATTAAAAACAAAACACTTCAGGTTTTAAAAATCTAGCCGTGTCATGTTTCCAAGAGACCAGCCTAATGAAAAGCGAATCAAAGGTGTTAAGGGGGGGAAAAAGAGCCTTAAGGGGGAAAAAGGGAGGGGTGCTCTAGAATACATCAGGAATACAAACATAAAAGAAACAGGACAATAATAGAGAGGAAAGAGGACACATAACCAAAGCATTTTAGGCAGAGTATTATCTTATGGTGGAACGTACAATCTCCCTAAAGGATAATAACTTTTATGAACATCTGAAATAAAAAGCAAAGCACTGACAGAAAAAAAAAATGATAGAAATTGTCAAAGAAAGTGAGATTGGCTTTGTGTTTTTAAACCATTCCTATTGTAACTGTCATTTATTTCTATGACATGACTGAAGTAGGGAGGAAGGTCTTACCAGAGCTTTTCCTGATTCCAGGACAACATGCAGAGTGTATATGCTGGCTGAGCTCATTACGACTAGATCAGTAAGAAAAATTAACCTCCCGTGATAAATGTAGCAAACAGCGTTGAGGAAACAAGCAAAATTCTCTACTACAAACAAATGTAGCAAATGTTATTTCCTGTATTAAGTGGTTATTGTTTTAAAATTTTTAGTCAACAAGTCCTTGGAAGTATTAAAACCAATCTCTGAATTTAAGAAGGTTCCTTGCCCTTCTTAGTTATCAAACTTAGATGAAAACTTGATTTTATGATGAAAAAAATTCATAAAAGTACGCATTTAATTTTATGCCTAGCATGTAAATATTTATTTCGCATGTTTTGTTTTTTTATTTTTTTAGAAGAAATCTAAGTAGAGGTGCCTGGCTGGCTCAGTCAGAAGAGCATGTGACTCTTGATCTCTGGGTCGTGAATTTGAGCCCCATGTTGGGTGTAGAGATTACTTAAATGAAAAACTTAAGGGGCATCTGGGTGACTCGGTGAAGCATCCAGCTCTTGATTTTGGCTCAGGTCATGATCTCAGGGTCATGAGATTGAGCCGCACATCGGGATTGCACTGGGCATGGAACCTGCTTGGAATTTTCTCTCTTCCTCTGCCCCTCCCCCCAATCAATCAATCAATCTTAAAAAAACTATCAATGAATAATATCAGCGTAATGAAAAAAAATCAGAATAAATAGAATTTTTTAAATCTCACCCATATAAATTACTTTGGGGAAAAAAACCCTTCAGTTTCTTTTTATGTACAAAACAACACAAATAGAACACTGGTTTTCAAAACTGATGAGATGTAGGCAACCCAGTAATCAGAGGCAAAATCATAATTTTAAGTGCTTTTATTCAGATAGAATGAAAAGAGGGGCACCTAGGTGGCTCAGTCAGTTAAGCATCTAACTCTTGATTTTGGCTCAGGTTATGATCTCAGGGTTGTGAGATTGAGCCCCGCATTGGGTTCCATGCTGGGCATGGAATCTAATGTTTCTTTTTTTTTTTTTTTAAGATTTATTTATTTGTCAGAGAGAGAAAGAGCACAAGCAGGGGGAGCAGAAAGCAGAGGGAGAAGCAGGCCCCATGCTGAGCAAGGAGCCTGATGTGGGACTCAATCCCACAACCCTGGGATCATGACCTGAGCTGAGGGCAGGTGCTTAACTGACTGAGCCACCCAGGCACCCCTTGAATGTTTCTGATAAAAAGGGGTTATGAGGGGTGCCTGCCTGGCTCAGTCCGTGACCATACAACTCTTCATCTCAGGGTCATGAGTTTGAGCCCCACGTTGAGTGGAGAGATTACTTAAAAATAAAATCTTAAAAAAGGGGAGGTTATGAAAAACAACTGAAAGGAGTAAAATAGCAGGTAGATGGAATTAAGCATGATAAAAGCAAACATGACAAAGTTAAGCAATAGAGAGAAACAAATGTTAAATAAATCCATGATCCAGATCTTTGATGAAATCAATAAAATAAAACTGTAGAGAGGTTTATCAAGGAAAATAGAGTGCATCTTTGAAAATTTGGAAATTAAAAAAGGAGGTTTAGCCAGAGATCCAGTTGAGATTTAGAAAGATAAGAAAATATCTTGTCAATTCTATGCTAATTTTTTAGATTAAATTAAGTGTTTTAGATTATTTTATGATTTTTTAACCAAGATATATGAGGACCAATGCTTATTAATAGATTTCCAAATACTCAGCATTTCCTACATTCCTGAAATATGTTAGGTTTTCTTTAAATAATATCTTATTTAAGATATGATATTTATAAATGAGCTTGGTGTGTAGTTTTTGTGACATGATTTTCAGATTTTGATGTGGCTTTCACAGACAATATGAGCATCTTTTCCTTCTCTGTGCTCTGATATAATTTATATAGAAGTAGAATTGTCTGTTTATTGGCTAATTGGAAGAATTCCTCTGAGAAACCCTCAGGATCTGGTGGATTTTCCACAGGAAGCTGGTTGATAACATTCTCAGTTTTGTTGCTGCTTATTGTTTGGAGATTTCTAACATTGTGTTTATTTTGGTACAGTTACTTATATTTTTCTAGAAAATCATCTATTTCATTCAGATTTTCAATTTGTTCTAAAGATTTTATTTATTTATTTATTTATTTATTTATTTATTTATTTGAGAGAGAGCATGAGCAGGGAGGGACAAAGGGAGAAAGAATCCAAAGCCGACTCCTGGGGCGCCTGGGTGGCTCAGCCGGTTAAGAGGCTGCCTTCGGCTCAGGTCATGGTCCCAGGGTCCTGGGATTGAGCCCTGTGTCGGCTCCTTCCTCATCGGGGAGCCTGCTTCTCCCTCTCACTCTGCCTGCTGCCCTGCCTACTTGTGTTCTCTCTCTATCTCTGTCAAATAAAAATAAATAAATAAAAAACAAAGCCAACTCTACACTGAGCACAGAGCCAGACATGAGGCTCAATCTCACAATGACAAGATCATGACCTGACCTGAAACCAAGAGTTGTACGCTCAACTGACTGAGCCACCCAGGCGACCCCAGATTTTCAAATTTAATTGCACAAAGTTTTGCAAGGTGCTAAGTCTTTTCATTTCTCCTGTGTGATGTTCTTTCCGCATCATCTTTAATGTTGGTTTTGGTGCTTTCCTCCTTTTTTTTTAAATTAGCCAACTCAGATTTTATCCATTTTATTCTAACTGACCCCATCCCAAACACTCAGGGTTAGGATTAACCAATTCCATTTTCTTGATTTGTTTTGCTTTTAAATTCATGAAGTTTTAAAATTATTTTCTTGTTTCTAACTTCTTAGGATAGTTTGTTGTGCTTTTTCTAACTTCTTCAATTGCATACTGTATTTATTTTCACTGCTTTCTTTACTAATGTGTTTGTTTAAGGCTATGCATTTTTCCACTTAACCCAGTTTTAGCCATATGACTTAAGTTTTTGCTATCTATTAAACTTTATTTCATTATTCAAGATACTGGGGAAATTCTGGTTTACACTTTTTCTTTGATCTCTCCCTGAATTTCTCCCCCAGCCCAATGGGTGATAGGTTTTTCCTTCTAATTCTCTAATTCTTCTCTATTTTTTTTAAGATGTTATTTATTTATTTGAGAGAGAGCAAGAACGAGCACAAGCAGGGGGAGCACCAGAGGGAGAGGGAGAAACAGACTCCCCACTGAGCAGGGAGCCCGATTCGAGGCTCGATTCTAGGACCCTGGGCCCAAGGCAGACACTTGACTGACTGAGCCACCCAGGCGCCTCCCTTCTAATTATTTTCTAATCCTTCTTTTTTTGTTGTGAGTTTTCTAGTTTTCTTGTGCTGTGATTTGAAAATGGTCTGTAATGTTTGTACTTTTTTGAATTTTGTTAGGATTTTCTTTGTGGCCTGTTATCTGTTATCGTAAAAATTCCACAAGCTCATGAAGAAGTTTATCCTGTATTATCAGTGTATAGCATTTCATACAAAATGGCAAAATTAGCTTTATTAAATATATAGTCAGGTCCTCGAAGTCTTTATTTTCAATTTCCTTATCTATCATGGGAGAGATGAGCTACAGTTAAGTCTGTTAGTCCTTGGTATGTGTTGGAAGTTGATGCTCTGATTATTTTGATGTTGTTTTTGGTTATTTTCTCAATCATTGAAGTTTTAGCCTAATTGTGGAGGGTATAAGCCCTTTGTTATCATAAAATCCCCCCATTGGTCTTCATTACCTCATTGAAACTTGGATTCGATTTTGTCCGATATTAATTTCATGAGCCTAGCTTTCTTTTGGTTAACTTCACCTGGCATGTCTTTGTTCATAACTTTCGACCTTCCTGAGAAACTTTGACATATTCTTTTGTTTTCAACCAAAAGTTAGGTTTTGCTTTTTTGACCCAATCTGTAAGGCTTTCTCTTTAAATTGCTTATTTTTTTTTAAGATTTCATTTATTTATTTGAGAGAGAGAGAGAGAGAGAACGAGCAGTGGGGAGGGCAGAAGGAGAGAGAGAGAGAAGCAGACTCTCTACTCAGCAGGAAGCCCAGGGCAGGGCTTGATCCCAGGACCCAGAGATCATGACCTGAGCCGAGGGCAGACATTTAACCAACTTAGCCACCCGGGTGCCCCTAAATTGCTTCTTAAAAAAAAAATTCCACATACACTTATTGAAATAAGAGATGCTTTGTTTTAATTCTCTCATGTTCTATTATCTGTTTTTAACATTTTCTCTGTTCTTTCCAATTTGATACAAGCATTATGTTTGCATTGCTTCACATTACTTTGTATCTATGTGTTTCTGGTAGTTTTTAGCTTTATAATTTTAGCTTGCCTTTATACTTTTAGATAATATTTTAAACCTCCACTTCCTCATTTGTCAATGTTAGAAAATGTCTCACCCAGCTTTTCCAGAGATCCCACCCACTCCCCTCCTTGCCAAAAGTGGGGCTGGGGGACAACCACCATGCACCTCCACCTGTCACAGCTGCCCTCAGGAGGCTTATCTGATTTATTTTCTTTACTGTCTCCTCTTCTGTCCAGTTCCTTTTATGACAGGGGATGGTTAGAGTGAGGTGGTTGAAACCAGTCTACACCTCCTTTCCTGCTTTCCTGCCATTTGGGAAAAACACTGGCCAGCCCTTCACTGTTTTCCCGCACTCTTCTAGAACAGATTGGTGAAGGCAAGGGGCTTCTCCTCCAGGGGGTGGGGGAGCCTTCTCTCCAGGCTGGGGCTCATCCCTCAGTTGGCTTCTCTCCAAACTGGGGATATTACTCAGATTTTTCAGCATTTTCACCTTTACCTTCTACCCATTCTTCAACCCCTCTTCTTGGAATACAGGGTGGAAGCTGCTTGTTGATTCCATGAAGCTTCTCTGTTTCCTCGATTGGCATTTTAAAGCTATAACATGAGGTCGTAAAACCTCCCTGTCTTCTTCTAAATGTTCCTGGTGGGTTTTTTTTTTTTTTTTTCATCTAGATTTTGTCAATTTTTTGTTCATTTTGTTATATTAGGATAGGAAAAGTCCGTCTTTTTGTTTCTCTCCACCTTTATAGTCCTGAAAATTCCCTTGTTCTTTACAGCATAATATTCTGTATAAATGTACTGTAATTTAACTCAGCATCCTCTTACTGATAGAGCAGTTAATTAATTCATGGAGCAAGTAATTAATGCCCGGTGTGATAAGGAAGCAGGGAAATGATCATGTTTACATAGAACTGGTGGAGTTTTTAATTGATACAGTCCCCAAAAGGTGTGCTCTATCAAAGATCTTTAAAAACATCTGGGCTCTTTAATTCAGAAATCCCATGCATAAAAATTGATGTTAAGAAAATAATTATAGCAGAGCCTAATGATTACTAATGCAAGAATCTTCACTGGTGCTTTATTTGGAAAAGCAAAAATGTTAGAAATGCAATTATTCAACAATAGATGACTGGTTAGAAAATTATGGTACAGGTGTGTGATGAGATCAATGCAGCCATTAGTTACCATGAGGGGGGTAAAGAGACCTCATGTTGTTTGCAGAGAGGCCATCCGAGGTACCCTGTCCATTGTGTTTTTCATCTTTTTTCACTGGCCTTACAGTAAGTGGAAATAATGCCTAGATTCTGGCATTAAAGTAACTCCTAGTCCTGGTTCTGATAAAGGTAGGACCACTCTAAGTGTGTGAATGTGTGTGTGTGTATGTGTGTGTGCACATGCATGCATACACACATGCTTCCTAGGTGTGTTTGCAAAAGGAGATAAGCTAGAGAAAATTGTTTTTACCAACGTCACTTCCATGGGGAGTGCTGAATGTATTTTTTTTTAAGATTTTATTTATTTATTTGACAGAGAGACACAGCCAGAGAGGGAACACAAGCAGGGGGAGTGGGAGAGGGAGAAGCAGGCTTCCCGCTGAGCAGGGAGCCCGATGCGGGGCTCGATCCCAGGACCCTGGGATCATGACCTGAGCCGAAGGCAGACGCTTAACGACTGAGCCACCCAGGCGCCCCGCACTGAATGTATTGAAAGAAATTTCTTGATAAACTACTTAGAGTATGAAATACAAATGCCCTGATTTTGCAAGAGACAGACAGCAGAATCTTCTGGTTCACTCCAGAAGTGGAAAGCGAGGAGTGGGAAGATGTGTCAGCGGTTCCCAAGACCACTCTCAGGTTTGATGATTTTCTAGAAGGACTCCCAGAACTCAGAAAACCTGGTATAGTCACAGTTAACGTTTGTTAAAGGAATACAGATTAAAAGGATACAGATTAAACCAGCAAAGGGAAAAGCTGCCCAAGCAGAGTCCAGGCGCTGGCTTTCAATCGTACCTCCAAGTGGGATCATGTAGACGACACTTAATTCTCCCGGCAGTGACGTGTGACAACTCACACAGACTGCTGTCAGCCAGGGAGGCTCCCCTAAGCCTTGGCATCTGTAGCTTTTACTGGGGGTTAGTCATGTCAGGACTGTGTGACTGCCCTTCATTACCCCGTCTCCAGCCTGTCCAGAAGTCCCACGGATAGAGCATGGCCCGGAGTCCCCACCCCAAATCACACGTTCGCATAAGCTATCTGGCAGGGCCCAAGGCTTCAGGTATACAAAGACACTCTTCTCAAGCAGGTTATTCCAAGGGCTTAGAGGTTATCTTCCAGGGGCAGATCAAAGCCAGTCTTCTTTATGAAATGTGCAGGGTTTGACCATCTTAAGCCTGCTGAGGGAACAGGGCACAGAAGGGAGGGACGAATGAAAACAAGATGTCGGAAGACTCTTGTGGACTGACTGTCCTGCCTGTAATCCCCAAATCTCTGAGAAAAGCCTGTAAGAAGTCCTGAAATGCTTTCTGTAAACGCTTGCTGTGAGCACTTAGTTTTGCATCAGAGAAAAAGTGTTCGTTTGGGGCGAGGGTGGTGGGAAACAAAAGTGGAAACAGAAAAAAATGGGGGGGGGTGGGGGGTAAGCCACAGGACCAGAGGGAATTGTGCAGGGGTTTGCTGGCAGCTTCCACCGTTGGGGGAGCCCGGCTGGGGTGGACAGGTGGGTTTTGACGAGGAGAAGGGGCAAACGTATTTTGTAAGCATCCTTTCTCTGTCTTCTTTGTATGACTCGTTGTACTTTTTCTCAAGGAGTGGCTTTCCGCCCTGGCCATACATTCCAATCACCTGGAAAGAATTTTTTAAATGGCCCCGCCCCAAATGAATCAGAGTCTCTGGAAATCAGGGCTGGGCATTGTTTTGTTTTGTTTTGTTTTAATTTGTGGACCAATCTAATGCATAGACAGTGTTGGGATCCACTGCTCAGAAGCATCCGTCGCAGTCTTGTTTCCAGGTTACCTTCAAACAGAGTTTTTCAACCTCACCACAGCTATTTTGGCCCAACCATTCTGTTTTGGGGGCTTGTCTTGTGCATTGTAGGATGTGTGTTTAGCGGCGCCCCTTGACCTCTACTCCCTCTATGCCAGTAGCACCCCACTCCCCAGCTGTGACAATAAAAAATGTCTCCAGACACTGCCACTGTCCCCTAGGGGGTCAAAATCATTTCTGGCTGAGAACTGCAGCCTCACAAGAATTATTGGAGGTGCCACTTGCAGGAAATTTTCTCGGGGGGGACAGATCTTTCTTTGCCCCTCCTCCGCCTACACTCTGCTGGTGTATCAATCAAATCCGTGTGAGGTGCTGCTGGTACAAGGCAGCTGATGCGTGGTCCACGATCAGTGGAAAGTTACGAGCAGTCGTCCTGCAGAAATGACACATACCAATGTAAATTGGAAATTTTCTGAGTGCTTCTGAGAAATGGTGTTTAAAGCACAGGCTGGGAAAAAGAGGAAAAAATCACAGCCGGGGAACAAATCGTAACTGCAACATTTTATTCACCGAGTTATCTTGGTTTTGTAGTTAGCTGTTACTAACCAAAGCCAGTCTAAAAAAAAAAGGTGGCTGAAAATAACACCACCATATTGTTCATGGGTCTGTGGTCAGCTGGGTGGCTGTGCTGGGCTTGTCTGGGCTCACTCATGTGCCTCTGGTCAGCTGCATGTTGGAGAAGTGGTTTGCTGATATTAGCTGGGCTCCGTCACTTGCCTGGGTCTTAGCCAGAAAAACTGGACTCCTCTCCACCTGGTCTCTCTTGTTCTGCAAAAGGCTAGCTAGGCCTTGTACACATGGTGATGTCAGGGTTAGGAGCACAGCTGGAACCACACATGGCCTGGGCCCTTCATCCCTTCCCCTGCATTCCTTTGAGCCCAGAAGATCACAAGGCCAGCGGGTGGGAAAACAGATTCTTCTCTTGATGGCAAGGGCTGCAAAGTCATTTGCAAAGTGACAGCCCCGGGGGGGATGGAGAACTGTGGTCATTTCTGCAATCTCCCACACTTGGGCAAGCTTCTTAACCTCGGTAAGCCTCCATTTTCTCAGCTGTAGAACGGGGCAGGGAGTATGGTCCGCCCCAGAGTTGTGAAGACTGCATGCCTAGTGCGCAGTTAGCGCTTGCATACCATAGCTAAGGTGACTGTCTTGTCGTTCTGCTCTTTAATATATTTCAATGGTTGCACTTCCCTTGGGGAATGAAATCTGAATCGAAAGCCTGCATGATTCGGATCTTGTCAGTCCACCCCCTCCCCGCGTCCCTACCCCATGGCAGTGACTGAACTATTCAAGTTGCCTGAAGGTACATCATCCTGCCCCATGCCGCCATGTTTTCACTGATACTCTTCCTTCCACCGGAAACACCCACCTGTCTCCTAGGCCCCTGAACACAGGTGCCATTGAGACCCCATCTGCTCTAGGGCCTGCTTCTTGCCCCAGCCCTCCCCCTCTGAGAAGAGCTCATTATTCGCTCTTCACAAAGGTCAGCGGTGACTTCAGGTGGGACACACAGGGAGTACTGGGTATCATCGAACCATCAACCTCCCTTCAGTTTTTCAATACTTTTGATCACACAGGGAAGTTTCCTTTGGGTTCTGGTGTGTCTTTAACATCCCTGGAATCCTTGCCAGCCTCCTTTTTGTTCAACAGAAAGTGAGCCTGGGTCTCAAACCTTTCAGGAGGAAAAAAGGATTGGTCCCGAATTGTTTCCATCACTTTTATTTTTATAGTTACTTTCTTTCGTGGCAAGAGATACGAGTTTTACATTTTTCATGGCACTATAAAGGCTCCTTCAAAACTGCCTTTATTTGACCAATAAAAAAAGGAACCAATTTAAAGGAGAAAACCTTAAATAAATATCAATGTGGGTGGTACTCAGGACAAAAATAGAGAGGGGGTAGTAGAGTGACAAGTTTGGGGAAATCCTGAAATGGATCAGCTGTACAATCTCTTATAGTAAAAACCCTCCGGTGCTTATAGGTTTCCCTTGTTGTTGGTGGAGTCATGCTTTTGTCTGGCACTGGATCCACAGTCTCTGAGGGCAGAGACCAGGCCTTCTCAGTCTTTGACACCAGCTCCTCACAAAGGTGCTGGCCAATTCAGCACTCCGATACCGTTCGTGGGAGACAAGGGAGTAGCCAGTGATTCATAATCCTGTACTGAGCCGGATTGCATTATCCTCGTGGTGATAGTAGGAGAAGAGGAGAAGAAGGAGTACTGACAGTAGCAGTTGTAGTAATAGTAAGAGCAGAAACAGTAAGAGTACCAGGAGCGGTCATGGTAGTAATAGTTGCAATCATTTACTGAACACCTGGTGTGGGTCAAGTATTGGACTTAATTCTATATGCATCTGCTCATTTGTTCTCATTGCAACCCTACAAGCTACTCTTACTACCTCCATTTTACAGATGAGATATTGAAGCTTAATGAGCTCAGATAATTGGCTGGGAAGTAGCAGAACTGAGAGCCTAAGGTCAGTCTGACTCCCAGGTTTGCGCTCTTCACGACCAGAGACAACTCCTCCCTCAAGGGTTTCCATAGTGCAATGCCTTGTACCTTTCCAAAGGCAACGGAAACTCTGCTTCAGCAATTCATGTATAATTTAAGGGAATTCTGAAGCAATTTGAATATTTAAATTATGTCTTATCAAGACAACATAAAAAAAAAAAAAAGCTGCTTCTCTTCAATCTACTACAATCCCCAGAATTTCAGTACAGTATCTGAGATCCCTCCCGTCTCTACTCCGTCTCCAAACACCCGCAGCCCTACCCATGCCATCTCCAGCTTCTGGTCTCTCGTTTCACTGAAGAAATGAGATTCAGGTGGAAAAATACTGGCACAAGCTTGACCGAGGTTCTCTAATAAAGACACTGTGCATCATGCATCAGCTGCTGGCTGTTGCCATGGTGACAGCCACAATTTCTCCCAGACAGCTTGGGTCTGAAGGGAGGGTGGACCCTAGGGGAGCAAGTGGATTTCTCCAACCTGTCAGTCCCTCTCACCTTTCCTGTTCCTCCCACCTCCCCCACTCCCACCAGCCCCCCGCCCCACACTTCCCACTTCCTTAGATGATGCTGACAGCAGGTACCAGCACCCCCCCATTGTCATTAGCATTTGGCCCTGAGCCCAGTGTTCTGGCAGCACATTCCTCACCTTCTGCGCCAGCCAGTCTCCTTTCCCCAGCAGCCCTCCATCAACCTCAGCATCAAGGTCACCCCCCGGGGCCAACAGTGACGGAGCACCCCCTTCCTTCTTGGGTGGGCATTGCACTGGCTGATGCCTCACTATTGTCTGAGCCATTTAGGGTAATGAGATTGTGATTCTGCAAGAAGAGGGTGTCCCTTGGGGCTCCCAGGTGGCTCAGTGGGTTAAGTGTCTGACTCTTGGTTTCAGCTCAGGTCATGATCGCAGGGCCGTGAGATTGAGCCCCACGTTGAGCTCTGTGCTCAGTGCGGAGTCTGCTTGGGATTCCCTCCCTCCCTCTGCCCCTCCCCCCCTCAAAAATAAAAATAAATCTTTAAAAAAAAAGAAAAGGGGTGTCCCTAGGAGAACAGATAAGGGGAAACACCAGTCCTTGGAGGGGTTAGAGATTTGTTTGGTTTAGGATTCATTGATTAGGTTCTCCTGGATAAAAGGACAGGGTCAAGATGAGCACAAAATATCCCAGAAAGGTGAGAAAAGAATCAAAAAAGTTCCCATGTCGAAGCAGCTTGGAGCCTGAGCACTGAGGATGGTAGTGGTGATGATGCAGATGAGGATAAGGATGTTGATCCCTATGATGACAACAGACCATTTATTGAGCATTTACTATGTGCCAGACACCATACTAAGCACTTTGCGAGCATTATTGCACATAATCCTCACATTAACTATGCAGTAGCATGTACTAGCCAGGTGGCAGGTACTGTTCCTACACCCAGTTCACAGGTGGGATTATAAGACGTAGACAAGTTAAGTATCTCACCCCAAGGAAGAACAACCCCACAAATCCAGAACATGGGCCATTCTGCAAGACAGTTGGCCTGGACGCCTCAAAAATACTAATGTCATTTACAAAAGGGTAGGGATCTTTCCTAGAAAAAAGAAGAGTAAAGAGGCTAAGAACCAAATGCAGTTTGCGATCCTACCTTCAGCCCTGATATGAAAAATAAAAACAGTATAAAACACATTTGAGGCACACTTGGTGAAATTTGAATATGGACTGCATATTAGATGACATTAGGAATCATTGTTAATTTTTACTAAGTGTGATACTAGTATTGTGCTTATGTAGGAGAATGTACTTATTTTTAGGTGACACAGGCTGTGATATTTAGGGGAGAAGTATCATGATGCCTGTAATTTACTTGTGCATATACTTACTCCATGATGTTTTCTAATAGCCAATTCTCTGATTTCTCTGGACTCTAAGGAGGGGTCCTACAATTCAACTCAATTGTGACCCTAACTACCCAGAGTCAGCACAGGCCCCACAGGGTCCACAAGACTGCCCCACTTGAGATACCAGTCACAAGCCCCAGGTTTTCACCTCTACTTCTGACTGCCCAGGCTATAAATTCAGGGGTCCCTACAGTCCCCTCCTCAGGTTCGATTATTCTCTAGAATGACTCAGAAGTCAGGAAAGCATTGTCCTTATATTTACTAGTGTATGACAAAGGGTGCAACTCAGGAACAGCCAAATGGAAGAGATGCACAGGGCAGGGTCGGGGAGAAGGGCGCAGAGCTTCCATGTCCTCTCGGGACGCACCACCCTCCCAGGCTTTCAGGGTGTTTGCTAACTCCAAAGCTCTCTGAACCCTGTCATTTGGAGGTTCTTATGGAAGTTTCATCACATAGGCAGGATTGCTGAAATAGTTGGCTATGAGCGACCGACTCAAATTGCCAGCCCCTCTCCCCTCCCCAGATGTGGGAGGATGGGGCTGAAAGTTCCAACTATCTCATTGTGCCTTCGTCTTTCTGGTCACCAGCCCCCAGTCCAGGAGCTATCTAGGGACCCCCAGGCAGCAGCCATTCATTAGCATACGAAAGGCACACTTATCATTCCCAGGGATCCAGGGGTTTTAGGAGCTCTGTGCCAGGAACCTGGGACAAAGGCCAAATATTGATTTTTGTTATAATATCACACTTATGCACACACATACATATATAGCAAATATAGCAAATATAGCAAAATGTTAACAACGGTTGAACCCTGGTGGTTCATCATTGGGTTATCAGTAGCATATCACATGGGTCGTGATAGTACTATTATGAAATTTTTCATAATAAGTGTGAGTAAAAGTAAAGAAAGATTGAGTAACTTGTCCAAGGTCCAAGGTCACATAGCTAGTAGGTGTCAGAAGTGAACTGTGATCTGAGCCACCTGGCTTCAAACCCTGTGTTCCAGAACCTTGTTCTGTTGCTCACCTTAAAAATACCAGCGGTTCCCTTTGCAAGGGGCCATGTACTCAGACAGTAAGGAATCAGGTTCTGGCATGGTGGGAGAATCCCACCCTCCAAGCAGTGAAACAACCTTTCAACTATTCAAGAGATATTTTTGTGAGACAACTATGGAACTGTCAGTGGCTAAAGGAATGCAGTTATGAATGAAAACAGACAAAGTCCCCGCCTCTGTGCAGCTTACATGGCAACCACTTTAGACTACATTCTTAGCAGCAGAGTCTGGCATCAGATACTACTTGAAACATATTTCTGGGTGCAGCCTAGGAAGGGGAGTCGGGAGCTATAGTCTGTAATTTTCGTAGCATCAAAATGTCTGCAGTATCAATAACAGCATCAACATTAGCAATATTATCGAGAGTATTTCTTAAAAGCACCAAGTCCAAAATTTACTTTCAACACTAGACTTAACAAGCCCGAAAGTATTAAAGTAATCCTGTGGCCAACCGTGAACTGTGGCTGGGTGCCGCTGCCGAGCATGGTAAGGGAGGATCGTACCGTGCATCTCCCTAGCCCAGGAAAAGATCCAAATTCAAAATGTGAAGTATGGTTTCTACTGAATGCATATGGCTTTCACACCAGCATAAAGTCGGAAAATCCAAGTCAAACCATCGTAAAAATGAGGGGACATCTGTATTGGTTGAAACATCTACTCAATCTTGAAGACATTCCAGTGACACATATGTAGATAAAAAAAAGTAAACTAGTAGATTATCAATGAATAAAAAATAAAATCTTGGGATTTGTGAAGATATTTAACAGCCTGAGATGAATTACAAAGATCAAAGAGCTCAGAAGAAAATGCTTCTCGAGATAACAAAGATTTACTGCCAAGAAAGCAGCAATGTTTGAAAAATGGTCTATACTCAAGGAGATAAAAGGGCAGATATTAAAACAAGGGTGAAAAGAAAAAATGGATACAAAGGATCAACTTCGTCAAAATTGCAGCTGAAGGCAGGAAAAGCAGAAATGACACAGGAGAAAGGTGTATCAATACAACAAAAGAAGAACTTGGGAAATGAACAGGAAATTAATCAAGAAAGGATAAAAAGTGAAGGGGGGAAATCAGAGGGGGAGACTAACCATGAGAGACCATGGACTCTGAGAAACAAACTGAGGGTTCTAGAGGGGAGGGGGTGGGAGGATGGGTTAGTCTGGTGATGGGTATTAAAGAGCACACGTTCTGCATGGAGCACTGGGTGTTATACGCAAACAATGGATCATGGAACACTACATCAAAAACTAATGATGTATGGTGATTAACCTAATAAAATAAAATTAAATTAAATTTAAAAAGAAAGGAAAAAAAGTAAGAGAAGAACTGGATCATGGAGCTTCTGACTTCCCTGTGGTGAGAAAGAACTGGCAGTGAGTCTTAAACTAAAATTAATGATATAACACAACAAAGGTTCACTCCCCGGAATTGAAGGAGAAGATGGGAGGAGCTACACAGATTCCCCTGGAGGGTGTACTGTTCTAGATGATCAAAGCCTGGTTGAGGGGACATCACACCAGACCAGCGTCTCCCAAGGAGTGAAATCTACAGATTGCAAATCATTTTTATTGACAATAACATTTCGCAAAACTTAACTGTCTTTGGGTCCTAAATGCAGGTCCATGTCTGAACATGGATTAATAAAATGAAATGGGGGTTGGGGAGGGTGGTTGAAAATAAAAACAAAACAGCTGTGGGGGTAGGATTATTTGGAAGGCAAGTAAAAATGAAAATGCCCGGCAAATTAGTTCTAAAATTTTCCAGCCCTGGGTACCTCTTTCTAAATGCTACTTCCCAACAGAAAGCCCTTCAGGTAGAATGCTAAGGTTTACCAATGGTTTACTTTTTTATTTCCAACCCGTAGGTGATTCAAAAGTAAAATAGTAGTAAATGATTTGGTACCAGGGAGGTACCAGTTTTCCTGGGTGGAATTAATCTGGGACGAACAAGAAAGGGATCTTGCAAATAATAGAGCCTTATAATGGTAATAAGTGGAGGTGGAGCATAATCTTCTCTCCATTGCAACTCAGTAACGCGCAAAAGCAGGTACATTGTTCAATGTATTGTGACAAAAGCTGACACCCTGAAATGTAATCCTTTTAAGCATGAATGTTCTCTGAAAGCACCCCTCCCCCAATACACACGTGTACATTGGTCTAAATCTGAGCAATCATGTTCATAAACTTTTTTAGAAAAGGTCACCAGAAGGTTAGGGAAAGGGCTACCAAACTAACCATTTTGGTTAATCCACTCCAGTTCTCCAACCAACATCACCAATTTCATGCAGTTTTCTGATCCCAAGGGGGACAGGGGAGATCAAAGAAGCAAGGCCTCTGGTGGGCAGAGAGAACAAATGGAAATTGCAAGAGAAGTACCCGAAGATATTTCACCCGAGGAAAGCTAGGATTCTTCCTACTTAAATAATAAATGCCCGAATTTCCTAAGATTCCAGGTTGCTAAAGGATATGAAGGCATTCCGGCTTTGGAAGAAGATTCACGTTAGATATGGGATGTTGAGTACCCACGTGGGATCCAGGATCCACAGCCACCATGGTGCTCCTTCGCTTCTCTGCTCACTGGAGGTCACACAGCCTCACCATCACATCCCAAGAAAGATGTGCCACCCTGGCTTTTCTTCCTTTTCTTTACCCACCTGTCAAAAGCAATCCTATTCTTCTTGCTTAATGGAATGATTCCCAACCACAGCAACAGGACTGAATGGAAAAGGAATTTCTGGCGCCCTCCCAGATGCTAAAATAACTTCAAGGATGGACATTTAATTCAGATAATGCCTCAGAATTCACATATGTGCCAGTGGGGTGAAAGTCGAGGGTGATTTGCACTCACTATCTCTGCTCTTCAGCCTTCTCTTCTTCCCACTCACCACTTCTGAAACTGTTCTCATCACAGTCTCCACCTGAAACTCTTCTCATCACGGTCACCGATGACCTCCTTTTTGCGCCAAGGGACATATCTTGATTTATTGACTCTGTGGGACATTTATGATCACTCCTTTATTTTCCAGTTCTTCTCTCCTGCAGAATCCATGACATCCCGTCCTTGTCTCTCTGACTACTCTTTTATCTTCTCTTTCCTTTTTCCTCCTTCCTTTTGCCCTTCTCTTTCCTTTCCGCCACCCCTTAGATGTTCCCACTTGTCAGAATTCCACCAGCCTTCTATTCTCTCTATAGTCATTGATGTAGCTTTAAATACCACCACCATGCCACTGACGCCTTATCTTCTGTCTCCAGTTCAGGTATCACTTCTGAGGTCCTAGGCTGGTGTCCAGTTGACTCTCAAATATCACCTGGTTGCCAGATATATTCCTTAAACTCAACATGTCCAACACTGGGCTTACTCTCCTTCCCTAAGTCTGTTCTCCCTCTAGTTTTCTTCCCCTCAGGCAGAGGCACCAGAGTCCACCAGTTACCCAACTTTGAAACATGGGAGTCATCCTGAACTCCTCCCTCCCCTTCACTCACCACATCCAACCGGTCACAGGCTGCGGTGAGTTTACCTGTGAAATCACTTGTGAATTGCATGACCACTGTTTCTTGTTCCTTATGCTCATAATCTCTCTAGTTGCCTTGTCTTGCCTCTGCTATACTATAAACTCCATGAGGTCTGTCTTCAGCTTGGTCTGTCTTGTTCAGCATTTTATCCCCAGGACCTAGGGTAGTGCTTAGGCACAAAGTGGGTGCTCAGAATATATTTGCTGAATTGATGGACAGCCCCTGCCTTGAACAGGTTATGCTTCCACTGTTCTCTCTCTCTTCATATCCATGGTTCATGTGATTGCTGGATTACCGTTCCAATGGTAGATAACCTCCAAGATGGTTCCCAGTGATTCTTGTCTTCTTATGTTCATGCCCTTATATAATTTCCTCCCCTGACGCTTGGGCTGGGCCTAGTGAATCACTTCAAATGCACTGAATATGCCAAAAAAGCAATAGAATGTCACTTCTAAGATTAGGTGATGAAAAGACTCTGGCTTCCATTTTGCATGCCTTTTCTTGCTTGCTCTCTCTGAGGGAAGACAGCTACTATGTTGTGAGCTATCCAGTGGAAAGACCCACGTGGCAAGGAACTGAGGAAGACCCTCCAGTCAACAGCCAGCAAGGAGACCTGCCAACAACGGTGTGAGTGAGCTGGGAATAAGATTCTTCCTCACTTGAGCCATCAGATGAAACTGTAGTCCCAGCCAACACCTTGCCTGCAGCCTTGTGGGAGACCCTGATCCACAGAAACTGTAAGATAATAAATACTGATTGTCTTAAGCTGCTAAATTCCACAGTGATTTGTTCTGTAAATATAGATAACTAATATTAGTTATATAGATAACTAATATGTGACCTAAGGCTTAATTTCAAATTGCAAGCTCTAAACCCTCTAATAGCCTATGTTAACTGTGGTATATTCATACTATGAATACTCTGGAGTGGTTAAGAAACGCTAAGTCCGACTATACTAATGTGAAAAGGCTTTCAAGACATTGGATTTTAAAAAGCAAGGTGCAGAGTAATACTTATCGTAGTATTACTATTAGTAGTATTTTTTCATTCATGTAAAAGAAAAAAAATCCAACACAACGCACAATATATTGTCTATAGCTACATGTAAGTATATGTAAATGCATGTAAGATGCAAAATAATTCTGGAGGTAAACATATCCACAGATAGCAGTCATTACCTCGGGGTGGTTAAGAAGGACTTAAACTCTGCCTATAGTTTTTGAAAATTTAACTCTAAGAATGTATTTATGTATAGTTTTTATAATGAAAAGGGTAAATATTACTCTAAAAAGGAAGGAAACAGGCATGAAGTTTAGTTGTTCAAAATGGAAATTTCTTTTAATTAGTAAAGCTTATTCCAATAAAACTCAAGTAATACAGACTGTATAAAATAAAAAGATGAAAGTCCATGATAACTCCATCTCCCCAGTTAACCATTACGAACAGTTTGTTCTATATTCTTCCATACTTTTCTCTGAACCTAATGAATAAAAATGGGATCCTATTTCACTTACTGTTCTGTAGCCCGATTTTTTTCCTACTGCCCTTATATGGTGGGCATCTTTCTATACTCATACACATAGAACTATTAATTTTTTTTTGCATATGCTTTAGTATATATCTTTAGGGGTTAGCACAATGCTTGAAGCTTAGTAGTTACTCAAAAAATATCCATTGAGTGCGTTCATTTATGTAGTTACTACATACATGGACAATTGGTTTGATTCTGCAATAGGACATCTTTTTATACTAGTATGATTATTTCCTTGAGATGAATTCCTAAAGATGAAGTCACAGAGTCAAAAGGGCTGTCCTAAAATCTTGAAACATGTTGCCAAATCTCTCTGCATTTAGAGTCTACGAATCGGTGTGCACAAGTGCCTGTGTCCCCCACGCCCCCAGCAGTGTGGGATATAATTCGTCTCTGACATAAGGTTGCCATGGCTCCTCAACTATCGGTATTGTATTGGGGAGCTGGAGACCAGGCACAATGCACTGAGCCTACCCAGTGCACTTGGGAAATCAATGTAAATGAAGAGAGCAATAGGGTCCCAGCAGGAGAGAGAAGGCACACTCAGATTAGGTGATTTGAGGAGCATTTAATAAAGGGACTCTTCCCAAAGGAGGGTAGGGTACCACAACCCCACAGGCATCGTCAAGGACTAAGTAGAGCAGGCTCTGTTGTCACCCCAGGCCGGCAGACGCCGGCAGAGGAGGGCCGAAGTGGAGGTGGGGGAGGCTGCCTGGCAAGGGCTGTCCTAAGGCACCTAGAGGTCCCAAAGGGAGGAAGCTGGCGATTTTTTTTTTTTTAAGATTTTTTATTTATCTATTAGAGAGAGAGCACAAGCAGAGGGGAGGGGGCAGAAGGAAAGGGAGAAGCAGGCTCCCTGCTGAGCAGGGAGTCAACGTGGGACCCGATCCCAGGACCCCGGGATCGTGACCTGAGCCGAAGGCAGACGCTTAACCAACTGAGCCACCCAGGTGCCTGGAAGCTGGCAACTTAATACCCTAACCTCACTCTCCTTCTCCCACCCTCCTCAGTCACCTTCTGGGACTCCCTGTGGGTCAAAACCAATGGGAAGCCAGAGGGCAAGGGCACCCTTTGAATCATCTGTACACTTGGCCTTCCGAGGCCTGAGGCATACAGCATATAGTAAATGCTCAATAAATGTGTCATTGGATGTAACCCTCACAGCAATTCTTCAAGGCAGGCACTTACGTTTCAGTGGGGGAAACTGAGGCTCAGAGAGATGAACTAACTTGCCCAAGGTCACACCAGTTTTTGAGGGCTCCTGAGCTCTGTGCCCTTCAGGGCTACGGGGCTTGGATCTGACGGCAAGTAGGCAGCAGCACGAACCTGTTGTCAGACGTTGAAAATCCCCAACACAGGGTGAAGCTGTGCATCCCAACTGTCCTGCAGCCTCTGTGACACGTGAGGTGGTGGCTCAGGTGCAGTGTGGTAGACGAGTCCCCAGCCACGGCCAGCCGTGGAGGTGCACCTGGGAGAGGCTCAAAGTCTGATTCTGGACACAGCTGCTCCAGTTCAGCTCCCTGCTCTGTCCCCCACCAGCTGGGTAGCTTCGGGCAGGCTCCTTAGTGTCTCCTGGTCCTGTTTCTCCCTCTGGAAAGTGAGGATAATCCTGGTTCTTACCTCAGGGACTGTTGGGAGGGCTTCATGCGTGACAGCGGGGAGTGCCCAGCTCATTTTTCTCGCGTCCGCTCTGACTCACAGAAGTCTGCTGCCTCCTGGCCTTGCTCCCCTGAAGAGCTCCTGAGGCACCGTCTCTCCTTAGTGAGACTCTGCTCCCCAAAGCCAGAGGCGTCTTGTCCAGGGCTGTAAAGAGCCAAGCATTCAGTACTTCCGGCTTTGCGGGCCGTACATCTCTTGTCACCTTCCCAGGACAAAAGCAGCCAGGGACCATCTATCAACGTGGGTGTGGCTGGGTTCCAATAAACCTTTATTTATAGACACTGATATCAGAATTTCATGTCACAAAATAATATTTTTTGGATTCTTTCTCAATGACTTAAAATTTCTAAGATCACTCTTAGTTCACGGGCCATACAGAAACAAGCGGCGGGGCGCCTGGGTGGCTCAGTCGGTTGAGCGTCTGCCTTCGGCTCAGGTCATGATTCCAGGGTTCTGGGATCGAGCCCCACGTCCAGCTCCCTGCTCAGCGGGGAGCCTGCTTCTCCCTCTCCCTCGGCCTGCCGCTCCCCTGCCCCCCAACACTTGTGCTTTCTCTCAAATACATAAGTAAAAGTAAAAAAAAAAAAAAAGCAGCAAGACAGGTTTAGCCGTTAGTCCAGAATTAGGCAACCCCTAGTGGAGGCCCCTTCAGGCACAGCCGAACCCCGAGCAGCGCACCTGAAACCTGACTTTCTTCTGTGTTTGCCACTCAGAGTCAGGCCTGGCAACAAACGCCACCTCCTCGGGTGAAGATAAATCTACCATGAGCCTGTGTGATCCAGCTTCTGGCACTCAGCTCCATGGTGCTGGGATCTTCAGCCCTTCTGGCCTTTTCCCACTTCTTCCAAGGGGCCAACTCCTTCCCTGCCTCCCGGCTTCCAGAAGGGCGCTTCCCCCTGTCCTGAAGGCACTGCGTGATCGTGGGACTGCACTTGTCTTCCTTCCCACTGTACTTTCAAGGCCCAACATAGTGCCTAGCATACAGTGAGTGCTCAATAAACGTGCATCATACTTAACCCCATCACAGTGCCTCGAGGTAGGTGCCTATATACCGAGGGGGAAAACTGAGGCTCAGAGAGATGACTTAACATGCTCAAGGTCACACAGCTAGTTTTGGAGGCTTCAGCGTGCCGTGCTCTCTGTTGCCCCAGAAATCTCCAAGTGCCTCATACTCTGGTGCCGCCGTCAACTATCTGGCAACCTTGGGCAGGTCACTCAGTCTGTGTCTCAGTTTCCTTGTCAGTAAAATGGGCATGATAATAATAACAAGGCCTTTCTCACTGGGTTGTTATGAGGATTGAATGAGTTCCGTAGACCAGCAGTGTGCAGAAATGTGCCTGGCATTAGTCCTTGTCAGCATGAAGCTCTCAGCTGTGAAGGAGACTGAGGAGGTCTTAGGTCTGGGCAAAAGCAGTGGCTTCCTCCTTCAGCCCTGGGGTGACGCTGCCCCCAGAGACCTTGGGGCACAGGCTCCACCGCCCTTGGTGCCAAGGGCCCTTGGAGGAGAGGCCCCCCGGCATTTCTAGTGAAAAGCAGGACCTCTCAGAGTAGGAGGTAAGGCTACCCTGGCTTCGTTGGGGTTAAGTCCAACCAGAACGTGTTTATTTTCCCCTGTGTCTGGAAGGGCCTCTCTGGTCTCCATGGCAACGTGATTTCCTGTCCTGGTTTTCCCTTGGACGAGATACCTGCTGAATGCAGAGGCGTCTGGGCTAAAGCTTGGGGCGGAGGCCAGGGTTGAGGCGGGCCATTTTGACTGCCTCCCCCACGCCGGCCGGGTGGGCCGCCCAGCCAGGGCCCATGTCACAAGAGCCTTTGTTTACCAGCCCAGACATCCAGCTTGAGGGTGACGTCATGGAATCCAACCCGGAATTCTTGCTACGCCCCATTTTCTCTCTGTCTTCCTTTTAGAGGGTTTTGTTTCCTCCTGTGGCTAAGGACACAGAGGCTCACACGCATCCCCGGTTTGCGAAGAATATTTCTAAGTCCCCCTAATCACAGGGCATACCCTGAGTCTGGAAATTTCACTAATGGTCATTCATTCATTCATTCATTTATCCTTTCTTTTTTTTTTAGTAGTTTTTTTCATTCAACAAACACTTGGGTACTGGATTAAATGGAGAACTGTGCTGGAACTGAAGAAAGGAGCAGAACAGACTGGGTCGTTAGTCTTGAGGAGCCTGTCCACTGGAGAGTGGGGACAGGCATGTGGATGGCTACACACTATCCAGTATGCCTCATGCCTTGACACAGGGCTCTGCAGGGCGCTGTGGAACCCCAGTGGGAAGCTCGGCCTCCGCCGCCTGCCTGCATTCAGATTCAGCTCCTAAACTCCATGGCCTACGGCGAACCCTGAGCCTGGGCCTGAGCCTTGGTCTTCTCATCTGTAAAATAGGGAGAGGCACTTGGGAGCATGACATAGCATGGTGGTTAGGAGTCTGCCTTCTGACGTGGCACTGACTAGTTCAAGCTCTCAGCTCTACCACTTAGCAGCTCTGTGTCCTTGGGCAAGTTAGTTAACCTCTCTGTTCAGTGGGGTCTGTCCTAGCACCTGATGCACAGAGCTGCTTGAGGTTTAAATGAGTGAGTGCACGCACCTAGGGCAGTACTCCTAGATCTGTTGTATTATTGCCACTACCTCAAGTGACCCCGGGAACCCAGAAGGAGGGAGACGCTCAGTCTTCATGGAGAGTTGGAGGTTGAGCAGTGAGAGAGGCCTTACCAGAGGAGGTAGCATCTAGATAATTAGCTACTTAACATCTATACCTCCCCCTACTTCCCTGAGGTCAGGGATCATATCTGCATTATTTCCCCATCTAATTCCCACCTCCAAGCACAGTCCGTGGAGTAGGAGATCAGTGAAAATGTGAACAACTGAATGGCCAAAGGGTAAGTCTAACCTCCTTGTCATGCATACAATTTGACTAACACCCACTGTGATGGTTAATTTTTACGTGTCAACCTGACTGGGCCACAGGGTGTCCAAATATTTAGTTAAATATTAGTTCTGGAGGTGTCTATGAGAGTGTTTCTGGTTGTAATTACCATTGGAATTGGTAGACTGCGTAAAGCAGATTGCTAGACCTGGTGTGGGTGGGCCTCATCTAATCTGTTGAAGGCCTGAACAGAATAACGGGCTGAATAAGAAAGAATTTTCTTTCTCTGCCTGACTGTATTCAAGCTGGGACATTAGTCTTCTGCCTTCAGACTCAGACTCAGGCTGGGATTTATACTACTGTCTCTCCTGGGTCTCAGGCCTTCGGACTCGGACTAGAACAATACTGGACTAGAACAATACCATCGGCTCTCCTGGGTTTGGATGTCTCATCCTCCATAATCATGTGAGTCAATTCCTTATCATAAATCTCTTAATCTATACATCCTATTAGTTCTGTTTTTCTGAAGAACCCTGACTAATACATCCATTGTTCACTTAATCTAATTTCTGGAAATTCTTCCTAGCCCACCACCCTAGCCTCTAGTTGTAACAAACCTTAAGATGCCATGGGTTTATAGGCTGTCCCAACTTTCTTGGACATCCTTCTTTCCTTTCCTAGCAGATGGAACCCTACTCATTCATTTACTCATTTACTCACATTTATTCAAAATAACAACTGTGATCATCAGAGCAATAGTGTGTGGGATGCAATGAAATAAACTGTAAAGGAAGTCATGCTGTCCCTTCAGCACACTTTCTACATCCTCTCTGACCTTCTGAAGCACCTTGAGGCCTTGCTCCTCAGGTCCAGGGAAGCAGGAAAAGGGAGAATCTTGATTGATAAAAACCAATTCGGAATATTTCATCTTTTATATCAGTGGTTCAGAAATCTAGACCTATGTCAATCCGAGTGTGGCATTTTCTCAGAGAAAAGGATTGGTTTAAGGATGGGCAATGACCCAACTCAGTCTATTGAGGCCCAGTGAGTTAGACAAGGGCTCACAATGTGCAAGATACATTTGTCTCTCGTCTTCTGGACACTGTTGGGTGAGGAAGTGAGGCCAGCACTGAGGCTGTTTTCTCTACAAGCCTGTGAATGAAATCTAGGTGGGACTGAGCCAAGGCAAGTGAGGCAGGAGCCACCGGGTCAAATCAGACTTGAAGTCTACTCTAATCTCGACTCTTTCTTGGATTTGATTAGTTTCCACATTGTTTAAGTCAGTTGGAGGTATGTTTTCTGGTAAAAACAAAAACAAAAACCCAGGAGCATCCTAACTGGTATAAACATGTAGCCTGGAGACCAAACTAGCCATCAAGAGGCAACATAGGATCTTCCCAGAAGAGTAACGTGACCAGATCGAATGCTTTAAAAAGAGCCCTCTGGTGGCAGTGAGGAAAGTGAACGGGATTTAAGAGTAAAGGCAGGGCCATGCCGTAGGATGTCTGGTGTGGGCGTGGACCAAGGACAGTGAAGGTGACACTAGGACTGGAAGCTAAAATACACACATTGACGAGGATTATTCCTCAGACTCCAAATGCTCTGAGACTGTGGGACTGTATGACAGGCCAGGAGAAAATTTGGGAATATTTGTTCATTCATCCAGCATGTTTGTTTGAGCTCTTCTGTTTCAGCACCGTGCTAGCTGTTGGAGATAGAGCAGTGAACGAGACAGACACAAATTGCCGCCCTCGTAGAGCCAACATCTTAGTGGAGGAACAGACGATAAAGAAAATGAATAAGTACACTAATAAAATTGGTTATATGGTGCAGCAGGGAGTCTGCTTCTCCCTCACTCTCGGTGTGCGCGCTCTCTCCCCCCACCCCCTTCTCTCGCATATGAGCACTCTCCAATAAATAAATCTTTAAAAAAATTTTTTTTAAATATTTGATATGGTGATCCATCCTGTGAAGAAAAATTTTAAAAAGGGAAAAGAAATAACGAGTTGGAAGGGAAATTATTTAGCCAGAGGTTCCTAATCCATGCCCCTGAAAAGTAGAGGTTTTTCTCAACAAAAAGCCTTGAGTACCTTTCTGTATTCTGTGGCTGACCAGAGATACAAAAGTAATTACTATTATGATAAAATAACCCGAGTATTTATTGGGTGCCGACTATATGAAAACCCAAAGCATTATTCCAATCTGTTCACAAATGCTAATTTTACTTAGTCTCCGTTTTATAGATAAGGGAACCAAAAGCCAATAATGAAAAGTAAGCCACTCAAAATGGCATAGTGGCATTAGTTCTGGACCTGGGCCCATTCAACAGCACCCTGTTTTCCTTTTTGATTGTATGATGCTAACTTAGTAGGGTCCAAAGTCCCGTTTCTCAGCAGCTACTAGCGGTAGTATTAGAAAAGACAAGGAAAGAGAAAATGAATTCATTATGAAGGCTCTGTGTGATTAGATGAGTAAAATCTTTCAAAGGTATCCATGAGAGGAAGTATAAAGGTTTTTAAAGGGTGAAGATAGGGGCGCCCGGGTGGCTCAGTCAGTTAAGTGCTGGACTCTTGATTTCAGCTCAGGTCATGATCTCAGGGTTGTGAGATAGAGGCCCACGTGGGACTCTGCACGGAGCATGGAGTCTGCTTGAGATTCTCTCTCTCCCTCCCCCTCTGCCCCTCCTCACCCCTCACTCTCACTGTGTGTCTCTCTCTCTAAAAATAAAGTATTTAAAAACAAAGGGTAAAGGGGCGCCTGAGTGGCTCAGTCGTTAAGCGTCTGCCTTCGGCTCAGGTCATGATCCCGGGGTCCTGGGATCGAGCCCCACATCAGGCTCCCTGCTTGGCGGGAAGCCTGCTCTCCCTCTACCACACCCCCTGCTGGTGTTCCTGCTCTTGCTTTCTCTCTCTGTCAAATGAATAAATAAAATCTTTAAAATAAATAAATAAAGGGTAAAGATGTTACAGGATTTCTTTTCCTTAAGTGCCCAAGGCTCTTGGTCACACCGCTTCAAAGGACGAAGAGGTAGACCAGATGAAGAGTGGTGGGCAACAAAGCAAAGCTTATTGAGTGACAGTACAAAACTACCAAAGAGGGAGGAGAGACCCAAGGAGGTGGCCACCAGAGTTTCTAAGTCTAGGGGTTTTTATGGGCTTGTATGTAGGTTGTTTTAATCTGATTAACCCTTCATGCGCCTGTCATCCAATCAGGTTTTTGCCATCTGTCACGAGGGAAAGGGTGGAGGGCTTCTTCCAGGGTGGTATAAAATCCTTTTAAGGGTGGTTTCCTCTTCGGGTGGGATGGGGGAGGCTTGTCCCTCCCTGCCTTTCTTCCAACTCTCCATCATCAAAGATAGTCAAGCCTGACCTCAAGAAGTGGCTAGTCTTTTCACCACAATTCTTGCTTATCTCTACCTCTGTGGCCCCCACATTTCCCCATTGAGCTCCCATAGTCATCGCCTCCAGGGGCTGCCTGGGCTTTGTCGGAGGACAGGAACAGACGCAGAAGGTGAAGAGTTTTGGAACTTGGAGTACTGAGTCAACCAGATTTCAGCGAAAGGACTCCTTGTTCCTTTCTCAAACAAACAAATATTGTTATGGAAACCCCTTGGGGGCAAAAGATTCAAGGGCAAAAAGAGCAAAGGGTGCTTTGTGGATACCCTTACTTGGGGCCACTTCACTCCTCTCTCACTCACATGTTTTTTTTTTTTATTGTGAGTTAAATTGTTGGAATGCTACTTTAATTGTATACATAATACTTGAATGGATTCTCCTTTTAAAAAAGAATTAGGGTGCCTGGGTGGCTCAGTCAGTTGAGTGTCTGCCTTTGGCTCGGGTCATGATCCCAGGGTCCTGGGATCCAGTCCCGCATCAGGCTCCCTGCTCAGGGAGAGCCTGTTTCTCCCTCTGCCTCTGCCCCGCCCCCCAACTCGTGTGTTTTCTCTCTCTCTCTCTCTCAAAAATAAATAAATCTTTTTAAAAAATTTAAAAAAAAATTAAAATGTGACATATAAGGCTAAAGTCCCCTTTGGTCGCCATCATCAATCCTGAGCTTCTTTTCCCTGCCCTTGTTCAGGGTGTTTGGAGTATATCCTTTCAGATGTTTCTCTAAACAGATCCTTTTCTATAGAATCTATGTACTGTATGCTCTGTGCTTTCTTTTTTAAATTACACAAATAGTGTCATACTGTACATGTAATTCTGCAATTTCCACTCTTTAAGAGGTAGTCAACCCTAGGGGCACCTGGGTGGCTCAGTTGGGTAAGCCTCCAACTCTTGATTTAGGCTCAGGTCATGATCTCAGGATCATGAGATCAAGCCCCAAGTTGGGCTCCACGCTCAGTGGGGAGTCTGCTTGAGATTCTCTCTCCCTCTGCTGCTCCCCCTCCCATGCTTTTTTTTCTCTCTCTCTCAAATAAATAAATAAATATTAAAAAAAAGTAGTCAATCCTAGATATCTAACACCTCACCAGCAATTGTTCTTCATGAAGACCCAGGGAAGAAAACTAATATTTGTCACAGTTTCAATAGGTGCCAGACACTGCCGTGAACGTTTTATCGCAAATCCTAGAGGTCTCAGATTTGAGTCATTGCTGTATTTACCTGAGGGTAAATTGGTAAAGACATTCCCAACTGCTGTATGTTTAAAATAATAATTTAATAATAATAGTACTATGAAAAAGTAATAAACATACTCTTATGATAGCAAGGTAATTTAGTGAGCTGTGGAGTCTTAGTTTGTTCCCACGAGATTTTTCCCTCCCTTGCTCTAAGAAGAAAAATCAGACTTTGTGTTCCCTCACCTGAAGGGGCTTGGGTAGTATGGAAAAAAGCAGAAGTAACCTCTAAACAACCCCCATCTCTGGCTTTGTTCTCCAAAATATTGTTTGTCATGGGACATATGTTGGGTCATCTCTGAGGATGAGGGGAGAAAGAAAAGTAGCTTAGATGGAGGGGAAGCAGGAGGCCCCAGACTAGAAACGGGCTGGAAACTTGGCAGATCTTTCCACCCTGCCCTCCCCGCCATCCCACCTCTTAGGACACCTGGGAAGGAGGAAGTGCCCCAGGGGAAATGACCTCACGGGCTCGTTTGGACTGTGGCCTGGGGCTCCAGCTTAGCCAAGGCCCCCGTGCTCAGCACTGGAGCAGTCAAGCCCCTTAAAGCCACTTATCTTTAAAAAACCCAACACGTGGACTCAGACGTGGACTCAGACGGTGGTGCTAGCTACAGGGATCCAAAGGCCAGACCTGAGAGCTCTCTGAGGCCCAGCACCCACTAACGGCTGAGCTCACACTTCCAACAGGTCCAGCGAGCTGTTGGGGCTCCCAGGCCTTTCATGTGATGTAAGAAAACCCACAAAGTACTGTGACTTTCCTGGCACCTGAGTGTGCTGGGCCTGTCCCACCAAGCTGGCTTTCTCCTTTGGTAGCTGCAGAAACTGAGATTCTTGGAAGTAAGGTCAGGCAGTTAGCAAGTAGTGGGAGGACGAGTTAGCCTCCAGTTTGTCTGACGCGGGAGCCCTGTGTATAATCACCCCAGAGTACGATGCCTCCCTGTATGAGCTGCAGTGCTTTCATCTGTATTGTGTCACCTCATGAAATGGTCCAAGCATGCTGTACGTAGGTCACAAACCCTGTGACTCTTCTTTTTCTCTGAGTCTCCGTTCCACTTCCTCAGAGTTGGCTGGGTTTTCAGTTATGGTCACCTCCTTGGGATTTCAAGAGGGCGTCCTGAAGTTTCTGAAGCTGTGGCCGTCTTTGTTGACATGCAGCATGGAAAAGCAAGTTTCCTTCTCCAGCATTTCAACCCAAAGCCCTGGGTCGAGTCTTTTTAGCTCTGGTGATTGGTTTCACTGGTGAGGTTTGGTGGCCAAGATGAACATCTCTCCTTGATGCCCACATGCTCTCTCCTGATCCTCTAGGTGCCACAGTGCCCAAGAGGCTGCCACTGGGGTCACTCCCTGAGAACATCCTGGTAACATGCCCAGGTGTTCCCAAGGAGGGTAGCCCCTTTACCATGGGGCTGGGCTCATCAGATTGACCGCCTGTCAACCGGTAATGTCAGCCATTGTGTGGGGGTCGGGGGGAGGAGTGCACGGCCGCTCAGATCTCTGGGGACTCCAGTTCTGCTGACTTCAGCTCATCTATCAGAGCACCAAAAATGCTAAAGAGACTAATAATATGCATCACTGAATAAAAATAACGGGTAGATATGGGCACAGGAACTCACATCTCACAGTATCTTATTTCCAAAGGACATTGCATGGCTCAGAAGCATTCTTAGCCTTGACACTAGTTCCTCGTGCTAAAGCATAAGATTGTTCCGGTTTTCAATCCAATGATTGATTTGGCCCTAAAACAATCTCTAAAAAAAAAAAAGAAAAAGAAAAAATATTAAAAAAAAAAAAAAACCAATCACCAGTTTATTTATTTTTTTTTTTTAAAGATTTTATTTATTTGACAGAGCACAAGCAGAGGAAGAGAGAGGGAGAAGCAGGCTCCCTGCTGAGCAAGGAGCCTGATGTGGGACTCGATCCCAGGACCCTGGCATCATGACCTGGGCCGAAGGCAGCCGCTTAACCGACTGAGCCACCCAGGCGTCCCGAATCTCTAGTTTAGTGCTGTGGGGCCCACTGATCCAGCTTCAGTTACAGGCTCCACCCCTTGAGCCTGAGGTTGATCAGTTTGCCAGAGCATAGAGGGGTGCCATGAGGATGGGGTGTGGACGTAGTATCGCTCCCTCCAGGCAGTGTCACTGTGCTATTGCCTCAAGAAGGGGAATGGCTGGGCGCCTGGGTGGCTCAGATAGTTAAGCGTCTGCCTTCGGCTCAGGTCATGATCCCAGGGTCCTGGGATCGAGTCCCGCATCGGGCTCCCTGCTCTGCGGGGAGCCTGCTTCTCCCTCTGCCTCTGCCTCTCTCTCTCTCTCTGTGACTCTCATGAATAAATAAATAAAACATTAAAAAAAAAAAAGAAAATAGTATTAAAAAAAAAAAGGAGAATGGCTGATTGAAGGGGGGGCGGTGTGGAGGGGTGTTCTCCACTGCTTTCTTTGTGTATCTGAGAGTTTGAGAAGCTTCCTGGGGAAGAATTCATGCTAAAAGTGTGTCTGGGCTCAAAGACGATGGGTCGGAAGTGAGACTTCTGAGACCAGCCCTCATATTATCCTCCCACCATCCCCCCTTAGACACAGACAGCCCTGAGCCTTGGAGGCAGGAAGATACTATTTTATTAATCCTGTAATCTGAGTGTGACAAGAAGTGCTGTGTCCAGGCCTCTGGGCATAAGCACAGACGGTGGCTGAAATTGCCGATTGCTTACCTAATATCCATTCTTCTCATTCTTCCCTGTTTTGTTTTGCGCAGGATTGTGCACAATCACCTCCTCATCCTTCCTTGAAACTAGTGGTGACCACATGAAGGCATTCTTTCCAATGACCTGTAAGCAGAGCTTTGCTAGAGGTGTGTGGGATAGCTTTGGCTTTTGTATTAAAAAGGTACACTCAGAATGGGCCCTCCCCTTTACCCATCCCCCTTCTTTTTGCCTTGATCACTGACTTGATGGCTGGAGCTGAAGCAGCCATTCTGTGGCTAAGAAAATCACAGAGACACAGATTCTGATAATGTTAAAATGTTAAACCAATGGCAGATATTACCTACCTCTTGGTATCTTTTCATTTTTCTTTTTCATACTCTTTCTAAAAATGTTTGTTTATATGCTTGCTTTTCACAGATTTCTGAGAAAAATAAATCCTTACTGTTTAATTTAGGTCTTTGTCAAGTAAGTGTGATCCGCAGACCCACAACATTGACATCACCTGGGAGCTTGTTAGAAATGCAGAATCTCAGGGGACGCCTGGGTGGCTCAGTCGGTTAAGCGTCTGCCTTCGGCTCAGGTCATGATCCCAGCGTCCTGGGATCGAGTCCCGCATCGGGCTCCCTGCTCCGTGGGGAGCCTGCTTCTCCCTCTGCCTCTGCCTCTCTCTCTCTCTCTCATGAATAAATAAATAAAATCTTTAAAAAAAAAAAAAAAAGAAATGCAGAATCTCAGGCCTGCCCCAAATGCCAAATCAGAACCTACAACATCCTGAGTTGATTCATAGGTACATTAAAGTGTGAGAAGCCATGATTTCAGTAATGTGTAGGAGTGTGGCTGAATGCAATTTAACTAATACACAGAGGTTGGCTGGACCCCCGCAAGATTGCATTAGGCGCCATTTTTTAAATCATCATTAGTGGGAGATCATCACAGGCAGCTGGAGTGGGAAAGAGGTAACATGGCAGGGCAGCCAGAAGGACTAGTTTGTGGAGCATTTTCTGGATAAGTATTAAATACTTATATGGTGTTTACAGTTCCAGGCACTATTACAAGTGCTCTGCCCATGGTAGCTTACTTAATCTCCATGGCAACCTTAAGATTCATTTCACAGATAAGTAAAACTGAGGCACAGGTAGGGTAAATTGTAGAGCTGGTAAGGGACTGGAAAATTCTGTTTCTGGGATCTATGCTCTCCCCACTGTCTTTGGGGAGAATATTAAGGGAGCCGAAGAGCCTATTATAGAAAGGGTAGAGGGGCGCCTGGGTGGCTCAGTTGGTTAAGCGACTGCCTTCGGCTCAGGTCATGATCCTGGAGTCCCGGGATCGAGTCCCACATCGGGTTCCCTGCTCAGCGGGGAGTCTGCTTCTCCCTCTGACCCTCCCCCTCTCATGCTCTCTCTCTCTCATTCTCTCTCTCAAATAAATAAATAAAATCTTTTAAAAAAAAAAAAAAAGAAAGGGTAGAAGGTGGATAAGTATTCTTTTATGCTCCTGTTTTTACACCCAGCTAGTGTGGTCTGAGAGGCCTGGGCTAAACAAGTATTATCTCATGTCACCTCCAAAACTTCATTCCTTCAAGACGTATTTGTTGAGTACCTGGTATGTGCCTGGAACTGGGGACACAAGGATGAGCAAGACAACCCTCCAGCCTCCACAGACTTGGGGGGGGGATGGGCAGGTAGAGAGTTCTGGGTGTGGTGTGATTAGTCCTATGCGGAGGATAAGCGAAGTGGGTAGCACTGTAGGAGTGCAGAAGAGGGACGCCTGACCCAGGAAGTCTTGCAGGAGATAGGAAAAAGCCAGCTGAGGCCTGAAGGATGACCAGGCGAGTTTCAGGCAAAGCTGGGTTGTGTAAAAGGGGCTTCTGAGGGCACAACAAAAAACAGATGGGCAGGAAAGCACCACACTGGAGGGCCACTGATACCATTTCTTCCACAGCCAGCCCTGAGGGCTACAGATTGTTAATTCCCATTTTACAGATGTGGAAATAGTCTCCAAGAGGCTAAGCAATGTGCCAGATGTTAGTGTTATATGGCAAATAAGTAGCAGAGACAGGCTTTTAAATTTTTTTTTAAGATTTATTTATTTATTTGTCAGAGAGAGTGCACAAGCAGGGGGAGTGGCAGAGGGAGAGGGAGAAGCAGACTCCCCGCTGAGCAGGGAGCCCAATGCGGGACTCAATTCCAGGACCCTGGGATCACGACCTGAGTCAAAGGCAGACACTCAATGGACTGAGCCACCCAGGCATCCCGAGACAGGCTTTTAAATCTAGACCTGACACCAAATGCTATGTTCCTTCCACTACACTTTATCTAGCCCTTTCTAGAATCAGGGACCCTATACCTCCTGGTGTCCAGAGACTTTGACCGGCAGTAACCCCAGTATCTGATAATAACTGACATCAAAATTGTCCCTGAAGGGGGCGCCTGGGTGGCTCAGTTGGCTGAACATCCAACTCTTGATTTCAGCTCAGGTCACGATCACAGGGTTGTGAGGTCGAGCCCCCTGTTGGGCTCCACGCTGGACGGGGAGCCAGCCAGATTCTCTCTTTCCATCTCCCCCTGCCCCACCCCCCTTAAAAAAAAAAAAAGAAAAGGTGTCCCTGAGGGACACCTGGCTGGCTCACTTGGTGGAGTGTGCAACTCTTGGTCTCGGGTCATAAATTCAAGCCTCACGTTGGGTGTAGAGATCACTTAAAAAATTTTGGGGGGGGGCCTCCTGGGTGGCTCAGTCGGTTAAGCAGCTGCCTTCCAGTCATGATCCCAGGGTCCTGGGCTCCAGCCCGCCTTGGGCTTTCTGTTCAGTGGGGAGTCTGCTTCTCCCACTCCCTCTGCCCCTCTCCCACTCATGTGCAAGCTCTCTCTCTCTCTCTCAAATAAATAAATAAAATCTTTAAAAAAATTTTTTTAAGGTATCCTGGAGATTTCCCTCACACTCTTCCCATTCTCTTGCTGCATTCCTGAACTCTCACTGGCTGTGGCTCTCCAGGGTGGAGGTGCTTGGTTGGCTGTGCTCAGTAACTAGGTTCAAGGTGATGGGTGCTGAGCCTATCCAGTGGGCCTTCCCAAATGAGATCCTGGCCCCGGGGAATATCCCACCTATGTGTTTCCATCCCTGATCCCTGATCTCACACCATTAGACATTCTCCACTTCTCAACACATTAATCGTCTTTCCCAGCTTCTTTAACAAAGCTCTGGTTTCCTCCCATCCCATCTTCTCCTGTGCCTAACAAGGAGGACTGACACATTATCACACAGACTTCCCTCTGCTCTTTGGATTTCTTTGGCATGGACCCAATGCCAGCAGGCTGCCAAATGGAATCTGGTCATCTCAGGCTGAATTAATGAAGGCATAGGGCCCAGAACCCGGGAGGTGGACTTGGATCCGTCCTCATCGGGCAAGAACATTCAGTTCTGGGAGGAAGGTTGCCAAAGGCAGCCAGTTCACAGGAGATTGTCCAGAGTGAGAGGCCCAAAGCCAAGATGTATGAGTAACACTGAAAGAATTGGGGTTGTCTGGCCTGAAGCAGAGATGACTCAGGAGGAGGTGGCTCCCAAACAAGGCTGCAGGGAACTGGAGGGGAACCCTTGAGGAGCTGGGTCTCCTGCCACTCCAGAATTCCTTCCTCTGCTGGCCACAGGGCCTCTGATGCTCCCCGAGTCCCCTCTGAGTTCCCTACCCACTCCCCCTCCCCTTACTAAACTCTCAGCAACTTTCCGCTCTCCTCAAACCCACCATCCTGCTCTCTCTCCTCTCATTTTTGCAAATGATTGTGCCTCCTTTCCTGAGAAAATCGAGGCCAGTAAGGAAAAAAATTCTCTACACCACCAACTAATTAGTATCTGATCTCATCTGTTCCTCCTTCCTCTGGTGTTTTTTTTTTTTTTTTAAAGATTTTATTTATTTGACAGAGAGAGACACAGCGAGAGAGGGAACACAAGCAGGGGGAGTGGGAGAGGGAGAAGCAGGCTTCCCACGGAGCAGGGAGCCCGATGCGGGGCTCGATCCCAGGACCCTGGGATCATGACCTGAGCCGAAGGCAGACGCTTAACGACTGAGCCACCCAGGCGCCCCCCTTCCTCTGGTCTTATGGAAAAGAGACTGGACTACCTCCAAGGTGATTTCTTCCACCCAGACTCTGGGGTCCATCCATCAACCTCATGCCTATTCCTTCATCTCCCATTCTGCTGGTTCTTTCTCCTTCTCCCATACAGAAGGCCAGGCCTCAGACATAAGCTCAGACATAAGCTACCCAGGCGCAGTCAGTTGAGTGTGTAACTCTTGGTTTCGGCTCAGGTCATGATCTCAGGGTCGTGAGATTAAGCCCCGCGATGGGGCTCTGTGCTCAGTGGGAAGTCCGCTTGAGATTCTCTCCCTCTGCCCCTCCTGCTCATGCTCTCTGTCTCTCTCAAATAAATAAATAAATAAATCTTAAAAACAAAAACAAAAAACTTCAGGCCATGCCATAGTCTGCCACTGCTATTAAAGACACTGTCAAATATTAGGTTGAACCATATGAAATTGCCTTTTTTCTGGCAACAGCTTTATTGAGATATAATTCATACGCCCCACAATGCACACATTTAAAGTGTACAACTCACGGGCCATTATGGGTCAACTATACTGCAATAAAAAAATAAAGCGGGACACCTGGGTGGCTCAGTCGTTGGACGTCTGCCTTCAGCTTAGGTCATGATCCCAGGGTCCTGGGATTGAGCCCCCGCATCAGGCTACCTGCTCAGCGGGGAGTCTGCTTCTCCCTCCCCCCCCCGGCTTATGTTCCCTCTCTCTCTCTCTCTGTCAAATAAATAAATACGATCTTTAAAAAAACTTTAAAAAATAAAAATAAATAAAACGTACTATTCAGTGGTTTCTAGTATATTCACAGAGTTGTGCAACCATCACAATCAATTTTAGAACATTTTTATCACCCCAAAAAGAAATCCCAATATCCTTTAACTGTCACCTCCCAGGCCCCCAACTCCCCACCCATACTCTAGGCAACCACTAATTTACACATCTCTATGGATTTGCTTATTCTGAACATTTCATATAAATGGAGTCATATAATATGTGATTTTTTTTCTGCCTGGCTTCTTTCCCTTAGCGTAATGTTTTCAAGATTCATTCATGTTGTAGTGTGTGTCAGTAATTCATTCCCCCCTTTTCTTAAAGATTTTTTTCTTTATTTGAGAGAGAGAGAGAGCACAAGCAGGGGGAGGGAGAGGAGGATAGGGAGAAGCAGACTCCCTGCTGAGCAGGAAGCCCAACACGGGGCTCGATCCCAGGACCCTGATATCATGACCTGAGCTGAAGGCAGCCGCTTAACCAACTGAGCCACCCAGGCATCCCCCAGTACTTCATCCCTTTTTATGGCCAAATAATATTCCATTGAATGGATATACTCCATTTGTTTATGCACTCATCGGTAACCATGTTTAACTTTTTGAGGAACTGCTACACTGTTTTCCAAAGTGGCTGCACCATTTTATGTTTCCAACCACAGTGTATAAGTGTTCCAACTTCTCCACATTCTTACCAGCCTTGTTATTATCTGTCTTTTTGATTATAGCAATCCAAGTGTGATGAGTGATATCTCACTGTGGCTTTGATTTACATTTCCCTAGTGACCAATAACGTTGAACAGATTTTCATGTGCTATTGTCCATTCATATAACTTCTTGGTGGACTGTCCATACTGATCCTTTACATGTTTCTTATTTGGGTTATGTGTCTTTTTATTCTTGAGTTATAAGAGTTCCTTATATTTAATTTCTAGGTACAAGCCCCTCATCAAACATATGAGTTGCAAATGTTTTCTTATATGGGTTGTCTTTTCAATTTCTTGGTAGTGTCCTTGGATGCACCAAAGTTTCTAATTTTGATGAAGTCCAATTGATCTATTCAATTAATCTATTTTGTTCTTGTGTTTCTTGTGTTTTCAGTGTCATATCTAAGAAACCATTGCCAAATCTGAGATCATAAAGATTTACTCCTATATTTTCTTCTAAGAGTTTTACAGTTTTTAACCCTTACATTTAGGTCTTTGATCCATCTGGAGTTAATGTTTGTATGTGGCATAAGATATGGATCAAGCTTCATTCTTTCACATTTGAATATCCCGTTGTCCCAGCACCATTTGTTGAAAAGACTACTCTTTTCCCCATTGAATTGTTTTAACATCCTTGTTGAAAATCAACTGATCACAAATGTGAGGTTTTACTTCTGTATTCTCAATTTTATTCCATTGATCTGTCTATCCTTGCCTTAGTATCAAACTGCTTAATTACTATGTTTTGTGGTAACTTTTAAAATTGAGAAATGTGAGTCTTCCAACTTTGTTCTTTTTCTAGATGCTTTTAGCTATTCTGGGTCCCTTGCATTTCCATATAAATTTTAGGGTTGGCTTGTCAATTTCTATAAAGAATACAGCTGGGATTCCAATACAGACTGTGTTTTATCTCTTGATCAAGTTGAGGAATGTTGCCACCTTAAAAATATTGAGTCTTTTGGATGTCCTTCCATTATTTAAATCTTTTCTGATGTAATTGCTATTTTTGTAATTCCAAAACAGTTGAATATTTGCAATTTGATATGGTTCAACTTCATATACAGTGAAAAGAAAATCCTTCAAACTTTTCCACAAAGCCAGCATAATGTTGATATGCAAATCAGAATTAGTAGCACCTCAAAACCATAGTGCACCACAACCTGTTAGCAAGGACGGTGGTGGTTTCCTGTGGGGAGGGGTGTAGGGTTGAAGCTGGGAGGAGGATATGGGGATCTTCTGGGAATGGAGTTGCATGTGTGTTATTAACTTTTATAGCAGTTCATCCAGCTTTGCACTTTCCCATAAATACATAAGTTTATTTATTTATTTATTTATTTAAGATTTCATTTATATATTTGAGAGAGAGAGAGAGAGAGCGCATGTGCACAAGTGAGGGGGAGGGGCAAAGGGAGAAGCAGACTGCCCGCTGCACTGGGAGCCTAACACGGGGCTCAATCCCAGGACCCGGAGATCATGACCTGAGCCAAAGGCAGATGCTTAACCAACTGAGCCAGCCAGGCACCCCTGGTTGATTGTTTTATAAGGGAGGGGGCAAAGGCACAGAAAAGCTAAGAAAGTTGCCAAGTGGGAAATTGTGAGATCTAGAACTTGAACCAGACGGTGTGACCCTCAAATTCTTTGTCACACAGACTCTTTATTGATATTAGAGGAACCCTTAATAATGACTACTGGAGAATGACCACATGACCCTTCTTAGAGACTAAAAGAGTATTTAATAGGGGCAACTGGGTGGCTCAGTCATTGAGCGTCTGCCTTCGGCTCAGGTCATGATCCCAGGGTCCTGGGATCGAGCCCTGCATCGGGCTCCCTGCTCAGCGGGAGGCCTGCTTCTCCCTCTCCCACTCCCCCTGCTTGTGTTCCCTCTCTCGCTGTGTCTCTCTGTCAAATAAATAAATAAAATCTTAAAAAAAAAAGTATTTAATAAATTTCAACATCCATTATTGACATGATAAAAACACATTTCAGTTTTAAAATGCATCATGTTTAAGATTGGATGCTAGAAGCATTTTCCATTAAAGCTGGCAATGAGATAAGAGGAATATATTGCCACTATTATTTAACATTATTCTAGATGTAACAAGATGAAAAAATAAGAAGTTTAAGAATTCCAAAGTAGAGACAATCTGATAGTTATTTTTAAGTAATAGAATTGTATATCTAGATAATCCAAGAATACTAATTGAAAGTTTCTTATAAATAGTGAATTTAGTCAGAAAGTTAGTTGGTTATAAAATGAATACCCCAAATCAACAGCATTTCTATGTTTCAGAAAAAAGCTAGGAAAAAAAAGAAAGAAAATATTGTACTTAAAAAAGCGCCAACACCACCTATTACCACATCAGCAACAACAAAAATGAAGGAAAATGAAAGAAGAAACAAATGAAAGACATACCCTGTTCACCAATAAGAAGATTTGATGGTGTTAAAGATGCATGTTTTCACTACACTAAACTTTATGTTAATTTTATATCAATAAAAAGTACACTATGAGGGTTTTTTTGGAAATTGACTCACTGAGTCTAAAGTTCAAATGGAAAAATAAACAAGTGAGACTAGCCAGGAAAATTCTGAAAAAGGAAAGTAATGAAGAAGGATTAACCCTAGTATATATCGAAGCATACTATAAAGCTGTGTTTATGAGAAAAGTTTGGTACTTGCACATGAGGAGAAAGGCAGATTAACAAAACAGATTAGAATCTAGAAATCAACCCAAATATATTTGAGAAGCTAGTATACAGTAAAGCTGTTTTTGAATCAGGGAGGAGGGCACCTGGGTGGCTCAGTTGGTTAAGCACCTGCCTTCAGCTCAGACATGATCTGGGGGTCCTGGAATCAAGTCCCACATTGGGCTCCCTGCTCAGCAGGGAGCCTGCTTCTCCCTCTGCCCCTCCTCCCACCTTGTGCACATGCCCCCTCTCTCTCTCAAAAATAAATAAATCTTAAAAAAAAAAAAAAGAAAGAAAAATGAATCAAGGAGGAAAAATAAAATTATAGTGCAGTAATTGGTGTTGGGGTGATTGGCTAGCCATTTGGAAAAACGTAAGTTAATACTGGATGCCTATCTGATTCCATATACCAAATAAATTCAAGACAGATAAATAATTTAAATGAAACAAGGAGGGGCGCCTGGGTGTCTCAGTCGGTTAGATGTCCGACTTTTGATTTTGGCTCAAGTCATGATCTCAGGGTTGTGAGATCGAGGCCCATATAGGGCTTCATGCTGGGCATGGAGCCTGCTTAAGGTTCTCTCTCTCCCTCTCCCTCTGCCTGTCCACCTGCCTCGTGTGTGCATGCACACATGTACACACACAGTCTCTCTCTAAAAAAAGTTTTTTAAATAGCTGCACAGTATAAAAATAGCACAGACTAGGGGCACCTGGGTGGCTCAGTTGGTTAAGCGCTTGCCTTTGGCTCAGGTCATGATCTCAGGGTCCTGGGATCGAGCCCCGAGTCAGGCTCCCTGCTCAGTGGGCTTCTTCCTCTCCCTCTCCCTCTGCCGCTTCCCTCCACTCCTGCTCTCTCTCTCACTCTCTCTCAAATAAATAAATAAAATCTTTAAAAAATAGCACAGACTAAGTTAAAATGTAGGTAGCAAGCTAGAAAAAATAGTTTTAAAATCCAGACAACAGATTAAAAAAACCCAATGTCCTGAATATACAAAGAGTTCTTATAAGTAAAAAGGAAAATAAGAATAGCTTTAAAATTGGACAAAGAATATAAAGATGTAGCTCAAAAAAAAGAAGAAATACAAATTGCTTATAAACACATAGAATGTTTCTCAACTTCACTAGTGACTAAAAAAATATAAATTTAAATGAGATAACAGATTGACAAAGATACAGGTGTTTCATAGTGCCCCAAATAAGTAAGGAAATAGGTGCTTTCATAAATTGCTGGCAAGAGTATAAATTGGCACAATCTTTTTGAAAGGCAGTTTGGTAATATTTATTATATTTTTAAGTGTTCATATCCTTTGACCCAACTAGTCTACTTCTATGAATCTATGCCACAGAGATCTCAGAAACGATAGAATAATTTCCTTTAACCATCACAAACTAACAGAAAATTTGGAGGTACAGAAAAAGAACTTTTTTCTGGAACTAACTGCTGACACAATCTGGAAATAGACCCAAATACATGTCTCATCACCGTGGAATAAGTTATATTTCGTACAAGCTAGGAAATTCTCCTCAACACAATCACTGAAATCAGGAAATTAACATTGATGTTATCTAATCCTGAGACCACTTTTAAGCCCATAATTATCTTAATAATGTCTTTTTAGCAAAGGGATCCAGCTGAGAATCCCAACATTGCTATTTTTTTTTAAGATTTTATTTATTTATTTGAGAGAGAGAGCAAAGGGAGGGGCAGGAAGAGGGACAAGGAGACTCGAGGATGAGCAGGGAGCCCGAAGTGCTGCTCCATCTCAGGAGCCTGAGATCATGACCTGAGCTGAAATCAAGAGTTAGCTGCTCATTCGACTGAGCCACCCAGGCGCCCCTCCAACATTGCTTTTAGTTGCACCATCTTTCGTCTCTTTCAACCACAAACAGCTTTTCAGTCTTTCCTTGACTTTGATTAACCTTGACACTTGAAAGAATTACAAGCCAGTTATTCTGAAGAATGTGCCACAATTTTGTTGGTCTGAGCTTTCCTCACGATTAGGTTCAGGTTATGCACCTTTGAGAGGAACAGAGCTAGAGCTTCTCACTGCATCCTACCAAGTGCTGCTAGATTTTGAGGTGTCCCATTCCTGACGACATTCACTTTGATGGCTTGGTTAAGGTGGTGTCTTTCAGGCTTCTGTATTGTAAAGTTACTCTTTTCTCTTTAAGTGTCTTGTGGGAGGTGTTTCAATATTATATAAATATCCTGTTTCTCGTCAAACTTTTTGTTTGTGGAAATGGCCTATTGCATATTTTAAAATGTGTAATCTGGTACATTTTGACATATGTATACGGCTGTGGAACCACCACCATGATCAAGATAATAAACCTCCATCACCCACCAATATTTTCTCCTGCCTTTTTGTAATCTCTCTCACCTTTCCTGCGTCTTCCCCATCCCCAAGCAAGCCCTGATATACTTTCCATTGCTACAGAATAAGTTATGTTTTCTTTTTTTTTTTTTTTTTTATTTGAGAGAGAGAGAATGAGAGAGAGCAAGCACATGAGAGGGGGGAGGGTCAGAGGGAGAAGCAGACTCCCTGCCGAGCAGGGAGCCCGATGCGGGACTCGATCCAGGGACTCCAGGATCATGACCTGAGCCGAAGGCAGTCGCTTAACCAACTGAGCCACCCAGGCGCCCCTAAGTTATGTTTTCTAGAATTTTATTTGACTTGAGTGATAGTTTCTTCTTTCTTGAGGTCTGAGTTCTTTCTATCAGCATCATTATTTTAAAATTCATCCATGCTGTGTACAACAATAGTTCATTCCTTTTAAGTGCTGAAGAATATTCCATTATATGGATATACAGCAATTTGTTTCCTCTGTTGATGGACAATCAGGTGTTCCTAGTTTGGGGTTATTACAAATAAAGCTTCTGTAAACATTCACACACAAATCTTTGTATGAACAAATGTTTTCATGTCTCTTGGGTAAGTATCTAGGACTGTAATGGCTAGGTCATATGTCAGATGTGTGCTTATTTTCTTAAGAAACAATCAAAATGGCTTTCCAAAGTAATGGAGTGATTTTACATGCTTCCCAGCAGTGTATGAGAGTTATAGATGCTTCACATCTTCACCAGCAACAGTACGACCAGTCTTTTTTTAATTTTGGACACTTTTATAGGCGTGTGGTGTTATCTTACTGTGGTTTTAGTTTGCATTTCCCTAATTAAACTAAAGACGTTGAGCATGTGGGTATCTTATGAACTGAAGTGTCTGTTCAAATTTTTGGCCCATTTAAAAAATAAGTTGTTTTCTTATTATTGAGTATTATATCTCCTTTGTATATTCTGGATGCAGATTCTTTATTGGATACGTGATTGGCTGTATGCATATGTCAAAACTTATGTCCCAGTCAGTGGCTTGTTTTTTCATTCTCTGAATAGTGTCTTTTGAAGAGCTGAATTTCTCAGTTTTTATGCATTATGGATCATGTTTTTGGTAACTATGAAATCATTGCCCAACTCAAAGTCACAAAAATTTCTCCTATATTTTCTTCTATAAATTCCATAGTTTTTGTTTTCATATTTAAGCATAAGGTCCGTTTTGAGTTTATTTTTGTATATGTATTTTGTATATGATATAAGGCACGAGTTGAGGTACTATTTCTTCCATATGGATATCCAGCAGAATTGTCTTTGTACCCTTTGCTGAAAACAGATTGACCATAGGTGTATAGGTTTATTTCTGGATTTCCTGTTCTGTTACATTGACCTATTTGTCTCTCTTGATACCAATAACCTACTGTCTTAATTATTATTGCTTTCCAATAAGTCTTAAAGTCAGGTTGTCTACATCCTCCAATTTTGATCTTTTTCTTTTTTTTCAATTTTTATGTATTTATTTTATTTTTAAGTAAAGCTCTACGCCCTACGTGGGGCTTGAACTCATGACCCCAAGATCAAGAGTGGAGTGCTCTATGGACTGAGCCAACTAAGAACCCCAGTTTTGGTCTTTTCAAGATTGTTTTGGTCTTTTCAAGATTGTTTTGGCCATTCTTTTTTTTTTTTAAAGATTTTATTTATTTATTTGACAGAGACAGAGACAGCGAGAGCGGGAACACAAGCAGGGGGAGTGGGAGAGGGAGAAGCAGGCTTCCCGCTGAGCAGGGAGCCCGATGTGGGGCTCGATCCCAGGACTCTGGGATCATGACCTGAGCCGAAGGCAGACGCTTAACGACTGAGCCACCCAGGCGCCCCTGTTTTGGCCATTCTATCTCCTCTTCAGTTCTATGTGAGATTGAGAATCAACTTGCCAATTTTTACCAAGCCAAAAAAAGCCAAGCCTGCTGGGATTTTGATTATTATTGCGTTAAATCTATAAATCAATTTGGGAAAAATTGACATCTTACCAGTATTGAGCCTTCTGATCCTTAAGCACAATATATCTCTCTATTTATTTAGGTATTCTTTAATTTGTCTCAGCTATATTTTGTAGCTCTCTGTGTAGAGGTTTTGCACATGTTTTGTCAGATTTATCTCTATTTCATATTTTTTGAAAATGGTTGTGCTTTTAGTCCCAATTTCTTTTTTTTTAAGATTTTATTTTTAAGTAATCTCTACACCCAACTTGGGGCATGAACCCACAGCCCTGAGATCAAGAGTCATACACTCTACCGACTGAGCCAGCCAGGCACCCCTTTAGTTCCAATTTCTGATTGATCATTTCTATTGTACAGAAATGCAACGGATATTTTTTTTCTGTGTTGCTTTTGTACTCTACAACCTCGTTAAAGTCATTTATGAAATCTAGTAGCTCCTTTGGAGAGGCCATAGAATTTCTGCCAAGATCATCATATCATCTGTGAATAAAGATGGTTATATTTTTCCTTTCCACTCTTCTGCATTGGCGAGAAGCTCCAGAACAATGTTGAATAGAAGAGGTTCAAGCAAGCATTTTTGTCTTGTTCCTGATATTATACGAAAAATATTCAGTATTTCTTCATTAAGTATGATGTTAATTGTAGAATTTTTGTCCATGTCCTTTACCATGCTGAGCAAGTTCCCTTCTATTCCTAGTTTTCTATGAGGCTTTTGCTTTTGGGGGGATTTTTTGTTTTTAAAGATTTTATTTATTTATTTTAAGAGAGAGAGCGTGCACAGGCATGTTAGAAGGGGGAGGGGCAGAGGCAGAGGGAAAGAATCTCAAGCAGACTCCACTCTGAGCACAGAGCCCCACACAGGGCTCGATTTCACAATCCATGAAATCATGACCTGAGCTGAAACCAAGAGCCAGACGCTTAACCAACTGAGCCACCCAGGCACCCTGAGGTTTTTGTTTTTTTTAAATCAGTAATGGATACTGGATTTTGTCAAAAGCTTTCTCTGCATCTATTGAGATAAACATATGGTTTTTCTTTTATAGTTTTATAATATGATGAATTATGCCAATTGCATTTCTTTTTTTTAAAGATTTTATTTATTTGAGAGAGAGAAAGAGAATGAGTGGGGAGCGGAGCAAAGGGAGAGGGACAAGCAGACTCTAGGCTGAGTGCAGAGCCTGACACAGGATCCTGAGATCATGACCTGAGCTGAAATCAAGAGTTGGGCGCTCAACTGACTGAGCCACCCAGGTACCCTAATTGATTGCATTTCTGGAATAATACCACTTGGCTGTGGAATATTGTCTGTTTTATGTAGGGCTGAGTTTGGCAAAACTTTTTAAATTTGTACATTTGTGTTCATTAGAGATATTGGTCTGTAGTTTTCTTTTCTTACAATATCTTAGCCTTTGTCACTGGAGTGATGTGGACCTCACTGAAGGAATTGGGAAAGAGTACCTTCTCTTTAATTTTCTGGAAGACTTTGATAGGATTTGTATTATTTTATGTCTTAAATATTTGGTAGAGTAAATGAAGCCATCTGGACCTGGAGTTTAATTCGTGGGAAGTTTTTAATCACAAGGTCAAATTTTTATTTTTATTTTTTGTTATTTTTATTTATTTTTTAAGGGGGGAAGGGGCAGAGGGAAAGGGAGAGAGACAATTTTTAGCAGGCTTCACACTCAGCCTGGGCCTGATATGGGGCTCGATCTCATGACCCTGAGGTCATGACCTGAGCTGAAATCAAGAGTCAGATGCTTGACCAACTAAGCCACCAAGGTACCCCACAAAGTCAAATTTTTAAATAGATATGGGACTATGCAGGCCATCAATTTCTTCCCGATTGAGTTTTTTAGTTTGTGTCTTTCAAGGAATTTGTTCCTTTTACTTAAGTCACTGATTTTGTGGGTATAAACTGGTTCACAGTATTTTCTTATTGTCATTTTAGTCTCTACAGAATTTGCAGTAATATCACCTCACCTATTTCTGATATTACTACTTTGTGTCTTCCATCTTTTGTCTTGGCCAAAAGTTTGTAAATTTTATTGATTTTCTCAAAGAACTAGTTTTTTGTTTCATGGATTTTTCTCATTTATTTTTGTTTTCTGTTTCACTTATTACCACTCTGAGCTTTATTACTCCTTTTCTTCTCTTTATTTTGATTTTCATTTGCTCTTCTTTTTCTAGTGTCTTAGGGTAGAAACTAAGGTCATTGATATGAGACCCTCTTTTCTAATATGGATATTTAGTGGCTATAAATATCCCTCTACTGCATTAGCTACATTCTACAAATTGTGGTGTGCTGTGTTTTCATTTTCATATAGTCATACATTCTAGTTTTCCTTTTGATCTCTCCTTTGACCCTTGGGTTATTTAGAAGGGTGTTGTTTTGTTTCCAAATATTTTTTTCCCATCAGGGATTACTGTCTTTCATTACTTGATTTTCAATGTCTTAAAAACTGTTGTTTCATAAATTTTGTGTGGGTCTTTAGTTGTTTTAGGAGGGAGGGTAAATATAGCTTTGTTTGCTCCATCTCGGTTGGAAGTAGAAGTCTTTGTTCCTCATCAAACGTTGGATGGGTGGATGGATGGATGAATAAATGCAATACATTTGTATCTATACAAACATATAGTTTCCTATTTTATTGAGTGGGTTATAATCCCTTACTGTCCTTATTTTTTTTTTTAAGATTTTGTTTATTTATTTGAGAGAGAATGAGAGCTTGCACACAGAAGGAGAGGGAGAAGCAGACTCCCCACTGAGCAGGGAACCTGATGTGGAGCTCGATCCCAGGACCCCGAGATCATGCCCTGAGCCAAAGGCAGATGCTTAACCGACTGAGCCACCCAGGCATCCCCTTTACTGTCTTCATTTATTTTAATGTTAAAATTATCCCAAGTTTGGTCATTGAATATAAAAATTTTAAAATATAAAAATGTTTTCAATGTGACATTTCTCCATCCAAATGAATGGACTGAGAGTGAAGAAGATTGGCCCTCAAGGAAAAGCAGGATGCCATTATCACTTGGTCCATTCATAGAAAAAAAATCAGAAAACAACTGATTCTATTTTTAAGTAATCTGTACATCCAACATGGGGCTCGAATTTACAGCCCCAAGGTCAAGAGTCACACGCTCTACCAACTGAGCCAGCCAGGCACCACAATAACTGATTATTTTAACAGCGAATGTCTGAGGGACTTAGTAAGGGGCAGAAGTGCCCACTTTCTTCTCAAAGGGTGAAGGCATCTGGTGGATCTGATGGAAAACAAGTGCATTATAGAAAGAATGTTGTTTGCATCAACAAGATAAAGCAAACCCTAGAAGATCTAAGAAGCCAGGCAGATGTTTAGATGAATCTAGTTCTTGCTGGCAGTCAAGACGGTAACAAGCAAGTACCTGGGAGAACAATGAAGCTCCTTGACACAGATTATGGAACTCCTTGGAACAAAGGTATTCATTCTTCATCATTCAACAAGTATTAATTCAATGTTTAATACCTCCTAGGCACTGCTGTAGGTCTTGGGGAATACAACACTGAACCCAACAGAGAGGTCCCCACTCTCTGGGGCCTTCCATGCCAGCAGTGTTTGGATAAAATGAGTTATCTCATGAGAACATGTGAAATTCCAGCCATAAATGCTCACGGGGTTCTTTCCAGAGGACTGAGTTTCCACCTGAATAGGAGGGGACAAGAGTCAGCGACGTCTACATTAGTACTGGTACTTGAATCCCATCTACATTGTTATGAGGTCCAGAGAATCCCGGGGAAGGCTAGTCAAAACACTTGAACCAGGCTTTGAAGTAGGAGTTTGTTAGGTGGACGTAATAAGGAAGGTGTTCCACTCGGAAGAAATAACATGTTCAAGTCATAGAGGCATTGAAAAACATGAGAGAGTAGGGATGATTCAGTATCACTGGAACACAAAACAAGAATTCTAAGAAATTGGGCAGGCTTGATTAGTAAGAATTCTTGAAAGGCCTTTTATGCTAGGCAAGGGGGTTCAGATAGTATCCTACAGAATATAGAAAGCCATTCAGGAATTTCAAGCAGCAGCAATACCTGACCAGATTTACTTATTGAAAGACCATTTCGGTGGCATTGTGGATGTTTAGTTAGAGGGAGGGGAGCAATGCATGGAAGAACCACTTCTTCACTTATTATTATTAAGAGCCTAATATGTAGTAGGCATTGTGATAGATGCTAAAGATACAGTGAGAACAAGGCAGGCATGGTCCTTGCTCTCCTGGAGCTTACAAAGAATCCAGAGAATCGGGACACCTGGGTGGCTCAGTTGGTTGAGCAGCTGCCTTCGGCTCAGGTCATGATCCCAGGGTCCTGGGATTGAGTCCCGCATCCAGCTCCCTGCTCAACAGGGAACAGGGAGCCTGCTTCTCCCTCTGCCTGCCGCTCCCCCTGCTTGTGCGCTCTCTCTTTCGATCTCTCTGACAAATAAATAAATAAAATCTTTAAAAATAACCCAAACAAAGAATCCAGAGAATCAAAGATTAAACAAATAATGATGGAAATACTGCATCACAAATGTGCTCGTGCTTTAAAGAAGTAGAGAATGCCTTTAGAATATGTAACTGGGACACCTAACAGGTGGTGGTCAGGAAGTCCTTCCCGGGTGTGTTACAGAGGGGTTGGAGAATGAGTGGATGGCTAGCAGCGGCCTGGGTCAAGGAGCTGGGCACCTTTTAGAAAGTGAAAGAAGGGCCCTTGGATTACCTGGACTTAAGAGCAGGGGGAATGACCAGAGATACCACTGAGGAGACACCGCAGACCGTATTAAAAATGTTAGGCTTTGAATCAAGAGCCTTGGAAAGTCTTTGCATTATTTTAAGCTGGAGAGTCAGATGATTAAGTTTTCATTTTAAGAAAAAATCATGAAGGATGCTATGTGGAGAACGATTTCAAGAGGTGAAGAGTGAACATGTGCAGTCCTGGCCAGGGATGCAGAGCAACAGAACTCTTCCCGGGTTTGGAAGGGTAACCTAGTGTAACCACTTTAGAAACATTCTAGAGTTTCTCCTAGAGTTAGACTCTCATATACACTTATCCTGTGATTCAGTAATTGTGTTCCTAGCTATTTATCCAAGAGAAATAAAAACATATGTCAAATGTCCACAAAAAAAGATGTGTACAAAAAAAAGTTCTTAGCAGCTTTATTCATAATAACCCCAAACTGGAAATAACCCAAATGTCAATCAACAGAAGATGGTGAACAAGTTGTAGTACATTCACTCAATGGAATACTTCTCAATAATCAAAAGAAACACATTTCTGATACTTTCAACATCAATATCTCTCATAGACATTGAGCAAGAGAAGCCAGGCACAAAGGATAGATACATTGTATGACTCCATTTACATGAGTTCTAGAACCGACAATACTCGTTTATGGGGATAGAAGTCAGAAGCACAGTTTGCCGGTGGCAGGTGTACGTATGTGTTGCGGGTAGCAGATGAGCGACTGAAAAGGAGCCCAAGGGAATATTCTGGGGTGATTGACGTGTTCTATATATTGACTGTGGTAGTGGTTACATGTATGTATTTATTTGCCAAAACTTACTGAATTTTTCAGTTCACACAGGTGCATTTTATTTTACAAAAACTATACCACAACCAAAAAATAAAAGAGGGAGAAAGGGGAGAATCTGTGGAGTTTTTAGGGAGGTGGCAGTGGAGAAACAAAGGAAGGGAAATATAAGAGAGAAGTTTAGAGACAAAATAATTTGTTGATGCATTGGGTGAGGGGGAGGGAAAAGTCAAAACTGACTCTTAGGTTTCTGGCTGGGCAGCTCAGTGACTAATAGTGTTATTACTAATAGTGTTATTACCCTTGGGGATATGTTTGTGTGTGGTGGAGGAAGGGAGCAGAGCAGGAAGAAGGAGGCTCAGCTTTGACATGTCAGTCTGAGATGTCTGGGAGGCATCACTTGACCCCATTATACTACACTTACCCTGTTTTTCCTCCTCTCTCATTGGTTTCTTCCCTGGAGTATGAAACTTCCTCAAGACTATTCTCATTCCATAGCAGTGGTTCTCAATAAAATAATACCTCACCTCCATTCCTCAAGGGGTTTGGGAAAACCATTAAAAGTGGTTTCGGTTGTCACAAAGTGGTGGGGGGTGTGCTAAATTTCAGTGGATAGGAGCCGTGGGTGCTGGAGAGTCCCACAAAATGGAAAACTCCCTCTCTCGCTGGACACTCACACAGGTGGAAGGTGTGTTTATAATTATCCGAGGACCTAACTCCTTATGTTTTCAGTTTTAATAGACCCTAACGTTAATGCAATTGCCACGTCAATTGAAGGAGAATTATTGCCTAGTTGTTCAGAACTTGAAAGTTGTTCTGTATTCCAGAAAAATTTTGCCTCCAACATTACTATGGTTCTTGGTGTGTGAGTAATCAATGTGACACCACCATGTCAGTCTGCATTTGTAGTAGGGATTCTACACATAGCTGCTGGCATCTGCCTGCTTCACTGAAGCTTTCAGTGGAGACCATTCCCAAGCATTTACCTAGTGAAGGATATTTCATTTTATACTTACTTTTCTCTTATTTCTCTTTTAAATCAGAGATAAGTCATTATATACATGTTTTGAAATTATGTGTTAGGTAGATTATATTATCTATGATGATCATTTTGGGATAGTAAGGGGTGGTGTTATAAAATATTTGTTATTGGGGCACCTGGGTGGCTCAGTTGGTTAAGCCACTGCCTTCGGCTCAGGTCATGATCCTGGAGTCCCAGGATCGAGTCCTGCATCAGGCTCCCCACTTAGTGGGGAGTCTGCTTCTCCCTCTGACCCTACCCCTTTCATGCACTCTCTCACTCTCTCTCAAATAAATAAAATCTTAAAATAAAATAAAATAAAATAAAATATTTGTTATCAAAGGTCCTGCAGAGTCTACTATGGTTGAGATAAACCAGTCTACAATGTAGTGGTTAGTGACATGGGCTCAGGAGTCAATTTGCTTGGTTTTACTACCACAATTTATGTGACTTTGAGCAAGTTAATTATCCTCATCTGTAAAATGGGGATCACATTCCTACCTCATGAAGCCATGTGAGGAAAACAATGAATGTTTAGTTAATATTTGTAAAGCACTTAGAACAATGCATGCCTGACATATATTAAGTGCCAAATAAATTTTAAGAAAATAAGTACTCTCTCCAGGAAATCTAATTCATGTTCATGCCTTCAACTCCCATCTATACATTATTGTGGAAAATTTTCTAAATTTAAAAATATTTTGAGTGAGCTTTGCCTAAAAAATACATATGTAGATATATCATGATGACATTTGGTAAAGACTTGGGAGGAAAAAAAATCATTTTCTTTCAAGCACATGATTTCCCAAGTCAAGGTAGTCATTTACTCTTCCCAGTGAGATAAAGAAGAGAGGGTTGGAGAACACTTATGTTCTGGTAACCTCAGAAACCAAAGAAACAAGAACCCAAAGAAAGACAAATGGAGAAAAGGTCTTATTTAAATTTAAATTTGTATAGCCTCTGTTTCTTATTATGCTCACTAAGAAGAAGCAAGAAGTTTTCTGAGATAGTTACAGGTTATTTCTTAAAAAGTTATCGTTGGTTGTTAAACAAACAAAAAAAAGAAGATAGTAGGAAGGGAAAAATGAAGGGGGGGGAAATTGGAGGCGGAGATGAATCATGAGAGACTATGGACTCTGAGAAACAAACTGAGGGTTTTAGAGGGGAGGGGGGTGGGGGGATGGGTTAGCCCGGTGATGGGTATTAAAGAGGGCACGTATTGAATGGAGCACTGGGTGTTATACGCAAACAATGAATCATGGAACACCACATCAAAAACTAATGATGTAATGTATGGCGATTAACATAACATAATAAAATAAAATTTAAAAAAAGTTATTGTTAGAAAGGCATTTCATGTTATATCCAAATTCTCAAACTGTAAACTTCAACAATGAGCCATGCAAAATATTCTAATATTCATTGAATCTAGGGAATATGCTTGTTGTAGGAAATGGCATTTGCTTACTTCAATGAGCAGTGGTAATGAAACCCATTACTCTATATACAAGACCTCGTTTCTGGTTTATGTTCCAAATTGATTATGCGAGTAAAATAAAAATGGTGGCTCCAGTGGATTTAAAGCCAAATACAATGCAAAGCCTGTTTTCATCCACAAGGAGGACGCCCAAATGTAAACTTCCAGCCTGAGAACTTTCCTCTCCTGTTCCCTGGGTCCTGGTTGGCTGCCCCTCACCCTTCTGGTCTCAGGTGAAGCTTGACATTTTCAAAGAAACCTTCTTTGACCACATACTCTATGTTATGCTCCTTTGTTTTACACTTGCTTAGAACAACAGTCCTTCTGTGCAATTGTCATCGTTTGTAATTATACACTTTATAGTTTGCTTTAAAAAAAAAAACCTCTCTGCCCTGTTAGACTTACTCCACCAAAGTAGTCCCTCACATATGGCAGAGAACCAGGTCCTAACACGGTAGCTAGCATACAGTGGGTGCTCAATAAATATTCGTTGCATGGGTGATCCGTTATTTTGGCATTCTGGGGTATACACGTGAGATATGGGCTAAAGCTAGGAATTTGAAAATCATCTGCATTTAAACAGTGTTTAGACACAAGAGAATGTATGAGATCACCGATCCCAAGGAGAAAGTGGAGAGAGAGGGCGAAAAGTCTGGAACAGAGCCTTGGGGATCCTGACATTTATTTGGTATTAATCGGGAAATGCTGGCAAAGGATACAAAACAAAACAAAAAAAAGGAATGGATAGAGAGGTAAAAAGACATTCGGGGAGAATGTGCTGCCAAAACAGCCAAGAGACGAGGCTCTCAAAAGAAGGTAGGAGTGGCCGGTTGTGGAAATACAGCTAAGAACTAAGACCAGGTGAGAAATATTACCATTGAGTTTGACAGATTCAAGGTCATTTGTGACATTGATAAGAGCAACTTGGGGGGAGAAATAGCAATGTCAGGTGAAAATGGGTTGGGACAGGAGGTGAGCAACTGGAAGTAGCTGGTGTAGAATACTTTTCCAAGAAGCTTTGCTCAGAAGGAGAGCAGGAAAACGGAGCTGTGGAGGAGTGAGGAGGCATCAACTGAGTTTTTTGTTGTTATCGTTGTTTTCATTTATTTATTTATTTTACTCTAACGTCTTTATTGTTTTAAAACAATTGTCTACATGAATTACAGAATGGTCAGCAAATCCATTCAAAGAAATAACCCATTTCTCCATGTGAGGAGCAAGGAGCATTTTTGGAAAATCACTTGAACATGTATCTTTTTAAAAATAAAGTATAATGAACATACGGTGCTATATTAGCATCAGGTGTATAACATAATGATTCAACAATTCTGTACTTTACTCAGTGCTCATCATGATACGGTACGTGTACTTTTTTTTTTTAAGATTTTATTTGTTTATTTGACAGAGACACACAGAGAGGGAACACAAGCAGGGGGAGTGGGAGAGGGAGAAGCAGGCTTCCCGCCAAGCAGGGAGCCCGATGCGGGGCTCGATCCCAGAACCCTGGGACCATGACCTGAGCCGAAGGCAGACGCTTAATGACTGAGCCACCCAGGCGCCCCGCGATATGTATACTCTTAATCCCCTTCACCTATTTCACTCATCCCTTTACCCTGTTTTGTATGTTTTCTTTTTAAATTTTAATTCCAGTATAGTTAATATACAGTGTTATATTAGTTTCAGGTGTACAATGTAATGATTCAACAATTCTATACGTTATTCAGTGCTCATTGTGTTAAGTATTTTTTTTAAGTGGAAGTTACTAGAATATGTATGATAATGCGAAATATTCAGTAGAAAGAGAGACTACTTATTTAGTAATGAGAAATGATAATAAGAAGACAACATTCCTTAGAAGTTTACTGATAAGGAATCCCTGCTGGTCTTACAAGGTCATTCTTCTTTGATCTACCTCTATGCATAAGAGCTCATTAAAAAGTGATTAGCATGACTTCATAATGCAGCCCTGGAGGGGTCATGTCAAATCACTCTGGAAAGATCATCAAGAAATGCTACTTTCTCAACTTCCCTGGGGCTGGGAATTAGCTCTAGGGTTTCCCAATCTTAGGTGCTAATGGCATTTTGGTTCAGATACTCTCGTGTTGTGGAGCTGTCCTTTGCATTGTAGGATGTTTAGCAGAACCCCTGCCCTCTACCCAGTAGATAGTAGTAGCTTCCAGTTGTGACAACCCAAAACCAGACATTGCTAAATATCCCAATTGACAACCAGTGGGTTATTCAAGCCTAAGGAAGTCTAATTTTTTAAAAAATCAGCTAATCTTAACAGCTCTGTAAATGTTGGTAGTTTTCATTGTGTTACGCTGTCATGGAAAATTATTCATAAACCTGGTATGAAAGCATACTGTGCTATACATACATGTTCATATTTTTTAATTCCTAAAGAAGTGATGTAATATAATTTTTAACATTTTAAGTAGAAAGAACCATAAAAGAAAACCAAACCAAATATATGTATGGATGGACCTTAGGGATGATGGCCGGAAAAGGAAAGTCACTTAGCATTTATTTGGTGCCCTTTACATTTTACATTGTGTAAACCTGATTTTTTTTAAAAGATTTTATTTATTTGACAGAGAAGGAGAAAGTGCACAAGCAGGGGGAGAGGCAGAGGGAGAGGGAGAAGCAGGCTCCCCACTGAGCAGGGAGCCCCACGAGGACTTAATCCCAGAACCCTGAGATCATGACCTGCGCGGAAATCAAGAATCCCAACGCTTAACCGACTGAGCCACCCAGGCGCCCCACCTGATTTTTTTTTTTTAAGGTTTTATTTTTGGGGCGCCTGGGTGGTTCAGTCAGTTAAGCGTTGGATTCTTGATTTCCGCTCAGGTCATGATCTCAGCATTCTGAGATCAAGCCCTGCCTTGGGCTCAGTGCTGGGCTTGGAGCCTGCCTAAGATTTTCTCTCTCCCTCTGTCCCTCCCTCCTCCCTCTGGCCCTCTCCTTAAAAAAACAAATTTTATTTTTTAAGTAATCTTTACACCCAATGTGGGGTTCAGAGTTACAACCCCAAGATCAAGAGTCACATTCTCCACCAACTGAACCAACCAGGCGCCCCTATAAACTTGGTTTTCTTAATTGTGTGTTTTAACATGCTCATTGTATAAAAATGAAACAAAACAAAAAAGCCAGATACATGAAGAAAATTAAAATCTTCATAATACCATCCCTGAACATTTTGGTGCATATGCTTTAGGACTTTCTGTGCAATCATTCATTTATTCTTTAACTTATTTATTACACATCTCCCTCAGAGAGGATAAAAACGGGGCAGTGAAAGGAGGTTTTGTTTTTTTAATGGGAGAGATTTGGGCATGTTTTAAAGCCAGTGGAAAGAAAGACCTAGTTTAAAAAGAGGAAAATGGGATGATCCTTAGAGTGAGGTTTGCGAGAAGGAATGGATTTTAAGCACAGAAAGGAGGGATCATTTTTTGATTAGAAAAAAAAAAAGGCGTTTTGAGAGGACGGAAAGAAGATCCACATAGACACAGGAACACATGTATCTTATTGTATCTACATGTAAGTATATTGCTGTATCTACCTGTAGGTATGTATGAATCTCCCATGGACACTTAGGTAGGTATTTTTACTTTACTACACATATGTATCGTATTGTATCTACATGTTTCCTACCGTGGGAGCGAGTTTGGAACCCGCTTTCTCACTTACTCTATTGTAACCACTTGCCCCCACGCCGTTACTCTTCCCAACATTTTTGCAGTACCCTAACGCACGCCAGTAGTTCAGTTTTTAAAGCCACCTCAGTGTTGGACATTTTGGCCGTTTACAATTTTTCACCATCATCATTGCCGTGACTTAACATGTTGACGGTGAACTATTTGTAGATATCCAGGATTGTTTTCCGAACAGAAATTCGTGCCAGTGGAATTGCTGAGTCAAACAGTCTGCAAAATTCGGTGGATAAAAATCGCTTTTAAGCCTCATAGTCCGCCTCAGGTATGCATTCTTTACCTGAGGAGGAAGCAGAGGAGCAGAGAGGTTAAATAACTGGCCCAAGGTCAAAAATAATTACAAGTGGCGGATTTCAAAAGCCGCGCGAGCTCATCTTGCTGCGGCAGGGGTAGAATTTGCGGTTTAGCCTTTTTTTTTTTTTTTTTGGTGTGTTTCGGTGGGGGAGGGGCCGGGCGGCAGGGAAGGAAACTTGTGTCGCAGCAAAGAAGGAGGAGGAGGAGGGGCGGGACTCCAGTCGGATCGCAGCCGGACGAGGCGACAGAGGCTGGGCCCGGGCTCGGCGGGCCCCCCAGCCGCTGTGCGGGGCGCCTCGGAGGCGGTGACCCCCCACTCAGGGAGGTCTGGCCGCTAGCCGCGAGCCGCACCCGGGCGGTTGCCAAGGGCCTGCCCCGGCTGCTGGGTTAGTTGCTACGGCCTCCATCTTGAGGCCGGTGGCCGCGGCGCCCCCGGAAGGGGTTGCCGAACAGGGCATTCACTTCCGGTCTGGGGCCTGCGGCGGCGGCGGTGGCGGCGGCGGCGGCGGCAGCGGGTCGGTGTAGAAAATGGCGCTGGTGCAGCGGCTCGGGCCTCTCCCCGCGGCGCTGCGGAGGGCTTGAGGCTCGCGAGCCTCACTCGCCGCGCCCCACTTGCTCGTGCACTTTACACACATGAGGTGAGTGGGGCGGGGGCCTCCATGCGGGCGGGAGGAGCCTGGGGCACTGCCGCAGGGCCCCGCGACCGCGGGCGGCGGCGGCGGGCGTCCCCGAGACCTCGGGCCCCGGCTAGGGGGGTGCGGGGGCGCCGCTGCGGAGGCCGGGCGGGAGGCCCGGAAGGGCCGCGCTGCGCCCCTGGGGCCGGGCCGGGGGCTGCGGCTCGCCCGCGCCGCCTGCCCGCAGTCCGGGCTGCAGCCCCGCAGCTTTGTGAGCACCCCCGGGCTCCCCTCCCCCCCCATCCGCCCCGGCGCGAGCCTCTGCCGCAGCAGCTCCGTTTTCACGCGCATCTCTCCCTCTCTCTCTTTCTTTTCTCTTGCAGAGAATTGGAAGCTAAAGCTACCAAAGACGTAGAAAGGAATCTTAGCAGGTAAGATGGGCGAGCTTCCGTCTGTCGCCCCATTAATCGTGTGTTTCCACTCTGGTTCGCCCTTTCTGGGTGTAGAAGTTCCCCCGTGTCATTTTCTTTTCGCTCGCAGGGAATAGACATTCGGGAGAAGAGGCCGGAGGGAATATTGGATGGAGGGATTGCGGGGAGATGCGTAATTACGCGTGTGTTCTTTTCTTTGGGGGAAGAAAAAACAGCGAAAAGCAATTCTTGTAAACTTAGTTAAAGCATTCTCACCCTTTTAGAATTTAATTAGGGGACTTGTGCATTAATTACTATTGTAAATGGTTGCAGGCATTGTGTGACTCATGATTGAGGCGGCCCTTATGGCGGGCTGTCAAACTGTTTTGGCTTCCCCGTTATTACTTTGTAACTCAAATTGTTGCCTTTATAAGAAGATACTATGTTCGCATTTTCCCTCCCCAACACATTGTAGTCAGGCAGATTCTGTTGCACTGGAAACAGTTTTGCCCTTGAACTTTACGGAGCATAAACTGCGTTTTGTTTTCTTTTGAAACTACATTTGTGTCTATGTTCGGTGTGTGCTCTTTTTTATCAACTGGTAAAATAATTAAAAAATCTGTTCCCAGTAAGTGGTTATCGTTTCTACTGGGCCTGAGTGTTTTTGCACTGGTAACTTAAATCATCACCACAAAGGGAGTTTTTTTGGTTTTTAAACGTTGCCTTTATGGAAACGTTTAGCTTTAGTGAGCTGTAATTGCTTAAAGCTCTGATCAGAGTATTGCACCGTATTTAACTCTTTTTCAAATTCATTTTCTTACGGTCTTTTCTTTATTGGCCGTTTTCTTTTGAATCATATCGGGAGACTCAGAGAAACTTCTAGATGAACCTTATCAGTGAGCTGCTTTCTTTTTCACTTGGACAGGATAAAATAAAATCTCTCCTATCTCAGGTCTTAATGTAGTTTGTCCTTAACGATGATAAGTTTTAGGTTTATGGTGAGGTTAATAACACTCAGTTCAAATCATATGAATATTTTTCACCATATAAAATCATCCCAAATTGCTGGTCTTTTGAGTTTTATAGATATTAATCTGTTAAGGTGATAGTTAAAAATCTTTTCAGTGGGTGAAGGATGGACATCATTGGCTTACCGAATAAGAGATTTTCTTATAGTTATCATTTCTTATAATAATGGGGACTGGTTCAAGGAAATCAAGCCTGACATCACTGATTAAACAACTGTTCTTTGGACATTTAATAAGTTTTGTTGTCAAAAGCTTTAAAAAAAAATGTTAAGATATGAGACCATTAAAGAAAACAGGTTGAATTTTCAGTAGCAGAAAGGAGCTTGGAGTCTATTTCTCCTCCCATTTTTGCTTTGTCAGGTAACTATATCAGTATAATTTCTATGGAGGTTTTCTGGGGCTTAATTAAAAATTGCCTCTACCACAGGTATAATTTTCATAATCTATTATAGTTGGAGAGAACTTAAGAGTCTCTATATGGGTTATGTATCAGAGTTTGAATCCCAGCCCTGCCACTTAAAATATGACCTTGACTCTTGGCAAATCACTTAGCCTCTTTGTGTGTAATCTATAAAACGAGAGGTTTGGGCCAATCAGTTCCTAAGGTGTGTGAGCCCCCTTGGGTTGTATAAAAAGGAGTTAAATGTCATTTGTGGCCACAGAGAATATGTACAATCTGGTAGGAAGACTGTCATATGTCCATAAATAACTAATACAAGGTAGATGGTGTAGAGGTTAAGTTACCATCTCATCCCATATTTGAGGATGGCTCTACAGTAAGTCATCAGGCATGAAAAGGAAGAACAATTACTAGGAGGTTACAAGGCAGCACATCAAGACTGTGAGAGGGTAGCATTGCCTAAAGGTTAAAAGGTTCCAAGGAGGGAGAGGTGTGATTAGGTGGGCAAATGTTTTCCTTCTACTCCGTCTCTAGCTCTCTGCTTCCTTTTTTCCAAATAAGGAGAGTGTGTATGTCTTGAAGCATTTATGCTTTCCCAGGAAATCAAGGCATTATTCTGTATTCCTTTAGCAAACATTTCTTGAGCATCTTCTATGTTCCAAATGCAAGGCTAGGCACTTGGGAGGGGAAGAGCAGAAATAGCTATATGTACTGAATGCTTACTATCTGCCTGGCGCATTCTTCTGAAGACTTTGCATGGACTCATCCGATCCCTGGATCACTGTGTGAGGTAGGTACTATTATTCCTGTTTTACAGATGATGACTTTGAGGCACAAAGAGGTTAAGTAACTTTCAGGAAGCCACATCACTGGTATTGGAGGAGCTGTCAGGCTTCAGATCATATTGTATCGTCTCTTACTAGAGGCATGGTTCTTCATCTTGAAAAATTTGAAAATATCTTTGAGGAGGCAGAACCCACAGGTACATTCGATACTACTAGATCAGAGTTTCTTAACCTGGGCTCTGTTGACGTTTTTGGACCAGAGAATTTATTATTGTGAGGTCTGCCCTGTGCCTTGTGGGATGGTCAGCAGCATCTGCTTGTAGCATTCCCCGCCCAGTCGTGACATTCAGAAATGTCTTTAGAGGGCACCTGGGTGGCTCAGTTGGTTAAGCGACTGCCTTTGGCTCAGGTCATGATCCTGGAGTCCCTGGATCGAGTCCCGCATCCGGCTCCCTGCTCAGCAGGGAGTCTGCTTCTCCCTCTGACCCTTCCCTGTCTCATGTGCTCTCTCTCTCTCATTCTCTCTCTCTCAAATAAATAAAATCTTAAAAAAAAAAAAAAGAAATGTCTTTAGATATTGCTAAATGTTCTCTGGGGGGCAAAATCACCCCCAGTTGAGAACCGTCATTCTAGATCTTCATATTCCCCGAAGATAACCAAACGTATGAACTTTTAATGTTAAATATTTAAATGTTAAATTAATTTTTACATCTTTAATACCATGGAAGTCCAAATCCTATTGTGTGGGCCCCTAGTTTGAGCCCTCTAGTTTCTGAATGTCAGTGTTGTGTTGCCATTCTCCTTTCCCTCTGCTAAGTGGCAAATCTTTTTTTTTTTTAAGATTTTATTTATTTATTTGAGAGAGAGAAAGTAAGTGAGAGAGAGCACGAGTGGGCATGAAGCAGAGGGAGGAGAAGAGGGAGAAGCAGACTCCCCACTGAGCAGGGAGCCCGATGCGGGACTCAGTCCCAGGATCCTGAGATCATGACCTGAGCCAAAGGCAGATGCTTGACCAGCTCAGCCACCCAGGCGCCCCAGTGGCAAATCTTCAAGGCAGTGTGCCAGGTAGCCAGGGCCAGTTAAACAAAATTGGCATAAGAGAAATTTAGTTTACTACCTGGGGTAAGCTATATTTCTTAATTCACTGTTGGCCATTAAAATTGTCACTTTATGTCAGTATCATGGGCATTCAAAAGAGGGAACTGTAATGTCTAGATGGGGGTGGTCACCACTGGAACTGAACTTTATTTTTTTTTAATTTTTTAAAAAAAATATTTATTTGAGACAGAGAGAGTGCACAAGCAGTAGGGGCACAGAGGGAGAGGGAGAAGCAGGCTCCCCACTGAGCAGGGAGCCTGATGTGGGTCTCTATCCCAGGAACTTGAGATCATGACCTGAGCCAAAGGCAGACGCTTAACCAACTGAGCCACCCAGGCGCCTCTAGAACTGAACTTTAAAGTATGAAGTCAATTTTGAAAGGCAGAGAAAAGGGCAGTATAAAAACAACAGAACTAATGGCACAAAATCCAGGAAGTACAGGGAGTTTTTTTTTGTTTTGTTTTGTTTTGTTTTTTTAAGATTTTATTTATTTATTTGACAGAGAGAGAATGAGAGAGAAAGCACATGAGAAGGGGGAAGGTCAGAGGGAGAAGCAGACTCCCTGCCGAGCAGGGAGCCCAATGCAGGACTCGATCCAGGGACTCCAGGATCATGACCTGAGCCGAAGGCAGTCGCTTAACCAACTGAGCCACCCAGGCACCCGTACAGGGAGTTTTGAAATAGCAGTGGGTGGTTTGGTTGGATTGACGTGGAAGAGCAGGGGCAGATGCAGAGGTTCTTGAATATTAAGTTGGGGACTTCTGGCATAGATCTTTTCGGTAGTATGGAGCTATTACATGCTGTTGGGTAGGGTAGTGTGATATGATAGAATAAGGCAGATGTTGATGAAGACCTGAATTACAGTGGTGGGAGAAAAGAGCTGAGAGTGGGAGATACTGAGGAAGTGGAATCTGGGATTTGGCAGCTAACTAAGCTGGGATTAGTTGTGAGAGGGGTCTAAACACCATCTTGGGTGAATGGGAGATTGACCCAGCCTCTGAACAGAAGAGAGGTTAGAACAGAAATAGGAGTTTGGTGAGAGAAGATGGTAAGTTACATTTTCTAGTTGTAAAAAAAATCTAAGACAACTGATATAATTAAAAAAAAATTATTTTGGAGGCCAGAGCCATAGAATCATTCAGTGTTTAGAGCCGGACCATGACATCAGAGAGACCGGCCAGTATTCTGATCTCTTCCATTTTACAAATGAGAAAGCTATAGGTAAGACAGATCCAGTAACTTAGTCAAGGTTATATTCTCTCAAGTGACAGAGCTGGGATTCCAACAGGCCTTTTGACTCTAACTACTGAGGTCTTACAAATGTGCAATATTTTATACGCACAATAGAAAAACAACTTTGGTTTCTCCTTTCTGAAAATGGAAGAACACTTATCTCAATGTATTTTGTTCCATTTTAGTAATTAATTTATTACTATAATGTAGGGTATATTGTCTAACAAAAAAGTTACATACTTCATGTTAGCTGATTTTTCCCCCAAAACCAACTATTAAAACACCATCATTTAAGAAAAATTGTTAAAGATGCTGTAATGCCATGTAATGTAGCATCTAAACTGGGACATTGTTATCTGAGGCACTTTTGCCTGGGACAGGTGCTAAATAAGAAAAGACTAGGGACAACAGGAATAAACCAGAGCATTAGGTCTCTCTAGTTAAGGTGGACCCTACTCTTGGAATTCATCAACCTTTATCTGAAAAAAGAAATATATATATTTATCTTCCAATTTTGTTAAGCTTTTCTGTTGCCTTCCTGTGATAACGGTTTGTAGGCCAACAAATTCATATTGGTAGGTTTCTTTCTAGCTTAATTTGGCAGCTATGTGGGGGCGCCTGGGTGGCTCAGTCATTAAGCGTCTGCCTTCGACCCACGTCATGATCCCAGGGTCCTGGGATCGAGCCCCGCATCGGGCTCCCCGCTCGGCGGGAAGCCTGCTTCTCCCTCTCCCACTCTCCTGCTTGTGTTCCCTCTCTCGCTGTCTCTCTCTCTGTCAAATAAATAAATAAAACCTTAAAAAAAAAAAAAAAATTTGGCAGCTATGTGGTAAGTCAATTGATAGAATAAATGAATCACAAACTGTAAGCTTAATTTAAAAATGCGTAACAACCCTCTGTGGAAAATTTAAATAGGAACATCATTAAAAAGTCTGAGTACCACTCTGTAACCTCTTGTGTTTTTGGCATCTGAAGTAAGTCTGCAAGTATAAATTAAAGTCCCTTACAGTTCTGTTTTCTGACAACCTCAGAAGCATTTCCCATGATTGGAGAGACTAAAATAGAATGTGCTGTATGTTTTCTGCTCAGACAGACTTATGACAGTCTCTCACTCAAAGTCAAGAAAATGTCCTCCCATTTAAAATTTTTAAAAAATCATTCTAACCTTCAGCAAAATAGCAAGAATAAGGTGGTGAACACCTGTATCTCTCCCTAGGTTTACCGATTATTAATATCTTGCCATATCATTTTATCATGTCAGTTCATCCCTAAGTAAGACAACACCCATCTCCTGAGAACAAGGGCATTCTATATAACAATCACATTATCACGCATGGGTAAGTTTAACGTTGTCACAATGCCTTTCTGTCCATATTCAAATTTTCCCAACTATCCCAGTAATATCTTTTTAAATATGTTGGGGTTTTTTCCCCTTCATTCCCTTACCCAGGGTTGCTTATAGTTGTCTGTAATTTCCCTACATCAGGAGCTGCTCCTTACCCTTTTCTTCCCCTTTCATGACATTGACATCTTGGAATAGTCCAGACTAGTTTTTGCAGGCTTCAGTTTGGATTTTTCTGATGGTTTCTGTAGGATTAGATTCAGTGAAACCTTTTTGGCAGGAATAGTGCATAGGTGATGTGCTCTAAGGACATCACGTCAGGCTCCTGCCCCCACTATTTTTAAGCAGATTAGCTGAAAGTGGACCCAGTACTTTACTTTTACCTTCATGCTCACTCTGTTTCTTTCATTTTCAGACATGCCAACAATTAGGTCAAACTGAGATACAATTTTAAATAGTTGAGGTTACAGTAATTACAGGTCTTCGTGTTTAAACTGATCGCTTGTAACGATTGCACTTTTTTGAAGGGTCATTCTGAAGGTAGCTCCCTAATTGTTAGACATAAAAGTTGCTTGTTTTCAACTTTCACCACTGATAAACTGATAACCCGGGAAAGAAAATGAAACATAGAGCTTGGGCTTCTGATCTGCATCCTGAAAGGATGCCCCACTGAACAGAGATTCTCATCCTGGATTCCATACAGGGATACAGATGGTATGAAGCAGTTTGAAAAATTGAATGTGTGCTTTAAAAAAAGAGATGGTCCTTAGCATTTATCTGGTTTCAAAGGGTCATGGCTCCCCAGAGAGTAAGAAACAACTTGTTACAGGGAGGATATCAGAGAAGCTGAATAGTAGCAACAAAAAGGGAGATTTTAAGATTGAAAGAGAGAAAGTAACGTTCGACAAAGGCGTAGTTTCTTTCTTAAAAAAAAAAAAAAAGAAGAGGACCCATGGAAATAAATATAGTTTAAATTTCCTATGAAGGTGGTCTTATTTTAAAAATGATTTGCATACTCTGGGCGTGTGAGTTGGCTTTGAAGCAGAAATCCTAGCCTTTCTACTCTTGTAACTAGGGAAGAGCATTTTGAATCTGCAGCAGTATGTTGTATGCTGATGACTCAGCCGACTTCCAGCTTCAGATGGAATGTGCACAACAGATTGAAACCCGCTTAAGGAATTTTATACTTTGAACCTTACAAGATATTTTCTGCAAACAGCGATTGATTGGATTTGGTATAATAACCAACAAGATTAAACCGAGTCACTTGTTTGCTGTTCTTACTGGGGTGTTGAGTCAGCTAGCATTTACTGAGCAGCTTGCTGAAGTGATAATTGAATATTTTTATAATTTTGACATCTGTGTTTTGTTGACTTTGGTCTTTTCTTATTCTTTTGAAGTATCCCTCTAAAACACAAGGAAATAGTACTATGTGGTGCTCAAATATGCACTGCTTTTAAATGTGTTTTTCAGCATTACCTCACTGTTCGATAACTGACCATACAAAGGATGTCAGAGAGAGAGGTTTCGCTCAGTATTCTCCTTGTGAAGCTCTAGGTGATGTGAGGCGTATGCGTATGTGAGACTCTTCCCATGTGAAGATAGGAAGGGGCGTCATGTGCATCCTCTACACTGCTGCAACTTTTTTTTAAAGATTTTATTTGAGAGAGAGAGAGAGCATGAGCAGGGGGGAGGGGCAGAGGGAGAGAGAGAAGCAGACTCCCTGCTGAGCAGGGAGCCCGATGCGGGGCTCAATCCCAGGACCCTGGGATCATGACCTGAACTGAAGGCAGACGCTTAACTGGCTGAGCCACCCAGACATCCCTACACTGCTGCAACTGAATCAACCTCAAGCCACAGCTCTGAGCTTGTCCCTTGGTATTTCTTCGAAACCTTGGCTAGCTCCCCAGTGACTGACTGGAAGTTAAGCCCAAACTCTTGCTATGCTCAGCTTATCTATCTCTTTAGTTTTGTCCCTTCTACACTTGCCCTATCCTCAACTCTTCCTCTGAATGTTTCTCTCAGTTTCTCCCTCATTTTTTTTTTTTTTAAAGTAGATTCCACACCCAGCATGGAGCCCAACACAGGGCTTGAACTCACGACCCTGAGATCAAGACCTGAACTGAGATCAAGAGTCTTATGCTCAACCGACTGAGCCACCTGGGCACCCCCATCTCCCTCAAAACAATTTTTTTTAAAGATTTTATTTATTTATTTGACAGAGAGATAGAGCCAGAGAGCACAAGCAGAGGGAATGGCAGAGGGAGAGGGAGAAGCAGGCTCCCAGCTGAGCAGGGAGCCCGATGAGGGACTCGATCTCAGGACCCTGGGATCACGACCTGAGCCGAAGGTAGATGCTTAACCGACTGAGCCACCCAGGCACCCCATACCAGGTTTTTTTTTTAAAAGCTTTTCCTTGTTTATTTAAGTAATCTCTACACTCAGTGTGGGGCTTGAACTCACAACCCCAAGATCAAGAGTCCCATGCTTCTCTGATGGAGCCAGTCAGGCGCCCCACTATACCACATTTTCTTTATCCATTCATCAGTTGATGGGCATTATTAGGGTTTTCAGTTTAGGGCTATTATGAAAAACGGTGCTGTGAACATTCCTGGATGAGTGAACATAATGCTTTCAATTCTCTTGGCCACATACCTAGAAGTGGAATTGCTGGGGCATATGGTAATTCTGTGTTTAACTTTGTGAGGAACTGCCAGACTGTTTTCAAAGTATCTGAGCCATTTTACTCTCCCACCAGTGATGTATGAGGGCTCTGGTTTCTCCTCACCAACACTTGTTACTGTTTGTTTTTATTGTCGTCAACTTGGTGTGAAGTGGTATCTCAATGTGGTTTTGATTTGCATTTCCCTAATAACTAATGATGTGAGCATCTTTTTGCATGCTTATTGGCCCTTGTGTGTCTGATTGGGGGAAATGTCTATTCAGATCCTGTGTCCATTGTAAAATTTGGTCATTTTTCTGTTGTTGAGTTATAAGGATTCTTTTTTTTTTTTTTTTTTTTTAAGATTTTATTTTTGAAGTAATCTCAAGGGACGCCTGGGTGGCTCAGTCAGTTAAGCGTCTGTGTTCGGCTCAGGTCATGATCTCGGGCCCCTGGGATTGAGCCCCATGTTGGGCTCCCTGCTCAGCAAGGAGCCTCCTTCACCCTCTCCCAATGACCCTCCCTCCCTGCCTGTGCTCTTGCTCTCTCTCAAATGAATTAAAAAAAAAAAAAATCTTTAATCTCTACACCCAACATGGGACTTGAATTTACAACCCTGAGATCAAGCGACATCAAGAGTCTCATGCCCTACAAACTAGCCAGCCAGTGCCCTACTATAAGGGTTCCTTATATATTCTAGATACAAGTCCTTTATTAGATACACGATTTACAAATATTTTCTCCCATTCTATGGGTTGCCTTTTTTCTTGATATTGTCCCTTGAAGCACAAAAGTTTAAAAATTTGGTATATGCAGTTTACCATCTTAACCAATTCTGAGTGTGCATTTCAATGACTTTAACTACGTTTTCACAGTGTTGTGCAGCTGTCACCACTGTCTGTGAATTTGACTGTTCTAGGTGCCTCATATGAGTGGAATCATGTAATACTTGTCCTTTTGTGACTAGCTTATTTCCCTTAGCATAACGTCCGCCAAGTGGCCAGAGGTGGGGAGGATGGCAGAGGGAGAGAGAATCCTAAGCAGACTCCACACCCAGCATGGAGCCGGGTGCTTGGCTTGATCTCACGACCCTGAGATCATGACCTGGGCTGAAATCAAGAGTTGGATGCTTAACTGACTGAGCCACCCAGGTGCCCCAATCAATTGATTATTGTATGTTGATCTTGTATCCTGCACCTGTGCTAAACTTGTTTATTATTTCTAGTAGTCTGTGTGTGTGTGTGTGTGTGTGTGTGTGTGTGTTTATTCTTTAGGACTCTCTCTCTACAACATCAGTGAATAGAGATGGTTTTATAACTTCCTTTGTGATCTCCGTGCCTTTTGTGTATTTTTCTTGCCCGGTTTTTCTGAATGGAACCTACAGTATTTGTGTATTTTTCTTGCCCAGTTTTTCTGAATGGAACCTACAGTACAGTGTTGGCTAGAAATGGCAAGAGCAGACATTCTTGTCTCAATTCTCATCTTGGAGGAAAAGCATTCAGTTTTAACCATTATGTGTGTTGTGAGCTGTGGGCTTTTTGTTGATGGTCTTTATTAGGCTAAGGAAGTTTCCTTCTATTTCTAGTTTGAGTGTTTTTATCTTGTCATGAAAGGGTGGATTTTGGGGCACCTGGGTGGCTCAGTCATTAAGTGTCTGCCTTGGGCTCAGGTCATGATCCTGGGATCGAGCCCCGCATCTGGCTCCCTGCTCAGCAGGGAGTCTGCTTCTCCCTCTCCCTCCGCTGCTCCTCCTGCTTGTGCTGTCTCTGTGTCAAATAAATAAATAAAAATAAAACCTTTTTTTTTTTTAAAAAAAGGGTGGATTTTATCGAATGCTTTTTCTGTATCTAGTGAGATCATCCTGTAGTTTCTGTCCTTTGTTCTGTTAATATGTTGTATTACATTGATTTTCATATGCCAAACCAACCTTGAATTCCTGGGGTAAATCTCACTTGAGCATGGTGATTACTCCTTTTTATATGTTGCTCGTTCAATTTATTAGTCTTCTGTTGAAGATTTGTGTCTGTATTCATAAGGGTTAGAAGTCTTGGAGTTTTGGTATCTTTGTCTTCTTTTGGTACCTGGTACTTGGTTTGGTCTGGTTTGGAATCTGGGGTCTTGAATTGTTCTGGCATCTACCTCATTCTTCATTGTGCTTTAATAATTTTTTTAAAAAGATTTTTTATTTTTTATTAGCGAGAGAGAGAGAATACAAGCAAGGGGAGCGGCAGACAGAAGGAGAGGGAGGAGCAGGCCCCAAATCCCAGCAGGGAGCCCGATGTGGGCCTCGATCCCAGGACCCCAGGATCATGACCTGAGCCGAAGGCAGATGCTTAACGACTGAGCCACCCAGGCGCCCTTAATAATTGTTTTTATGTATTGAGTTCTGTTTTCATTTTTGCTTTTTAATTTTTTCTGGTTTTATAAGGATATGATTGACGACTCATTTTCCCCCCAGTGGTTAGTGCATTGCCCTTGTGTGCTGTTTTTTTGTTTTGTTTTTTTTTTAAGATACTGGACTCTGTGTAAGTTGAAGGTGTAGAGTGTGCTGATACGATGTTTATGTATTGCGGTATGATTACCACCATAGTGTTAGCTAACACGTCTATCATGTCACGTAATTAGCATTCCTTTTCGGCGAGAACATTTGAGAGCTAGTCTTTGAGCAACTTGAAGTATATAATATAGTATTGTTGGCTATAATCACTATTCTGTTCATTAGATTTCTAGAACTTATTCCTCTTCTAGTTGCAAGTTTGTATACTTTGACGTCTCCCCTATTCCCCCATTCTCTAGCCCCTGGTAACCACTGTTCTGCTTTATTTCTGCAAGTTCAACTTTTTTTAGATTCCATGTATAAGTGATATACAGTATTTGTCTTTCTCTGACTTATTTCACTTAGCACAGTGCCCTGAAGGCCCATCCAGGTTATCGCAAATGGCAGAATTTCCTTCTTTCTTGTGGCTGAATAATATTCCATCGTGTGTAGAGACACATAACACAAGACACGCGTGCACCACATCTACATCATTCACTGATGGACACTTGGGCTGTTTCCGTATCTTGGCTATTGTGAATCATGCTGCAGTAAACATGGGAGGGCAGATACCTTTTTGATACGTTGGTTTTATTTCCTTTGGATGTATACCCAGAAGTGGGATTAGTGGGTCATTGGTAGTTGTATTTTTAACTTTTCAAGGAACCTGCAAACTGTTTTCCATAGTGGGTTCACCAGTGTGCATTCCCAGCAGTGCACACAGGGTTCCCTTCTTCCGTGTCCTCACCAGCACTTGTTACCTTTTGTCTTCTTGATGACAGCCACTCGAAGACTGCATCAGTTCTGTTTTCTACTGTAGGTTCTCCCTTCAGTTGGAACCTTTGTGTCCTAACCTTAGCTTTAGTGCAGTGTTTTGTACCTAAGTCTTGTAACTAACAATGAGTGTACACACATTGTGCATCTGTTAAGCACTTTCTCTGCGTTACCTAATTTAATTTTCACAACAGCCCTTGGGAGGAGGTACAGTTGGAGACTTCTCATAAATGAGGAGATGGAGGCTTAAGAAAAAAGAAAGAAGTTGCTTACACAAGTAGGTATTGGAGACTGAAGCCCTTAAGTAGGATGGTCCTTAAGCAGAATGTGGGTAGAAGAGTGAAAAAAAATGCCTCTTTGGTGGTTGGTGATAGGGTTAGAGTGTTAGTAAAAGCAAGGAAGCAGGAATTTAATTGCAGTGCACAATGCTGGGGAGTACAATACAAGTAGAACTGGTTTTTGCCCTCAGAGCAGCAATTAGTCCTATTTGGAAGAGTGAGATTAACATCTGAAATAATTAGAAAATGAGCATTGTTTAATGAGAGGTCAAGGGTGAGGTTTGTGGGAGTTGGAAAGAATCATGAAGGAACTAGTAATTAACTTAAGCCTCAGAAGAAGGTTAGAGTTTAGGAGGGTAGTTTAGCAAACTAGGTTTTGGGTCAGCCTTACCACTACCTTGTACCTACTATACAGGTCACTTCGACTTTCTGATCCTTGGTTTCTAAGTGTCAAATAGGAAGAACATCAGTTCTGTGTGTCAGCATTGTAGGTTCCAATGGATAATCTCTCAGAGCGCTTGCAAACTGTAGAGTGCTTCTGTCATTGTGGAGGGTATCTGTTTTCCTGTTTCTAATCTCACCCAATTGTCCTCCATGTAAGCTTATTATTTTATTTATTTATTTATTTATTTATTTATTTTTAAAAAGATTTTATTTATTTGACAGAGAGAGACACAGTGAGAGAGGGGAACACAAGCAGGGGGAGTGGGAGAGGGAGAAGCAGGCTTCCCGCTGAGCAGGGAGCCCGATGCGGGGCTTGATCCCAGGACCCCGGGATCATGACCTGAGCCGAAGGCAGATGCTTAACGACTGAGCCACCCAGGCACCCCCTAAGCTTATTATTTTAAAATAATTTCAGATATAGAGAAATTTTGCAAGAATAGAGCAAAGAATTCCTGAATAGCCTTCACCTGTATTCCTCAAATGCTAACATTTAACCGCATTTGCTTTATCATTCTCTCTTGTTACATACATACTGTTTTTTCCTGAACCCTTTTAGAGTGACATGAAGGCATGATGTTCCTGGGCCCTAAAAACTTTTAAATAGTTACTTCCTAAAATCAAAGACTTTTTATTAAGTAGATTGCCAACGCAGGGCTTGAACTCAAAACCCTGAGATCAAGACCTGGGCTGAAGTCAGATGTTTAACCGACTGAGCCACCCAGGCACCCCAAAGACATTTTCTTAGTAACTACAGTACCATTATCAAAATTGGGAAACTAATATTGGTGCAGTCTTAATAGCAAAGCTGTAGACCTTACTCAAATTTTGCTAGTTGTTTCAATAACCTTTTAGAGCAAATCAAAAAATTGTTTTCTTGTCAGAGATTCAACCCAGGAATACAGGTTGCATTTAGTTTTCATGTTCATTTAGTCACCTGCGTTCTGGAAGTTTCTTTGTTTTTGAAGACCTTGATACTTCTTGAAGAGTCCAGGCTAGTTCTTCCATAGGATGTCTCTCAGTCCATATTTGTGTGATGTTTCCTCTTTATTTATTTATTTATTTATTTGCGAGAGAGAATGAGTGAGAGAGAGTGCACATGAGAGAGGGGAGGGTCAGAGGGAGAAGCAGACTCCCCGCTGAGCAGGGAGCCCGATGCAGGACTCGATCCCGGGACTCCAGGATCATGACCTGAGCTGAAGGCAATCGCTTAACCAACTGAGCCACCCAGGCATCCCATGTGATGTTTCCTCTTGATCGGGTTCGGGTTATGCATTTATGGCAGGAGTAGCCCAGAACCAATGTTGTGTGTTAGCTAGTGCATCCTATCAGGAGGTGTGTGGTGTTCATTTATCTCATTACCCGTGATGGTAACTGCATTTACTTGCTTAAGGTGCTATATGTCAGGTTTGTAACCATAAAGTTCAGATTTGTGCTTTTGTAATTAATAATTACTGTTGGGAGAACTTTGAGACTATGTAAAATACCTTGTTTTTCATCAGGATTCTTGCCTGAATCAATGGATCGCCAAATAGTGACTTTCCAGGGTCGTCATTCTTTCTACATTAGTTGACGTTCTGCCTCAAGATCTTTCCCTTTATCCTGTTCCTTCATCGACCCATCCATTTGTTAATATCAGTAAGGACTCATGGATTCTTACTTTATTCTATTCAATGGGTTGTAATCCTTTATTTGCCTTATTTTGTTGCTCAGATTATGGGGCCAGTGGAAGCCCCCTTTATGCTCAACCTCTTTGAAGAGATCCAGACTGTATCATCAGATAAGACACTGCCATCTCTGTCCTATTTTCCTATTTTCCCTTCATTCTTAAGGGGAAGGTTTGCTGACTCTTCACTACCACCCGTGCCTCCAAAGCTAAGCTTTCAGTCTGTGCTTTATGGTTCAAAATTAGATAGTATCTAGAAATATACAGTATTGTTGCCATCCTTTCTCTGGTCCTTTTTGCTCCCCATATTCCTGCCACAAATAGGTATTATTTATTTATGTGTGTGTTTCCAGAATTTCTTCATACAAATACAAACACATGGGGATATATATTTTTATCTCTTCCTTCCTCTTAACACAAAACACAGTGTACTGCACCTTAGCTTTCTTCCAGTTAACTGCTCGCCTTCCAGATCCTTTCCTACCAGAACATGGAGGTCTTCTCTGTTACATAGTTGCATAGTATTCCATTTTATGGACGCATCACTTTTATTGAACTTCTTCAGCATTTGTGGAGATTAAACTAGCTGTGACTGGAAACTAGCCTCTCTTGTGCCACCCTCTCTGCCACCACTTCCTCCAGCACTTTTATTCCCTGACCCCTTTTCTAACTACAAATAAGTATTAGTCGTCTTTATTTGTAAAACTTCATTTTTATTGTTTTCTTCATATCACTGCCAAAGGTTTTGAAAACTTCTCCAAACCTCTGAGTTCATTCTTGCCTATTTTTGCTGCAGCTGGGTTTCCGTCTCTCCCATGTGGCGAGATCATAGTGTTGACGGTTACCGGTGGCTTTGTACTGTGGAGTGCTAGACTGGCTTTGGTGATTAATTTACGTGTAGGAGGACGAGAAGGACAAAAAGAGAAGGGAGGGTTGGCAAGCAGCTAGAAAAGAGGAAGCAGGAAGGCTGGGAGAAAATAGAATAGAGTGTAAGGGGGAAAGTAGGAGAAGAGCATTTTTGGCAGAAGATGTGAAATGTATTTTCATAACCAGCTTGTCACCTAGAGCTGGCTTCTGCCTGGTGACGAGCAGCCTTATGGTAAGTTGCTGACTGATAGGCTAGTTGGGCCCTCTGGAATGCTGCCCTGGGTCTTCTGTTTCATAAAACAAGATCTAACCCCTCGTCCCATTACCGTATGATCAGTTTTAACAGCAGAGCCTCCATTTTTAAATGTTTGCTTTCTAAAATCTGGAGTTGTCATTAACCTAGCTCTCCTGTCGTTCTTAATACTGTCAACCATTCCAATTTCTCATGATTACCTTGGTGTTATTCTTTGCTTTTCTTTTCTTCTTTTTTTTTTTTAAGATTTTACTTATTTATTTGACACAGAGAGACACAGTGAGAGAGGGAACACAAGCAGGGGGAGTGGGAGAGGGAGAAACAGGCTTCCCACAGAGCAGGGAGCCCGATGCGGGGCTCGATCCCAGGACCCTGGGATCATGACCTGAGCCGAAGGCAGACGCTTAATGACTGAGCCACCCAGGCGCCCCTATTCTTTGCTTTTCATTTCCAGTTCAGTCCACCATTGTGGCTCAGGGCATTGCACATTTACTCAAATAATTACAGCAGCCTTCTCACCCTGTTTAGCAATTTATGTCCTGCTTTTACCCAGCTTTTCCTTCCTTTTTCTTTCCCTGTCAGTCCTGCTCCCTGAAATCACCATGCTGACAAGTCTCCCTGCTTTGCTGGTGTCCGTGCCCTTTTGTGCTCCCTGGCCTGAAAAGGCCCGCCTCTCTGTCTATAGAAGAGTCTTCTTCAAGATCCTTCAGGATCAACTTCTTAACTGCTCCTTGAAGCCTTCCATAGCTGAAACAGCTCATGTGCATGTCTTATTTTCCTAAACTTGCTTACAGCCTCTACCAAAAGACTGCTTGTTTCCTTCTTTCAGGTGTGTCCAGTTGTTTCTACAAAATTATTGTTTAAAATCATGTTTTCTGCTTAGGTTCTCCCAGTACACAGAGACTGCTTGGCTTATAGGAATTCCTAAGCACAGTTTTATTGGTTTATTGACTGAACATTGCATAGGTTATCACTAAATAATTTTGGATTCAGAGTCAGCTCATCCAGGTACCTTGAGGGTCTGCTTCCCTACTTTACTGTGGAAAATGTGTACTTTTTAATGGGATTTTCCTCTTGTTTTTCTAACAAATGATACACTGATCTGAATATTGACCTTCTTTTGACTTAGCAGTGTGTCCTAGAGATCTTTATCTGTAAAGCTATATTTGTCAGGTGGTCCCCAAGACCACCCTCAGGTTTGATGATTTCCTGGGATTCATTCAGCACACAGTTATGCTCATGGCCATGATTTATTACATCAGAAGTATCAGCAAAGGGAAAAGGCACATTGGACAAATTCCAAAGGAAACTAGGTGCAAGTTGCCAAGAGTTCTCTCCTTGTCATGTCACACAGGACATGCTTAATTTGTCTAGCATCAAATTATGACAACATGTGTGAAATGTCTACCAGGAAAGCTCATTAGAAATTCAGTGCCCAAGGTTTCTGATAGGGGCCGGTCACGTATGCATCCTCTGTCTAACACGTACCAAAATTCCAGATTCCCAAAAGGAAAGGTTTTCAGCATAAACTGTATTGCTTGTACAGTTTACCCTTATCAGTTAGGGAATGGTGGGAACCTCTCTGAAATCCAGCTTCCTTGACACCAGCCAACGGCCAGCCTTTCTAAGGATCACAGTCTCACACCTGCTGTGTTAATTCTTCTGCACACCATGGAAATCTACAAACCTCCTTCCATTTCTTTGTTTCTTTTTTTTTTTAAAGATTTTATTTATTTATTTGACAGAGAGACACAGTGAAAGAGGGAACACAAGCAGGGGGAATGGGAGAGGGAGAAGCAGGCTTCCCGCTGAGCAGGGAGTCCGATGCAGGGCTCGATCCCAGGACCCTGGGATCATGACCTGAGCCGAAGGCAGACACTTAATGACTGAGTCACCCAGGTGCCCCCCACCCCTTCCATTTCTTAAACTACTGTGTAGGATTCCATGGTATGAGTACATTATGGTTTGTTAACTTTCCTCTACTGACTGGCTGTTAGGCTATTTTGCAGTATCTATTTCTTTTTTTTTTTTTCTTTAAAGATTTTTTATTTATTTGACAGAGACACAGCGAGAGAGGGAACACAAGCAAGGGGAGTGGGAGAGGGAGAAGCAGGCTTCCCGCGGAGCAGGGAGCCCGATGCGGGGCTCGATCCCAGGACCCCGGGATCATGACCTGAGCCGAAGGCAGAAGGCAGATGCTTAACGACTGAGCCACCCAGGCGCCCCAGGCTATTTTGCAGTATCTATTTCTTTACAGTTTCTTTTTTATGGGCTTTGATTGGAATTGATGGGTCATAACGTAGTGACATTTGAAAATCTGATATTAGATACTTCCAAATTCTTCACCAGTGGGCTTTATTAGTCCGTACTTCAACAGCAGTTTATAAGAGTACCCTTTGGAAGTGATTACTTACAATGATAGTCATGTTGGGGATGTAGAAAAAACTGACCCATCAAGCATCAGGAAAAGCAGGACAAGGAGGGGCATTCTAGGTCCCAGCTGTGTCCTGCTGCCATCATGGGCAACTTGCCTTACCCATTCTCTTCCTGCTCCCAGGACTCTTGGTTCTGACACTCTTTTGCTTCTTCCTTTGTCTCTAATCTCCCTTCTTGTTGCCTTTAATCATTCGTGTGGAGGCTTGTAATTTTTTGTCTTTTATTATGGAAAATTTCAAACATACACAGATTAGAAGAGAACAGAATCAGGAAGATACATGCACCCATTACCCAGTCTCAGCAATTGCCAACATTTTGTCAATCATGTTGCATTTTTCTCTTTTCTGTTTTTTTGAGCAGTGGGGTGGAGCCTGGATAGTGAAAGCAAATTCTGGACATTATGGTGTTTTAAACATTACTTTGGTACTAATTTACAAAAATAATGTACACGTAACACAACATTTCAAATTGAGATACATATATATTTATATATATATATGTATATATTAAAGATTTTATTTATTTGACAGAGAGACACAGCAAGAGAGGGAACACAAGCAGGGGGAGTGGGAGAGGGAGAAGCAGGCTTCCCGCCGATTAGGGAGCTGGATGTGGGGCTCGATCCCAGGACCTTGGGACCATGACCTGAGCCAAAGGCAGACGCTTAACGACTGAGTCACCCAGGCACCCCGAAATATATATTTTTTTAAGTTTATTTATTAAATAATCTCTACACCCAACGTGGGACTCGAACTCCCTACCCTGAGATCAAGAGTCGGATGCTCTTCTGACTGAGCCAGCCAGAGCTGAGATGCACTTTTTAAAAAACGTAATATTTCTTTAAATACTTGGTCCAGTTGTGAGGTTACTCTGATATTCCTAGTTCAGGAGGGTGTTGCCTCCTGTCCTTCTCTAAATTTGTATAAAGTTGTTCACATACACATACAGCTTGAATAAAGTATGGGATAACATGTTCACATTTCTGCAACTTGCTTATCATATTTTAAAAATGGAACATTCCTGGGGCACCTGGCTGGCCCAGTTGGTGGAGCATGTGACTCTTGATCTTGGGTTTTGGGTTTGAGCCCCACGCTGAGTGTAGTGGTAACTTAAAAAAATAATAAAATCTTTAAAAAAATTAAAAAAAAGAAATTTCCTTTGAATTAATAAACAGATCAACTCCTTTTCAGTACAACATGCTATGCTATACCATAGAAAAGCCATTTCTTTATTGAGGGACATTCTGTTTTTCTGCTTTTCAGCCCTTGTGAACCTTGCAGTGGACTTTGATGTGCACATGGCCTTGCATTCTAGGGGTTTATTACCATCAGATACATTCTGCAGAATGGGGTGGCTGGCTAGAATGTATATAACTTCAGTTGTTAAAATTCTTACCACATTACTTCCCAAAAGATTGTAGTAGTTTTCCACTGGCAATGTAAGAGAACCTCTTAACTCTCATTCTTGCCAGCACTAGATATTATTACTCTTGAATGTTTTTATCAATAAAATTACTAAAAAAAAAAAAAAAGAAAGAAAAATGGTATAACATTAGAGTTTTGTCTTTTAATTTGCATTTATCGAAAAGAAAAACTAGCAGTGTGTTTTTAAAAAATAGTATTTATTTATTTAAAGATTTTATTTATTTATTTGACAGAGAGAGAAAGAGAGCACAAGCGGGGGCGGGGGGGGCAGTGGCAGAGGGAGAAGCAGACTCCTTGCTGAGCAGGGAGCCCGATGCGGGACTCAATCCCAGGACCCTGGGATCATGACCTGAGCTGAAGGCAGTCGCTTAACAGACTGAGCCACCCAGGTGCCCCAAAAATAGTATTTAGAATTTGGTTTATACTAACAAATGCAAGCTTGGTTCACTACTAGAAAATCGATCAATACAGTTAATCATATTAGCCATCAAAAGATGAAAATCAGATAACCATTTCAATAGATACAAGAAATCGAACAAAGTATAGCATGCACCCGTGACTGAATCTCCCAGCAAACCAGAAACCAAGCGAGAACAGTCTTTTACTTTTTAAATATTAAAATTTACTCATTTAATATTAATGCTTGAAATTTTTTTTAATAATTAAGTTTTTAAAAGATTTTACTTATTTGAGAGAGACAGAGCACAAGCCGGGGGTGGGGGGAGGAGAGGGAGAGGGAGAAGCAGACTACCCACCCAGCAGGGAGCCCGATGCGGGGCTCGATCCCAGGACCCTGAGATCATGACCTGAGCTGAAGGCAGACGCTTAACCTACGGAGCCACCCAGGCGCCCCTAATATTTAATTTTTTTAATGCTGTCATTCACAGATGAATCAAATTAAAATGTATGAAGAGGTTTGTACAGTGAGAGCCTTCCTCCCATCCCCCACCCACCCAGTTCCTCCCTCCTCCTCCCCACAGTCGCTGTTTGTTTCTTAGGTGTTCTTTCACAGTCATTTTGTACACATACAGGGAAAGGGGAGTGCATATCCTCTCTCTTGCTTTTTACACAGATGATAGCATACTATGTTCTCTGTCATGCACTTGGCATTTCCATGAATTTTTCCTCAAGGACATTTTATTTTTTCCTCATTTCTTTTTTTTTTTTTTTAAGATTTTATTTATTTGACAGAGAGAGACACAGCGAAAGAGGGAACACAAGCAGGGGGAGTGGGAGAGGGAGAAGCAGGCTTCCCGCAGAGCAGGGAGCCCGGATGCGGGGCTCGATCCCAGGACCCTGGGATCATGACCTGAGCCGAAGGCAGACGCTTAACGACTGAGCCACCCAGGCGCCCTTTTTTTCTCATTTCTGGTACCATTCTAGCTACCTTTCTATTTCTCTCTCTCTCTTTTTAAGTTATTGAACTCCTCAGATGTGGGACCTTACAGCCATTCACTAGTTGTATCTAGTTGTTTCTCCCACATCGCCCTCCCACAGACATTCACAAAATAAATGCTGCAGTTCTCTCTCTCTCTCTCTTTTTTAATATTTTATTTATTTGACAGAGACACAGCGAGAGCAGGAACACAAGCAGGGGGAGTGGGAGAGGGAGAAGCAGGCTTCCCGCGGAGCAGGGAGCCCAATGCGGGGCTCGATCCCAGGACCCTGGGATCACGACCTGAGCCGAAGGCAGATGCTGAACGACCTAGCCACCCAGGTGCCCCTGCAGTTGTTCTCTTAAAGATCACCAGTGCCTGGTCCCCTCTTGAGACCAGTGGCTCTTCAGTCTTTGTCTTTGATTTTTTTTTCCCCCCTGTTCTTGCTCCTGATCACATGGTTCTGGGAACTCTTAATACTTTGTCTTTCCTGCAGTACATTCTGTTATAAGTGTTCTTGTAAAAGGTGGAAGGAAATAAGGAAAGGATTGTGGAGGCACACAGTCTGGGGAAAAGATATATTGTAAGTAAGAAGATCTGGCAGTTAATCTGTCTAAGGCAAAAGGATTTATTCTCTGTGGCTCCTAAAAGGAGCTAGTACTTTACTGTGGGAGGTTTCATGCTGTAGAGGAAAGACCAGGACATTGAGAGCCTTGATTTGAATCTTGTCTCTATCCTGTACTAGCTATATGACCTTGGACAATTCATTTCACTTTTCTGCACTTCAGTCTCTTCATCAATAAAAGGGTAACATCTTTATCATTTTTTGAAAAGTAATAATGAAATGGGAAAATATACATAAAGTGCCCAACATAGTTACTGACATTTACTTAAATTATTTATTGATAGAGGGAGAGAGAGGGGCGGGGGCGGGGAATCCAAGACTGGACAAGGACCTGTGTCTAATTCACGGGAGGACACAGAGAACAAATGCTGAAGATTCTGATGTTTTTGCATCATAAGTGCCCGTAAAATCTTGACAAAAGTAAAGACAGTCCTGGGTGCCGCTGAGAACTGGTGAGCGGAGTTCATAACTAGGCATTTGAGTGCTCACTAGAGACACTGTGTTAAGAAAGTTCTCTCCATTTAATCCTTAAAAAATGTTATGAGGTAGAAGTACAGAAATTAATCTCCAATTTTAAGGACACTGAGGCTGTAGAAGGTTAAGTAATTAGAGCTAGTAATCTGCTTTTGATGGATGACATGACAGTGATGTAAGTTCATTTGTTTACTGATTTTACTTTTAATCACATGCTGTGGCTAGCTCGGTCCCTGACTTACCCAGGATTACAGTGTGAGCTCGCTCGCTCACTCTCCTTGCCTCCTTCACACGGAAGAGGCGAGAATGAGTCATGGTTGTGGTTGGCGTGAGTCTGTTTTGCTACTCCGTTAGCCACATGGCAGTTCTACTGGGAACAAAATGACAAGGGAATATAGCAACAGTTCTACTCTCCTTCCAACTTCTAACTGATTTTAGCAGTCACATTCTCAACCTTGCTGGATCACCGGCAGTCATCCAAGATGTCACTCAGTTTGTTTTTCGCTGCCTGCCTACCTGTGGCTCCTCTCAGTTCCTCCGTCAACAAGCCAGCTTAAGTTGAGTGTGATCTCATTGTGCTCCCCTTGTGGCAGCCCTTGCAGTTTCCTCTGTATTTGCTTGTCTTTCTCATTTTCTTTTCTGCATCCCCACTGCCATCTGCATTTCAGCCTTGATAAATTATTTGCAGTTCCCCAAATGTCTAGTTCATGTTCCTTGAACCTTGCCTTGTCTGTCTGTTATTTATAATGTTCCCTCTGGGAAGCTTCCTCGCTTCCTCAGGGCAGAGTTAGGTATTTTCTCTTTGTTGATTTCCTTCAAGTATCTGATTTTTTGGTTGTCTGTTGATATTATGGATGAAGGTTTAGGTTCTAGAATCTAGGGTTACTAATGTAGGTAACTGGAGTGAGTCTCCTCTTAACTTTTCCTCCAATTTTCTGCATTCCCTAGAGGCTCCTGCCTTGACCAGAATGGCTGGTACTGAGCTCTGTGTCTGAGAAGTGTGGTGATTGGCAGGCTTCACTCTAGGGTGTGATGGAGGAGAGTGGTGGAAGTTTCCAATAAAGAAGACTTTGATCTGGGGCACCATACCCCTTGCAGGAGCCCTGCGTGCCTCCTGCGTAGGTTTTGTTTCTTTAGAGAGTGTTTCTTTGGTTTTAGGCTGGATCAAGTGTAGCTGCTATGCATGGCCATGTCGTCAAGGGGTGGAAGGTGGATAGGAGGGGTTGAATAGTTTCGGCCTTTCTATTCCTTAGGCAGTCTTTTTGCTCCACACCTCTTTCTGCTCTCCTAGCTCTGTTGGAGCCTCTTTAGAACTCCATGGGAGGATGGCACATACATCCATTTAAGACTTCTCTCCTGTTTATTCTTGGGTTGTAGCTTTCTTTGCTCTTGTATATATGCCTCAGCTCGGAAGAGATATATTACCTTGTTTCCTATCATTTCAATAAGGTGGAGTGGAAAGGAAGAAGCAGACCCATTTACCCAGTCTCTCTATCATTTTGAAATCCTGAACCAGGGGTTCTGTTGACAACTTTCAGCATTTGTGATTTTAAGAATTGAAACAAACTTATATAATGAGTGTATTATTGATTCCCAGAATAGTTTGGAATGTTTATAGGGTATGAAATTATTGTAAAGCTGAACTACGTGATTTTTTTAATGAATAACTTGTGTTTAAAAAAATAGTTAATAAAGCTTTTTAGAGCACGGAAAGCCAACGATACCCCCACATACCTGGGCAGAGAGGATTGTGGGGAGGTCTGAGGCATTGCTACTAGCTACTAATTGATAATTGGGGCCAGAAGCAAGGTAACTCTGGCTCACACGGTGTTTACATTCTAGAATCAGAGAGAGTAGCTTGTTTCCCAGAGTAAAATTTGCTCATTTTAGGTTGTCTTTGACATGAAGATCAAAGCTCTGCTACTTGTGACTTACTAAAACAGAGTACTAAATAGTAGCTCCAGAGTTAGGTGGAGGTTGCAAGCTGGGGTTTATTTCAATGAATGATAATAAAAAGAGTAATTTCCATGTCTTCTAATAAGAGTGAAAATGAATCTGTATGCAACATTATTTTTATTTCTTAATACATTTTGGGAAAGTTAATTGCAACTGTGTGGTTCAGGGATTTAGTGCAAGAAGAAGAACAGTTGATGGAAGAAAAGAAAAAGAAAAAAGACGACAAGAAAAAGAAGGAAGCTGCTCAAAAGAAGGTAGTATATATGTATCAACTATCTATATTAAGCGGTCTAAACAGATTTAAAAAGAAAACTACTTTTATTGGATTTTTTAAAGCATTTGATTGAATGTTTTAATTTCAGTGGAGATTCATTTTAATATTTAATGTTTCTGATTATGCATATGTAGTAACTTGTCAAGTGTGTACGATTTAATGCATAGTTATTTAATCTTGCCGATAGTTTTTTCAAAGGTAAGTGCTTTATATAGGTCATTATCTTTCAATTAGCTGTTCCTAGGTTTTCATGATATATGCATCTCTCTATACGTGAGAAGAACATGGAATTTGTAGCTGCATAGAGAGCTGCATTGAAATCTAGCTCTCCCACATGGCATACTGCATGGTGTGTCCTTCAGCTTTGTTTAGCCTCTCTGGGCCTTAGTTTCCTTATGTTTTGTAAGATGAGAATTTAATTAAATGAGATAATGTAATACACATAATGCACGTAATAGGAAATAAAATGTCAGTTTCATTTTCACTTTTTGTTTAGTACCTGGGCTGATTTCAAGAATTTGCTGTTTACAGTAAGATATTTGAAAATAACCCTAGGACATCATTTGCTGCAGAAGATCTCTAGCCCATATGTTGTCAGAAACTGTAACCAAAACAATACAAATTGTAGAAAAAGAAAAGATTATGTTCGTGATTATAAAGATTTTTTTACAAATTAATATGAATCCTGATGACAGCTGGGCACTCATCTCCTGCTATATCAAGGTTTCAAGGACCTTGAAAATGTTCTAAAAGATCACGTGAAATTACTGTTCCACTTCCGTATTCAGTGACAGTTCTGACTTTAATTTCTGACCTATACCTCTTTTGTGCCAGGCACTGTGTTACAGCCGCACACTTCTCTGCACATTATTTAATAGGGAAAAACACAGCAACCAAATCTGCGGTAGGTAGGGAGCTGTTGAAACACAGAGAACCGCTTCACTCAGCCTGGAATGGGGCCGACAGAAGGGAAAATTTTCTTAGAGTAGAAATTAGCCAAGTGAACAAGGAGTGGAATAGAAAGGGATTCCAAGCAGAGTAAATTCAGCGGTAAGTGCCCACGGCCTTATAGAAGTATGGGTTTTGATTGGTGGGGGTGGGACGCCAAGGGCAGAAGTGTCAGGATGAGACTGCAGAAGGTGGTGTTAGCTGTGGACTCTTATCTGGGTTTCAGCTGCTAAGTGTTGGGGAAAACACTGAAGGCATTTCAGTAGACTGATGTAAAAGTTTGTGCTTGAGAATGTTTACCTTAGCAAACTGTGGGCTTGGATTGGAGGAGGTAGAAATTAGAGGCTCAGATGCTGGTGGAGGGACTGTGGAAAGAACCCACAGAGTTTGTTGGAAGGATATGAAGGGAGAGTGACTTCGATTGATGGCTCCGGTTCCAGATTGAGTGACGGGAGTATATCTCGGGAGCAGTTAACCAGGTTAGAGAATAGAAAGGGGAAAGAGAATTTCCGTTCTGGAGTGCTGAGCTGACAGCGTGATCAGCCAGTATTGGGGGGGGGGGGCGGGGATTAGAACATAGAGCATTGGACGATGGAGAGTGAGGAGGTGATAGGTGGCCTTAGCATGTGGCCTTTTGCTTGCTCTCAGGAGTGACTGGGAGGGATGCATCTGTAATTGTCATAGTCATGGTTTAGCATAGGTTTCTAGTGCAGAGTTTTGGCATTGACGATGCCATAGACCTGTCAGAGGCCTGTTGATACAGGTTGGTCTTTGCAATGTGATAGTCTCTAGCTGAGGATTTGTTGTGGAAAACGTTGTATCCTCTGTGAGTTAAGGTTGGGGGAGGCTTATGAGACTCTTGGTCTGTGCTGTGAAGGCCATTTACTGAGTGAAGAGAGCTTCTAAGAAACTTCAGAGACTTGTTGAAGAAGATGCTCAGATGTACTTTATGTAGAATCGGTAGTTTGGCAAGCATCTGAGTGTTGCATTAGCCCCTGTTGATTCCTGCTTCTGAGGTATTCAGAATGTAGCTGGTAAGTTAGGATGTCTGCGAAATGGCTAGAGAAGAAGCCTAAGGTACTATATAATGAAGCATGTTTATTTAGGATTTACCCTATTTACTGAGAAAATTCTGAGAAAGGGAGGAGGTCACTGGAATGATTTTTTAAAATTTACAATTTTAAAATGTGTGATGTGAGTAAATTTTTTAAGGTTGTAACAAATTAGAATGGCTCTAATTGCTAAGGTTCATCTTTATATTCTTTCATAACTAAGTCTCTGACTCACCAAGTCAGTGTCTTTAACACGTGAATGATGACTTTTGTGTCATTTGGCCTCTCACCAGATCTGAAATGACAGCTTTTCACACTCTTTCCCACCCCATCCCTGCCTCACCCCGTTCCAGGCTCTCACCATAACCACATTCTACTGGAATCATCACAGAGCCTTAGTGGTAATGGGGAGTGTTTTCTTCCTTTTCCAGATCTTCAGCATTGGTAGCGTATTCCTTGTGTATCCTGTAGACACAGTAATATCTAGCCACTGAAAACAATATATATTTTTTTTAAGATTTTATTTATTTGAGAGAGAGAGCACAAGTGGGTGGGGGGGACAGAGGGAGAAGCAGACTCCCTGCTGAGCAGGGAGCCTGATGGGGGACTCCATCCCAGGACCCTGAGACCATGACCTGAGCCAAAGGCAGATGCTTAACTGACTGAGCCACCCAGGCGCCCTGGCCACTGAACACAATATAAAGGAAAAGTTTAATACCTCTAATAAATGTTAAGCATAGTAGGGGACACTGCCACTGTAAATAAGACTGTTCTTCAAATTCCAAATAATCAGTTTACAACTGAATTTGAATAATACACATTAGTGAAGCGAGGACAGCTGGTATTTCTATAGGCGGTTACCAAATAGCTATTAAAAAAAAACAAAACAAAAAAGAATCCCAAGTTGGCACACTTACAGCCCATATGAAAGATTGTGAGTCACAAGAGTTTTAAGACAAGTTTACTCAAGCTTGTTTTTTGTCTGTAGAAGGAGCCAGCAGGTGTATGCAGGTAGGTGGCAGACATTACATAAGACAGGTAGGCAGGCCATTTATATGAATGTTGGAACATAAATTCACTACAGTAAAACAGTCTGCCTGTTTTATGTAATGTATGCTCATGTTAAAAACCTATATATTTTTATTTCTGAAGAAGACTTCAGATAACTATTCTGATCTGTTCATTTTTAATTTTTTTTTTAAGTTAAAAAGAGGTCAAGCATTAAAATGAGTTAAAGTGGCCAACCATGGTTTTGTCAGGGTGACAGAACTAGGAATAGGATGGTAAGCTGCTTAGACCCCCAGCTGACACTTTTCCAAAATTAGGTTGCCATGGTGTTGTCCTTTTTTTTTTTTTTAAGATTTTATTATTTTTTTTTAAAGATTTTATTTTTATTTATTTGACAGAGAGAGATAGCGAGAGAGGGAACACAGCAGGGGGAGTGGGAGAGGGAGAGCAGGCTTCTCACCCAGCAGGAAGCCCGATGTGGGGCTCGATCCCAGGACCCTGGGATCATGACCTGAGCCAAAGGCAGATGCTTAATGACTGAGCCACCCAGGTTGCCCCTTAAGATTTTATTGTTGAGTAATCTTTACAGTGCATCTAGGGCTGGAACTCATAACCCTGAGATTCAGAGTCGCATGCTCCACCGACTGAGCCAGCCAGGTGCCCCTATCTTTTATACTTTTTGCTTTATTTTTCACAACCTAAAGGTGAACTTTAAAGCCACAAATAATATATCGTGGTAATTTCTGTAAAGCATTTAACAAGTCTTTATTCCATGTGTACAGAAACTTGGTCGCCAGTGGCCACTGTAGTATTTTTAAGGAATTCAAATTCAGATCACAGGTTATTTTCTATTTTAAATAAAAGCCAGGTAACACAGCTTCTATAGATGATGAGACATCAGCAAGGCTCACTGTAATGTTTTTACTATCATAGTTTTTTGTCTACTTAAATATAAATTTTAAGTATCTAAATTCCTCTTTGAAGAAATTGTACATGAAAATTACATGCTTTTCATTATATTTCAGCCTCGGTACATCTCTCACAATGAGATCAGTGACTGGATGGCTTTATTTTTAGTTTTTGTTTTTTTTTTTTAAAGATTTTATTTATTTCACAGAGAGAGACATAGTGAGAGAGGGAACACAAGCAGGGGGAGTGGGAGAGGGAGAAGCAGGCTTCCTGCTGAGCAGGGAGCCCGATGCGGGGCCCGAATCCAGGACCCTGGGATCATGACCTGAGCCGAAGGCAGACACTTAACGACTGAGCCACCCAGGCGCCCCTTTTAGTTTTGTTTTTTGAAAAGCTTTCTATTTCATATCTAAGAGTCAGGGCTGTTTACTTATTTCTTCTAATTCCAAGACTTAGGAAATAATTTGATACAGTATGGGAATGTAGCTTCTGCACTTAAAAAGGGCAACAGTGGTAGCAGTAGCTTGTTACCATGGATTTATCTCCAGGTTCTGTTTTTAGAAGAACTTTCTAGAAGGAATCTTGAGAGAAATGTAGTGAAGGGAAAAGGAGGTTGAGAAATAGGTTAATTATAGAGGGATAATTTAGTATAACCTTTACTTTAAGCATGTAATTGTTCCTAGAAAGCGTATAATGGTTGAGGGGCCAGAGGGAAGCAACAATACAAATTGGGATCTTTTAGTGTTAAGAATGTTTTAAAGCCAGTGTTCATTACTATTTTTGTTACTGTGTTAGGAGCTGAGGGGATTGTTATAGGCTTTGTGGATTTAAATGTACTCAGTTTGGGTTTAAGCGAGACTTACATTACAGAAAATGTCGAACTTCCGTTCCCCTTTTCAGAAATTTTAGTATCAATCATCATGTCTCCCGAAGGCCATGTTGGTCTGAGGCTACGGATCCTGTTCAGCGGTGCAGGGAGCTAGGGTGGTAACATCATCAGGCCTGGAGCACTGCAGCCCTGTAGGGCAGCCAAGTGTTGGCTTACAGTCCTGCCGCCGATTTCAGCTCACTGGTCTCCACTGGTCTTGGTTCCTTTTTTTAAAAAAAAAACTCTGTATGCAGCCGACCAGAGGTCTAGGCTGAATGCTGCTTGCTAAGTCCTAGAAAAGCTTTCTGACCCCTAATTACCTTATTTAAAATAGGCGAATTTAGCCATCAATTCTTTATTCCTGATGTTAGTTTCTGATACCTGGCACTGTGAAGATACGGTAGATGATTAGGAAAAGAGAAAAAAAAAATGGGACTTGGGAACCTGGAGTGTGTTTGAGTTGGGCCATTTCCCAGGGTGAAAAGACTGAGCCAGGGCACCAGCTCTTGCATGCTTCCTGCGTGCCAGGCAGGGTCCTTAAGCGTGCGCCCCCCCCACCCTAACTCTTCATGATTTAGATACTTCTAGGCTCACAACTGCTCTGGGGTAGGTGTTTTTGTTCCAGTCTTACAGATGAGGAAACTGAGCTTTGGAGAAGTTAACTAATTTTAACCAAGGTCACATCAAGTGGTGGAGCCAGGATTCAGAGTCTGGCTTCAGACACTGAGCTCTTAGCCACTCAAGTATGCTTAGGGAGCTTAGGGGTCAGGGGTTGGGACGAGTGGTGCGGAGCCTGACAGAAACAATGTGGCATGCTGCGTGTCTGCCAGTTGTCTGATACCTTCCTTTATGAACTGAGGCAGTTGTAGTAATTGCTTGTGGAATCACAGCTCAGGGTTTTTTTAAGTAGGCTCTACGCCCAACGTGGGGCTCAGACTCATGAGTTGCATGCTCCACTGACTGAGCCAGCCAGGTGCCCCTGTTTTTGTTTTTGTTTTAAGAAAAAGATATTCAATATGGAAATAATTTTGCTTCTAGATTTGACAGAATTCTTTAATTCTGTTGTACAAGAGGATCTACAGTGATACCTCACATTTAAATAACATTGTAAAAAAAAAAATCTTTCTGTTGTACTTGAGCCTCATAATAGCCCTGAAAGGTAAGCAGTACATTGCCCCCCCCAACGCCCCCACTTGAGGAATTAGGAACCTGAGACCCAGAGGGTTTAAATGACAACATGTAAAAGTAATAAAGAAATTTGAAGTTAGTTTTAACATATTTTATATAACCAAATATATCCAGAATATTCTAACATATAATCAGTATCAAATATTATTAATGAGATATTATACCATTTTTAAGTATAAAAAGTAAAAATCTGGTATTTTACACATAGCAGGTTGGACTCAGTTTACCTCAGGGGTCAGTAGCCACATCTGGACATGGCTACCATTTTGAACAGTGTAGACAGATACTCTGTTTTTCTTTCTTTTTTTTTGAGACAGATACTCTTAAAATCACTGATCCCGTTTGGAAAATTATCTTTTGAACAGTTTGAGTAATATGCTAGGTCCCTGGACTAACCCACAAAGACTTATTTTAAAGAAGTGGCACTTGCTGAGTTCTGTTTCCTCTTAATCTGTTAAGAGCTCTTGGGTTCTGTTAATCACATTCCTTCAGTATATGAGTCAGTATTCTGATGGGCGACACCTTTGGATGTTTTCTCGATGCCATTCTCTGTAGATGACAGAATACTGAATGAGGTTGACTGTTGTTCTTAAGCAATGTGGACTTGTTTTGGAGTTGTTTTTCTGGCCTTTATGTTAAGGCCCGCGAGAGCAACACGGTTTATCTTGGGGATAATGTGATCGTGGCTTCTGTGTATTGTAAGTTAGTTTCCTTTCGAAGTAAACTGTGGAAGAGACTAGGAGAGTTTTTTAAAAAAGATTTTCAGCATGTAAAACAATTTTTGTGCTATAATGTTTTAGCTTCAGAAAATTATGTATTTTATTGTTTGCCATGGTACTTCTCGTAAAGTATTCATATACCAAGTTCTCTCTAATAAGACTGTTTTTTCTACCATCAGATTTTAAAAACAATTTCTCCAGAAGTAAATTAAGTGTTCCAGCTAGTTAACTGGTCTTTTGCCATTGTCCTTCCATCAGTTTTTTTTTGTTGTTTTTTGTTTTTTTTTTTTAGTTTTTGATCCATATGAAGTAAAAGATGGGCCTCCATTATTTAGCATAACAGTAGTGCTCTAAAACTTGGTAAAGGAGCTCACTGCCTAGACTGACTCTCTGGCTCTCCAGGGAAAGATTGTTAGGTGTGGCTTCAGGATTAGGGTAATTGCCATGTAGTCCTTTACCATCTAGTTCTATAATGATCTAATTCAAAAAAATGCTATTTTTAGTAACAGTAATTTAATATGACTAAGCAAAATTATTGTGCCCCATGGCACTTAAGGAAAGCTTTATCTTTATTTAGGAACAATTCGTGGTTATTTGGCTACGAATTACTCAGTTTTTCCTGCCTATCCTTGTATCTTTTATTTTTAGGACTCCCATGTAATTGGTCTTAACTAAAAAGTTGATTTTTGCTTGTGGCCTCTGTCTGTAATCTGTTCCTTCTTTTTGGGGCCCTTGAAGTTTGAGTGAGGTACCTTGAGGCAGCCCTGTTCCTTGTTATGTCAGAGACAGTGGACAACGGGGCAGGCATGGCAAAGCAGGGCTGGTGTCCGTTTAGCTTCTGAACACAGTAATTTTAATGAATTATCAGATGTGTCAGAAGTGACAGTTTTGTGTGAAATTTTTTCCCCACTCAAAAATACTTAAAAGTTAACTATGTTTAACTGAAAGAGCAGCCTAACCTCCAGGAGTTAAATTTATTACTGATTTGTCAAAATGGTTATATTCAGCTTTTCTTCCAGAAAACTTAATTCATTTTTTTATCATTTAAAATAAGAATTTTTGAAGCCATTTTAAACTTATGCAAAACTCAGTAGATCCATCAAATGTTAAAGGTGACAGTTACAGAAAATTCTTTTAAAAACTAATGAGAAAAGTACAGTACCATTTTTTTTTTATTATTTACTGTCATACAATGATGTCTTCTCTGCTTTGTATCTAAAGAAACATTTCAAACTTTTTTATTAATAAACATTGTATCAGGGACAATGGGGCACATCTGTGGGAAAAGCATGCTTTCTTTGCATATCTTTTCCTATGCAGTTCACCTAAGTGACAAATTCCTTATTTAATAAAAGTGTATATGTCTTATGTAATAGTAAAATATGAACATTTTATCATTAACAATCCATTTCTTTCAGTTTCATATTTACATTGTTTTTTGTTTGTTTGTTTTTATTTTAGGCCACTGAACAAAAAATCAAAGGTACGTTGTTTAAAGCTACTTTTATCCTTTTTTTTTTTTTTTTCATTAAAGCAAGGTTGTTGATATGCATTTTATTCACCTCCAGGATTGGGAGAGCGAAAAGCATGAAAGAACAGAGGGGTGGGGACAGACTTCTTCAGTGACATCACCTTGGAGTCATCCCTTGGGGTTAATGGTTTACTATATTACCACTTTTAAAACATACCTACCTTACGGCTATCTCCTAGGATGGGCACCACTTCCTGATGTACTCCCTTGATTTGAGTCTTTGAGCACATGTACCTTCCCTTCAGTCTTCCATGTAAAAAAGTCTTCTTGTCTGGGGTTATCTCTGGGACTCTCACCTCATCCCTTGCTTTATTCTTTGGTCTCTGTATTCAGTTGTCCCCCACTCCTTCCTGGAGGCAGACTGTGATACCCACTCTATATTTAATTACTGAGAATAGTATATTGCTAACCTGATGGTCATTTTGCCAGGCTGAACAGCTCCCAGTACACATCAAGCAGGAGCCTTCCGGCTGCTAAGGAAACAGGAACATCATTCCTCTCAGATTCTGAATCAGGAATTCTTCACCCTCCCAGGAGTTCACTGCCTGGTAATGAAAGGTGTAGGGCTCTCAGATGCTGAACTTGTTAGGCTTGAAGATTCTGAATTTTTACGTGTAGCTGAATCAGAAGTATGATCTCTGCATTTGGTTGAGATATACAGCTCAGTACTGCCTATTTTTATTTGAGGTCAGCATTTGTTAAGGTAACCATTTGCTAGGTGCAAGTATGTGGGAGTGAACAAGAACAGTCTTAGCTTATATTTTACCAGAGAAAGTGGCAGTAGAAGGACACACCTAAACAGCATAGTATGTGATTTGCTTCAGGTAGAAATGCCATTGTTGTCCTGGAGCACAGAGGAGTAATGAGTAGCTTATTTGACACAGGGGGTTAAGGAAAATCTCCTTGAGGTTATGAATCGTAAAAGATGAAACAGCCAATCCAAGAAAGGATGAAATGGCAGAGGGATCAATCAGCGTGATTGAAGGTACAAAGACAAGAAATAATTTGGTGATATTTTCAGTAGGTATTCCTAGAGCATTAAATATCCAGCAATAAGTGGATAGGGTAGAAGGGTTTTTCTGAAGAGATAGGTAGGGGTTAGGTCAGAGAAGGCCTTATATGCTCTGTGTACTAAGGAACTTGGACTTCTGTTTTATAGACAGGAGCCACTGAAGAGTTTAAGCAGAAGAGTGACATGGTTTGTTTTTTTGTTCTTTCTTAAATGCTGTCAGTCACTGTGCATGGAAAGTGTTGGCTGAAAGATGGAGCGAAGAGAAGAAACGCACTCTCTGGGCAGAGGAAGCGGGTGGACAAGAAGAGGGAATATTCAGAGAATAAGTGTGGGGGTTTTGGGGGGAAGGGACAGAATATAGGCCTGGAGGTAGGGGGAAATCGTAGGGCTTCATGCTGGTTAGAGGGGAGCCAGCCTGAGTGATACATGGAATTGGTGAATCACTATATTATACACCTGAAACTCATGTAACACTGTGTGTTAACTATACTGGAATCAAATTAAGTAAACTATCAATTTGAGTCTTAAAAAAAAGAGTGGAGAGCCAGCAAAGGTCACAGTCATAAGCTATGCTTTAGGAGAGTTTCTTTATCAGTAATGTCTAGCATCCCCAACAGAGGCAGTATCAGAGAGGGAAGAGGGGGAGTAGAGAGGGTAAAGATGATTTGAACTGAGGTGTTGGTAGCAGGGGTAGGAGATGGAGGGAAGATGTGTGAGGTCTAGAATTCACAGGATTGCAACTGGTGAGATCAGAGGGGGGAATTGAAGGTGACATTGTGGCTTTGAATCTGGACGTGTAAGAAAGTTACAGGGGTGTGGAATGATGTAGGGGGGAACATTGCCAAATTAATTTAGTAGGAACATGACCAAATCCAACTTCTTCAAGCTCCACTTTCTGCATACCACTCCCCTCTATAGGGATGTTAAGTTGTCCCTTTGCTCTGCTCTGCTTCAAGACCAAACTCCTGCTTGGCTTTCAAGGTCTTCTTTAATCTGACCTCTCATGATCTAACCAGCCTGTTGCCCCTCACTCCTTTATACTTTTCAGAGCATTCTCATCTCTTTCATGTTCTTTCCTGTTTATTTTTCTTTTTGATCCAGCTCCTCAGCCAAGGAGGCCTTTCAGTGTTTCCAGACCTCACAGAGCTCATCTTCTAATGGATTGCTCCAATGGCCATTGATTCTCCCTTCCTGATTTCTCAGGATGTTATGATGAATCTTAAATTTGCGCCACTTGATTATAGTCCATCTTAGAGTCTTGACTGGCCCATGGGTATTTGTTTCTCCGGCATGATCTTTGAATGCCTACTGTTCATATCGTTTCCAAATGTAAAATCATCCTTTTACATCCATACATAAAATATAAATATATTTGAATCTTCTTCATTTTAGACTTTCCACAGTTCTGAGTATGTTAGGCTAAGTGTATGAAAGTCGCTTCAAAATGTATTATGTTGTTTTGCCAGCTATTTTACTCCATCCTTCTTTTGATGACAGCTCCGTGATTGGTCACATTATTCTGATTTATGAAAATGTATTATTTATTTTTTGTGCCGTGTATAATATCTATATGGTATTTGTGATTTGGGGTTCATGGTGATTAGAGATTACAAACTGGAGACTTGTGGGACAGGTTTGGCACACACAGTTGTTACTGTTTACTAAATGTCTGGTTTCAGAATAATTTATGACTTACAGAAAAGTTGAAAAGGTAGTAGAGAGTTTTCCCACATACACCTCACTCCATTTTCCCATGATTGACATCTTGCATTTCTCTGGCACCTTTGTCAAAACTAAGAAACTGATACTGGTATTAATGGAACTCCAGACTTTATTGAGATTTCCCTCTGTCTCCCGTTAACTTATTTTTAAAATCCAGCGCCAGGTACAAAAACGCATCTAGTTGTCTTGTCTCCTCAGTCTCCTCTGGTCTCCACACAGTGTTTTTGTTATCCTTTATGTTTCCGATTGCCAACATTTACAAATCAGGAGGATCTGCGTAATCGAGAATTGCAGTTTCTCTTGCAGTTTTTACGGTCTACATCATTTTTTGTCCTTCCATAGTAGAGTCTGTATCAGGCCCGGGTCTAATAACTTCTGGCTATCAAGTACTTGAAGGAAATGGGGCTGCTGTGACTGAGGAACTGAATTTTTAATTTTATTAGAGTCTTTGTGATTGTCAGGAGTGCTGATCTTAGTGTTCAGACTGAGCATGACTAGTTAGGCTGCAGCACCCTCTATGAATTCTGCCTTCATGAGCTGTTCTTCTAAGGCTCCTGCCATTTCTGGTTAAGTAACACTGATGTTGCTTCCACCCAGTGGTAAGACAATTTGTATAAAAGTGGGATTTTTGTAAAGTATCATAAATTAAATTATTGACCAGCTTTCTTACATGAAGACCAGTCAGTGTTTATTTCTTGGTGCAATGGATTCATTACTCATCTAATGAAAATGTGGACCAACATAATGCGAGACATAATGAAATTCTTGAAAGTTTTATTCTTACCTTGTACTTGAACTTTGAAAAACTGTAAGGAGCATGCATATTTGAATGTTTGAATATGTGAAATGTCTTTTAAAAATATGTATGAGTATCTCCTTGAAACAGCAGGGGAGTGAAATGCTGAAAAATTTATGGTGAGCTATAGGAATAGATGGAAACATTTTAAGATGCCCTGTGGCCAACATAATGTAAAGGCAGGGAAGGAGTTAATATTCCCTCTTCAGAATGCCTATGGGAACTTGATTAAGAAAAGCAATTTTTCAAAAACATAGCTCTGACACTGGCTTGTTTTGGAAGCATGCTCATTATACATTTCTTGCAAAAGAATAAGCACTGTTGATTTTTGACAGCTAACACCTCTCTCTCTCTCACCCACCCTCTCACACCCGCCCTCGTCCTCTGTCTCATGCTGGTGCTTTCTTCAGGTGATTTTATAAGCAAGTTAACATTCCAGATAATAACAAACTCCAGAGCTCTGAAGAGATGAGAGGAGGCTGGAATGGAAGCAGGAATGGAGAATAGTGGATAAAGATTTTTTTGTTTTCTGGTGATCCCATAGGGAAGCATAGTTTATTGCTGCTATCCTCTTTCTGGACTAATTAAAAACTCTTAATGAAAATTGAATCAACATGTAAAACACATTTTTGTTCCTTTCCACATTTGGAAGCCATTATTCTTGCTCAGTTCTTCTTTTTTTTTTTTTAATTCTTATTCAGGTCTAGCCTCACAATTTTTTTCAAAGATTTATTTATTTGAGAGAGAGAGAGAGAGAACGAGAACCAGTGGGAGGAGGGAGAGGGAGAGAGAATCCCAAGCAGACTCCGTGCTGAGCGCGGAGCCAAACACGGGGCTCGATCCCATGACCCTGAGATCATGATCTGAGCTGAAATCAAGAGTTGGACACCCAACTGACTGCGCCACCCAGGTGCCCCACATTTTTTTTTTTTTAAATCAAACATGATTTTATTGTTTAGCTCCATTGCTCCTGGGGAGTGATCAAAATATTCAAGAGCTATTAAGTCAGCGGCATGTCAAATCATATTGGAGACATCATGGTAACTAACTTTGAGCACCTACTATGTGTCAGGCACTGCTTTATATTTACTTCATTTAATCAAGGGGAATATTCTAAATATTTAATCACTAATAATGAATGGTTACCAGTGATTCAGAACACATACTGGAGCAGGGTCCTAAAAGCTTCATATGCTAAGAGTAATCTTTTAGCTATTGAATTTTGGGAAATGTTTGGGACTTAGGGGAGGGGCCAAGGCAGCAGGCTGGGAAGTCTGAGGCTTCATGAAGTAGGATATTTAAAAACTAATATGGGAGTAGGGCTTCATCAGTGTGTACTAGAACAATATAAATCTGCATTTAATCCCTTCAGCAGCCCTATGAAAGTGGATCGTATCATCACATTTAGAAGTCAAATTGAGGCTAAGAAAAGTGACTTGCATTTTGGTTATGCAGCCAGTGTGTCTGAGCCAGGATTTGATGACTAACTCTAGTGGGCTCTACTGCTGCTTTCTCTTTGAAAACAGTCCTGTATTTACACGGAAAACAAAGTAGGAAGGCTACGCCAGTGCTTTAATAATATTCAGGGAATGAACTAAAACAATGCATGTTTTAAAAATATTCCCAGAAAGATCTTTTAACAGGTTTTATGGTATTTCCCCGAGCACAAAGAAATAAATAAAAAGTTATATCACCAACATAATTTTGTGAATCAGGGAGCATCTGACAACTGCAATGTGTAAAGTGGTTGGCTTTTCAGGAATTATTAGAGAAAGCTCTGAAACTGTTTACTTCATCTTTGCTGATGAAAAAGCGTAACAGTTTTAAGGACCAAGCAAGAAGCTGATTTTCTAAAAGCTTCCTCCCTGTGTCAGACCTCTACACAGTGAAAACCAGTCCCTTTTTGGGACAAAACCTGACTTCTAATTAAGTTTGAAATGCCTTGCTCTGCCTCTTTTGGGGAGATGTAAAGAGACTTTGACAAAAAACCCACCAAAAAACCCACATCACCTCCATTTCATGCATTCTTCAGAAGGAGGGACGAAGTACCTTCTGAGGAGCTGGGCAACAGACAGGTCTCTGCTTTTCAGTATGCTTATTGACCGAGAAAGCTCATAAAGGCGGAGGACACAGTTTAACTGTGGCATTATGATTGAGATGACTGTTTGAGTCCAAGGAAGAAAGTGTTTAATTTGTTCCCTTCTCATTAATAAGTAAGCACTCTTTTCGTTTTCATCGTCACTGCCAATATCAGCTGTGTTGTGCAATCTCATGAGGTCATCTTGGGAAACAAAGATAAATGAAAAATAATTGTCTGTTAATCCATTCTTCCGAAGTAAGGATCCATAAAGTGTCATTGTTTTGTTTTGTTTTTTTTCGTTTAACATTTGTGAAATATTTATTGTGTGCCGACCCTGTTTCATGTACTGTTGTGGTCACTGTTATGCATGAACAAAACCAACTCCCAGGTCCTTGTCCCAGCTGTGCTTCCATTCTCATCTTTGTTTTAGTTTAGTAGAGGTAAATATATTTACCTGTGGTCTCAGTGTATTACTTCATAAGGCCTTAAGTCTCTCAGTCGCAGTCCTCTGATAATGAAATTCAGGAACTTCGGTGGCTTGGCAAAGAATTCCTGTGCTACACAGATCTTTCAGAGGAGAAACTGAGGCCTAAATAGCTGTGATTGAAGTGTGTTGCCTGACCTTGTTCACATAGTGGCTCACGTGGAAATTGGTATCTGTGGGACTGTTAGGGAAACAGAAGGGGCTGCCCCCAGCTGACGCTGGCAGGCACTCCTCCCCTCAGCACACCTATGACTGTTTCTGTCACACAGGGAAGTTCTGTTAGAATTGGGGCTTCCGTGCAGTGTTTTCCTCCATAATAGTAGAAACATGACTTCTATGTTATAGGCAGGTATTAAGTAATATTGGGCAGACCAGGTTCTGATTCCAAATATGGCATCAAAGTACGTTCACTTTATGAGAAATGGGGAAGGCAAATGTGTGCGGACCTCTTTGAAGGAGAAGCAGAGTTTCTTGCTGGTGAAGAATTTACTAATGGCAAATGTCTTTCTTCCTATGGAAGATGTCTTTGAGCTTTGTAACTCTGCACTAACAGGAGGGGGGGGAAATGGCCTTCTGCTTCCAAGGGAAATAGTAGAGGTTTAGGTATATCAAAGTCACCATTTTTCCTTTACTTATATTGAGAAAGGAAAGTGATTTGTGTAGATTTATATATAAATCTAAATTTATATACTCAATGAGGTAGTGAAGGATGCTAAGGACCCCTTTATGCTTGTAAGATAAGGGCCATTTTATTTCTAGCAGATGTAGGTGTGTTTGCTTATAAATACCAACAAATTAAATAACAATGAAAGATTTTGTAACTTCAGATGTTTGTGATGAGGCTGGGGTGGGGCTAAGACGGGGAAATAGGAGAAAAGCAGAGATCAGTGCAGTCAACAAAGCAAACTATTGTTGGAAAGTAGATTCAGGGACCAATGATCCCATAGTTGTTGGAGGCTTGTGGGAGTACCCTAAGTTGTGTCCTAAGCCCTGAGATTCTGCCTTGGCAACAGTCAGGTCTTCAGTTTCAAAGAAAACAAATCAGGGACGCCTGGGTGGCTCAGTCAGTTAAGCGTCTGCCTTCAGCTCCGGTTGTGATCCCGGAGCTCTGGCATTGAGCCCCATGTCCGGCTCCCTGCTCAGTAGGGAGTCTGCTTCTCTCTCTCCCTCTGCCCCTCCACCCCGCTCATGCTCTCTCTCTGGCTCGCTCGCTCTCAAATAAATAAAACCTTAAAAAAAATAAAAAACCTACGGAGGAACAAACACACCTTTAAAAAAACAAAACAAAACAACAGATCAGGAGTCTTCTGGTTTAAATTTTGGAGAAGTCAGGAGAGATTAGCAAGAATAGCTTTATCAGCTATAACCAGGTAAGAGAAAGCTCCAGACTAGGAAATAACACAGTATATGTCCTAATTTGCACTTTTATGTTCTTCAGTTCTAATAAGAGTAGTAGCTGTGCTTCAGAACGTGTACTGAGTGAGAGCGCTCTCTCGGCTATAGCCTCAGTGGAAATGCACTTGATAAAACCAGCTGCAAAGACAGCATTTGGCCTGAAGCAAAAAGTATTGAATCTTCTACTGAAGATGATAATCATGGAATTCTAGCATAAACACAGCATGGTGTTAAAAGTCCAGGCTTCTGAGTGAGATAGCATTGGATTTGAATATTGTCTTTATGATTCTTGTTTCTCTGACCTTGGGCAAGTTCCTTAACCTCCATGCCTCAGTTTGACTCTGTGGAAAGGAGATAATCCAGGCTACTTGATGTGGGAATGAAATAATATAGAACATAAATCACAGGACCGGAGGCTAGTAAATGCTGAGTATAGACATCTTATTATAGAAATTTTTGATTTGCAGCTTTCAAAGAGACTAAGCTATAATTAGTGACTTTCCTATTTTTGGATAGTTTGATTTTGCTCTTGTAAGTAAGGGGAAACTTAATTTATACTAGGAGGAACATTGGTTTGGGGGTCTAATTTGGTTTTAAATTTCAGCTCTGCCATTTACTAGATGTTTGATCATGGGCAGCCTTCTTCTAAGCCTTAATTGCCTCATCTGTAAAATGGAAATAATATTTCAAAATTACAGAATCATGAGGCTAGAGCGATATCAGATATAGTGCCTGGCATTTAGCTGATACTTAGTGAATTTTAATTCCCACCCAGTATTCTAGCAACCTTTCAGCCTCTTGACTGGGCATACCAGCAGTGTCCCTGGTCACTTCAGAGTTCCTCCTCACCCAGATGATGATTAGGTTTTTCCTCTCATTAAAGTAGAGCCCAACCCAGCATGGGTGAATCACAGTGCAGCGTCTCTGCCATAGTGCAAGGAATAGGTCTTGCAACACGAGAATGGGATATATCTTTATAAATTCGGCAGGCCCAAATTGGTACTTTATTGCTTTGATTTATATTTGTTTATTGGTAAAATGGAATATCATGTGTTTAATTACTTGTGCTTTTTTCATTTTATGAATTGCCCATTCTTGTTCTTAGCCCATTTACCTCCTGGACCTTAGAGCTTTTGTTACCAGTTTACATGAGGTCTTTGTATAATATGCTTATTAGCATTCTATCTCATATATTTGATGCAAATATTTCCAACATTATGGACTATATCATATGTTTGAAGTTGTTCTGAGGATGAGATACCAGGCAGAAATATCTAAATTTTGCTCGATAGTAGACCCTGCAAGGGGGTATATATGCAGAGGATGCAAATATATATTTCAGAAGAAGAAAAGCAAAATTAAATAACCTTTATACTTTTAGCTTAAACTCTGGCCCTAAACTCTAGTGACTCTGTGGAATGTTTCCTTGTGTTAGCTTTAGGGGCCTTACCCCAAAACAGTACCTCTTTTCCTTCTGTTAGGGAAAGTTGGGGTAGGCAGTGGGAGGGGAGAGAGAGTGAGTCCCTTTAACTTGTTTTAAAGGGCAAATATTTTTCCAGTTTGCCTTTTATTTTGGAATAAACGCACACACACACCCCCTTGCAAAAATAAACTATACTGCATAATTTTATTTGGTCAAACTTAACAATTTTTTATTAATTACTTGACTGACTTATGCTGAGAAAACCTACCGTTTACCCAGATTTAGAAAAAATTTTGCCTGTGTTTTCTAAAAGCTTTTAAAAATGCCAGCATTTTATAGCATTATTAACTGTTTGATTTATCTGAACTTTATTTCATTTTTTTAAGAGAGAGCATGCAAGTGGGGGCGGGGCGGAGAATCCTGAGCAGGCTCCATGGGCAGCTTGGAGCCTGACACGGGCTTGATCTCATGACCCTAAGATCATGACCTGAGCTTAATCAAAAGTCGGATGCTTAACCAACTGAGCCACCCAGGCGCCCCCTGAACTTTTTTTTCTAATTAAAAAAAAAAAAAAATCAACTGACCATCCTGTATTTCCTAAATAATTTGTTATCTTCAGTGATTTAGGACATTTCCTTTATTGCATAACTTTTGTGGTCCTTCTTGATTTTTTTTTTCCCCCCAAATTTCAGTGTTTTGGGGACTTTGGTTGTTGCTCCTGTTACTGACTTCTGGTTGAATTGTTAGGTTTTAATTTTTTTTTTTTTTTTTTTTTTTTGAGTCACAAATGGAAGTCAGAAGCTCTCTAGATGTAGCTGCAGTATCTGCCAGAACAGTTTTCCAAATTTACTTAGACACGAGAACCACGTGTGACCCTTGTTTTAAGAAATACAGATTCTGACTTAGTAAATCTGTGAGGCTAAAGAATCTTTTTTTTTTTTTTTAACAAGTATCCCATAGCAGTTTAATTAAACAAATTTAAGGATCACTTCTAGAATTGTAAGTTATGAAAGAGACTGCAGGGCAGTCTGACTTTTTTTCTTTTAAAGCATGTGCCTCTCTGCCTGAAAACTGTATCTTTTATCATCCCACTGTTCTGAATCTCATATATTTGGACAAGATGTGATGGATAGGTTAACTACAGATCTTGGAAATACCATGCTGTGAATATTGTGTGGATATCCTCCAGCTGTTAGAAAAGGTCCGTATTTTAGAACAGATTGCTCAGGCATTTTGCTGAAGAGTAGAGGATTGTATCGAGGCAAATCAGCTATGTTTCTCTTTGTGTTAGTAATTTGAGGTGGGAGATGTTTGAGTAGGAAGATCGAGTTCCCAGAGGGATTGGAGGTAGGTGCTTCCCTAAGACCCAGGAAAAGGTATGCTTCCCGTTTCTGGATGATTTGTGAAGTGAATTAAAATTAAATGAATTCAGTGTAATACTTATTTTAAATTCAGTATTTAATTTTGAATCGATTATAAGATATCTTGTTGCATGGTATTTTTCCTTACTTTAGGAACTTTTTAGCCAAAATGTTAAGATTTTTTTGTACCTGTGTAAAGTATAAATACGGTGTGTTATATTTCATATTAGTTTTTAAGTCGTATTTTTCAAGTTGTCACAATAGCCATTTAGTTCAACCTACTTGCTAAGGATTAGCAGAAGTTAATGGATTGACAAGCATTTAGGTGTTTTCCAGGCTGACTAGTGGCACTTAAAACTGCAGCCGTTTGTCCACAATGAAAATTCTAGCATTACCTCTGTGTGTATCAACTTAAAAGCCACACTTGCCCCCTCTGTGCCCTTCAGCATTCCAGAACGAACTGAAGTTAGTATAGAACAGGGAATGTGTATCATACAGGGGAATTATATTATAAATCATCCAGGATGCTTATTAATGAATAAGAAGAGGATTTTTATAGTAGTACAATGTTTGGCCAAGTTGTAAATAAATTTGATTTATAGGCTCAATTTTAATCGAACAGTTCACTCTTCGCATTGTTTAACCGGCTGGCTTCTTGTTTCCCCTCCTGTCCCTCTAAAAATACAAGGCGATGGAATTTGAGTTACTGGGCCTCAAATACAGGGGAAGCTGGTGAGCAGTAGCTCCGTAGCAGTGAAGTGACACTGTACCTTTCCTCCATTTTCTGTGGAAAGCTGTGGAGTTGGAAGGCAACAGAAGTTGGAAACCCCCTGTTTGGAATTTCTTGGTATAGAGAATTTTCTCATCTGCTTGAAGTTTTCATCAGGTGTGTGCTTTTTGAAGCTGTGTCCCGATGTGACATTGCTACTGCCGTTCATTAGGAAAGCTGGAGAACTGATTGCACCCGTGCTTGTTTGCGCTGACTCTGGTCCTGAGGCAGATTCTGTCAGGGGAAGACTAGTGAGAGCTGCAGGCAGCTAGAATGATTGGTTTGAGAGTTTAGGCTTAACAGGATGATTGATTACTTATTGGAAACATTAACTGTAGGGAAGAAAGACAAATCTTATATGTGGTGTTGCTTGATAATGCAGTTACAATTTAAATGTACTACTTGGTAGCATGTTAGCTTTTTTTCCAGAAGTTATTTTGTGGCTTTTAAAAGCATAAAATCATTCTCTGTGATGAAGATTTTAAAGAATGTTTACAGATGACTTTTATTTTTTAAAATACCCTTTCAGCAATGGTAAGGATTTTCCTAAGTATCAAGCATTTGGAGTTTAACCTAATTATTGACAGCTAGAAATGTTGCCTTTTATTTTCTGGAAACACTGGCTTGTTACTCAGTTGCTTTAGTACATTTTTATCTTGTTGATTACACCTACTCATATTTGTTTGAGAAGGTAGGAAATTTTCTCTTAATAAAAATAAGAAATTCTTAGGAAAATCCTGTACTTTTGCTTTTATGTGAGAATAAAACTAGGAGCTTTCATGGGTACTCCCCATTTGCCTTCAAAGAGCTTAACATGATGGTTTTGTTTTTCCTGTATAATGACACATTTTGAGATTAGAAATAGTTACTTTTGGTAAATTTAGTTTGCCTAAAGCAGTCTTAAAAAAACACTGTGTATTCCATAGATGTGTATTAAGTATTATTTTAAACTGGTAATTTCAACTATTTCAATTCTTTTAAGAATTCAAACACAAATCTGTATACGGTTTTTATTTTTTGGAGGGCAATTTAATGTTTCATTCTGTTAAAATGAAATCATGTCTTAAAATGACATTTTTGTCTACTATACTGTTACTTAAGCCAGTATTTCTAGAAGATTTACAATGTAGCCAATATGAAAACTCTTACACAAAGCTAAGTTATAGACTTTGGTGGAAAGATACAAAAAAAAAAAGGAAGGGCTTGAAGTATTAAGTGGTGGTAATTCAGGATGTTGATGGCTGCTTTATATTTAGACTGTTGTTTCTATTAAACTTGTAGATAGCCAGTAGGGAAGTTCACTCATTTACTATTTTCTGAAATAAATTTATATAAATGGCATTTTAAATGTTATTTTAAATCTTAAAAGAAGTAAATATTAATATAATTTTAATTATTAATAACAGTAAATAAATAAAATTTTTTTACAAATTGAGAACTTGGTATATTTAGGATTTGGGATATTAAATTGTCTCTTATCTAATCTTGGTTTTTTTTTACCTGAACGTAAGACAGTTGCTGTGGGGTTTCCCCCCCAATTAATAGACTGTTTTTTCGAACAGCTTCAGGTTTACAGAATGATAGAATGTTTATACAAAAGAAATATCAAATACATGAAAGTAGCAAAAGTTAATTTAATTGTAGTATTGGTTCTTTTATTGTTTTGCACAGTGGGAAGTCTTGATTTGGATCATGATTTAGGAAAATGTTGGTTTGAATTCTTTGCATGAGTAATTTCTCCATTCTAAAAACAATTTTTTTTTAATTGTTTATTTCTGGGCCTATTCAGATTTTGCCCGTCTGCTTTAAACTGTGCGAAAGACCAGTTGGGTCACAGTATGGCAAAAAATGTAACATAAAAAATTTGTAGTGCCTATGTGTGTTTTGTACTGACTGAATGAAATTCCTTTAAGATACTTTTCTGGTGTTATGGACAATATGATGTTATGGCTGATAAGGGTATCTTCCCAGATTAACAGTCATATTAACTTGTTCTCTGGATGCTGGCTTTGGTTGTTTTTGTTTTTGAGCAGAGATCTGTAACCACTGAGTTATCAGCAACATACTAACCAGCTACCATCATCTTCCTTACTCTTCCTGCTTCTCTTTATCATTCTCTCTCTTCTTTACTGGTTCTTAATTATTCCACCTCTTAAATGTTCACGTGCAATGTCATTCGGTATTGTTCTGTGGGTTCACTCATCTCATATGCTGGTAGTTCTTCAGTTGTTCATTCAGCTAGCAGTTCTTGGCCGTTTGCTGTATTTGGTGCTGGGAATGCCAGTGATAAAGGGAAGGAAAAGCCAGCACTTAAAGTAAGCACGTGCAGTGAAAGGGATACATTAAGAAGAGTTTTATGGGAATAGAGGAGGGGAAATTGCTTGTCATAAAATGCTTTTAAGATTAGCAGAACGTAGGGTGGGCGTGGGTGGCGATTAGTTGTGTCCTAGGAAAGGTGGACACAGATTTCCAAGAAATGCATCAAGTCATTTTAGACACAAAGAACATCATGAAAAAGAATGGTACCTTTTGGAGTGTTGCACACACTTGGTGTGAGAGAGAAGGAAACGTGTGTGGACGTAACAGGATATGAATCTGGCCAGGCCAAGGACTTTAGATGATTTCTGAAGTTACTTTAGTGATATAGATAACTTGGGCAGAGAGAAGAGAGATGTGGGGGAGAGGGTGAAGACTGGGGGGGGGGGGTGTCAAGATGTAAGCCAAGGAAGACCAATCAGGAGGTTTTTGCAAGAGTAAATTGATGGAGGGCCAAAATCACAGCAGGGACATTATAGATGATAAGGATGCATTTGAATTCTATCAAGGAGATAATCTACTGGGGATAGGGAGAATTTGAGGAAGAAATCCCTGCTTGAGTAAATAGTGAGAGCATTTTCTAAAATAAATGACCCCTTCTCTCCTACCTCTAGCAGTCCTGACTTATCTTGCCTTTACTTCTCCTCTTCTGTCTGCTGTTGGGAACCCATCCTTTAGGTCTTGCCATTTCTTCTCATTCTACTCTCATGATTTTTTTCCACCTGTATGATGAATCCTAAATTTATATTTTTAGTTCATACTTTTACTGAGCTTTAGAACCATATATTCAGTTGCATTCTACACATGGCTATCCTATATCAGTGGTTTTCAGAGTTTTTCTGAAGATTCCAGAGAGGCTGCCTGAAACTGTCATGAGATCCACAAGGTCGAATTATTTTCATAATGATAGGAAGACTTTGTCTTATTCACTTTTTTTCTCATGAGTACATAGTGTTTTCTAGAGGTTCCGTAATGTGGATGTTACAACAAATTGGATGCAGAAGCAGGTGTGAGACTGTACCTGCTTTTCTGTTAAGCCACATATTAAAGAAATTCAGAAGAATGTAAAACAGTGTATGCTTTTCACTGGCTTTCTGTTTTGGAAAGTAGTTATTTCAGAAAATATATATTCATTCATGTAAGAGTTTATTTTTTAAATGAATTAATATTTTTTTTAATTTCCCTGTTTAAATATCAAATATGGTAAATATAATTGTAACCCATAGATGATTTTTGGTGTTTTCAATAACTTTTAAAAATGCAAAGGGGTCTTGAGACCAAAATGTTTGAGAGTTGCTGTCCTGGAGTAACAACAAACTAACACATTAAAAACTAAACTCATTCTCTCTCATGCATTTCCCAAACTCAGTTTTTGTCTTCTGTTTCATGTCTTGGTAAATGGTACCACTGACTACCCACCTTCCAGGCCAGAAACCTGAGGGTCATCCTTACTCCTCTTTTTTTAACCTGGGTGGTAATAGTGGTCACTCACATTTATTGAGGTGCCAGGTGCCAGGTACTATTCTCAGTTCTTTACATCCATTATCTTGTTAAAACCTCACAACAACCCTACATGGTAGAGGTATTCATACTTATCCCTGTTTTACAGATAAGAGAACAGAGGTACAGGGTGGTTAAGTACCTGGCCCACGGTTATACATCTAGTAAGATGCAGAGCCAGGATTTGAATCTAGTCAGTCTTTTGAACCTGCACTTCTTTGTTCTGGAACAGTTTATGTAGATTGATATGATATGTTTCTTGAGGATTTTATATGCACATTCCCTATAAAGTCATCTGGGCCTCGTGCTTTTTAGAGGTAAATCTTGGAGTTTTTCAGTGTCTTCTGTTATTATAGGATCTTCTCCTCTATAAGCTGATCTTGGTAAATTATATTTTATAGAGCAGACGCTGGGCAACTATAGCTTGCAAATTTGGCCCATTGCCTATTTTTGTATATCAGGTTTTGCTGGAACAGAGCCACATCCATTCATTTATGTGTTGTCTGTGGCTGGTTTTTGTGCTACAACAGCAGAGCTGAGTAGCTGCAAGAGAGACTGGATGGCCTGTAAAGCCTAAAATGCTTACTATCTGGCCCTTTACAGGAAAGATTTGCCAAGCCATGTTATGGAACATTGTTCCATTTAGCTGGTTTTCTGTTTTACAGGTATAGGTTATACACAGTATTTTCTTGTATTTCCAGAATCTCTACATTTGGAGTTACGTCTTTTTTTTTTTTTTTAATCCCTGGAACTATTTATATTTCTTCTTTTTTCTCCCCATTGTTTGGGATTACTAAAATTTTGTCAGACTTAATTTGTAATAGTGTTGGTGTTCCATCTTCTGCTGTGTTCTTCAACAGTTTAAATAGCATTAGACTTAGAGTTCCATGTTTCTTAAAAGTATGCTAGTAAAAAAAAAAAAAAAAGTATGGCAATATTGATCAAACTGTCTGATCCTGATGGGTGATTTCATCAATTCCTCCATTTCTTCTATGCTAATTAATCTTTATTTTCTTGCCTCTTGTGGGGCCAGTGTTAAATCCTTCCTCCATCTTTTCAAATTATTTATAGAGTTGAGCCTAAAGAAATATCTTAATTTTAAAAAATCATCTCATTTTTTTCCATTTTTGTTTTTTAAAAATTAGGTTAACTAGTTAATTTTTTTCATAAAGTCATGCCTTGGAGTTATTAGTTCACCTCTAAAGTCATTGATTGCTACTTTTATCTTCGCCAATTCCTTCTTCTGCTTCCTTTAGTCCATTTTTTAACTTGAGTAAGATGCTTTATATTCATTCTTGTTTGTTGAAAATAATTAAGACCAGGAGTTTTTCCCTTACTGCTGGTTTAGTCTTATCTTAAAACTTATTATTTGTGTTGCTTTCACTGGTATTTTCTTGATAAACCTGCAGTTCTGGTATTTCTTCTTCAGCTCAATACTTAAGGCATTTTTATTTGCTGGTTTTGTTGTTTCTAATGTGATTGCATTGTAATTCAGAAATACCATCTGTATTATTTGTACTTTTTGTAATTTAGTGATGTTTTCTATAGTGCTGTATGGGGGGTGTGTGTGTGTGTGTACACGTACGTACTTTCTATGACTATTCCATGGGTATTTGTCAAAAAAGGTGTTATCTGTTTTCAAGGTAGGTGGTTTTGCTTTTTTTTCCCTTCAGTTTTTCTGTCTCCCATTTGATTTACATTTGATACTAAAGTTTGGTACATAGGATTCTTAGCTGTTTATATCTTTTTAGTTGGTTTCTTTTATCAGTATGAGATATCTCATTCTTTATGATGCTTTTCTGATTGAAATTTTTAAACCTGACATTAATGTTGCTTTTATTTAAATTTTGTTAGCATTTTTGGTCCTATATCTGTCTTTGTACTTCCCCCCCTCAACTTCCTGTATTGTTTTATTTCAGGACTGATTTTTGCAAAGTATTCCTTAAGTTTTTATTTTCTTAACAAACTAAAGACCCTTTATTAACAAGTGAATTTAACTCATTCACATTTATTCTGATTACAGATCTTTGGGGCCCTATGCTGGGCATCTTCTTTTGTAGTTCTTATTAACTGCAGTTCTGGAATAATTTTTTATTGCCTTTTCTGTATCTGTTGAATGGATCAGGTTTTCTTGTTTTCTCATTTTTTTCCCTCTTTCCGGTGGTTTGGATATTTACGGACATAATTAACCTAAATTTTAACTGCACATACACAATAGCCAAAATTATTCAGTAATTATATCTGTTACCCAGCAACCCCATCCTTACCTCCCTACCTACACACACTGTTAACTTCTCCTTTGTTCTTCTAGTATGTTTCATGTTTACATCTGAGATTTCACTTCAGATTATTTAGTTCAGTTTTATAATCAATAGTTACATTGTCTTAATGTTTTTACTGGTTTTGGTGAAATTTTCTGGCCCCAGAAATGAGGCCCTATCTCAGCCTTACTTTCCCCGTGACATTTCATCGATAAGTACAGCAGCTCTCTGAATTTGAGGTAGGGATGGGGCTGCTACATGACAGACGTAAATCCTGCTTCTGAATTCCTGGTCATTTTTAAATGGAGTGTTGAGGTTCTTGTACATTCTTTGTGTAGGCCCTTCACAGTGTTTGCCTGTAGGTTATCTTCTAGTTCCTTGAATGTATTAAAGAACATGTTTCTGTTGCTTCTCCTATAAACAATATCTTGTTTGGGTTTTAAATTGTTACAATCTTTTCTTTTCCTGTTAGTAATAAAGTGGCAGGCAAGCCTGTATTTTAGCACTGGATAGTATTATAAGTGTTACAAGGTTACGTTCAGTTGCGAAATGCCAAGCTGAGCCTGGTACTAAACACCTAAAGGCTGAGTTCGAGTTTTTGTGTTCTCTGTGATTTCATAGTTACATGTACTTTATCTTTTTGTTTGTTTCAGAGGTACTTTAGAATATTCTAGTACCTTGTGACAAAGGAATATACATTATTGGTACTTTCTGGAAGCATTAAATTGTCTGGGAGACAAAAGTTTCACACATTAAGTAATTAGACCTAGAGTGTACTTGACTCAAATTCTTAATGTGAGGCTTTTCAGTTGCCTTCAGGAGGAATGAAAAGACTCCAAGCCACAGATAGAATGCTTGTGACTTTTCAGTGCAGGTCCTCCTGAATGACAGTTTGCTTGTATTACTTCAGAAAAATCAGTCATATTTGAAAAAGGCCAGATCACGTATTAAAAATATATTAGTATTAGTGATATAGGCTAAGTCCACCAGTGGCTCAGAAAGAAGGCCATAGTGAGGCCAGACTGCTAAATGAAGGAGACTCTGGGGGTGAGGGGTTGGGGGGAGAGGAGAGGTGACATGGGGTTCGGGTGGCTTATTGGAAACAATACTGGTGACCTTTTGTTTCAGCATCATGCACATTGTAGGCATTGGACAAATATTGCCTTTATTTGGCCCACAGAATAGCTTCTATTTACTTAGTTTTTACAGTGTGCTGGGTACTAGACCAGGACTTCCTGTACTGTGCAGGCAAGGAGAAGGACACAGAGATAACCCAGTTCTGGGGGCGGGCTATTCAAATTTCAGGCCTGGGGCTCTCAACCCTTGAACGGTGCTTTCTCCGAGTGTCCTCACTGGTCACATGGAGACATTGCACTTATTTATCTGACAGTGGCATCTATAAAGATGCATCAGACTCACAGAAACGTTCAACTGTTAACAAAAGTGTAAGGTGGTATTGTGCCGATCATTAAAAAATACCCACTCTTCGTATAGCCTTGTATTTGGTGCTCTGTAAGCGGTAACATACTTAACTTTAGGATAGCCCTGCAAGGTATAGGTTTTATCCCCATCTTATGGAGGAGACCATAGGCTCAGTCAGGTATACACACCTTGCCCAAAGACACAAAGCTTAGTAAAGGCAGCACTGGGATTAAAACCTGGGTCCATCTGGCGCCAAAAGTTCATACACTATGCTGCCTCTCTGTAATTTTAGAGATTGGGTATATCTTCACCAGTTTAAGGCATTTCCATCAGTTTATTTATTTAATCTCTTCTAAGAGTCTAGAAATCCACTGTTTATAATTTCACATTGTTCATACAGTAGACAAATGGCTATTTCAGATTTGCTTAAGACAGGGTATCTAAGTTATTTCTCCAACTTTGATTAGTTTCATAGATTTCATTCTGTAATATTTGTATTGACTTCTGCATTCTGAGTTTGTCCTGTTTGATCCAGACTTTATGTTTTAACAACAAAAATGCTGCTAACTTTGCCTTTTTGTAAAGAAACGGTCAGATTGTTTTCTACCCTTTCTACCTGTTCTTGTGTTATCTTTCAAAGATGAAGAATAGGGACCAAACACATTAAAAATGAGGCAGGTTAGGAATAGTTTCCAGGGAATTGAGGATTCTTTGAGGATGAACAAAACTTGATTCGCCACTTTTGCTCTTTGAGCTGTTGTGAGTTCCATAGTTGTAGAACCAGTGCTTGTTCTCTGATCAGAATAACACAGGCCAGAGCTGGTGAGCAGGAGGTGCCACCCAGGCCAGGGGATGCCAGTGGCATCCGTGCCCTTGTTGGAGGGGTCGTTGCCGAAGTAAAATTGGACTCTCCCCTAAGACAGCCTGAGCCTGTGAATGAGGGTATCCTCGCACACTTGAACTTTCTGTTCCTTCAGGGTTGTTGTTCTTAGTGCCTTTTTACTTAGATGGCTTACTGTGGAGGTACACTTTACTGGCTAATCTTTTCCACCCCTTTTCTTTTGTTGGGATTAGTGCCAGAACAGATAAAGCCCAGTGTAAGCCAGCCTCAGCCTGCCAACTCTAATAACGGCACTTCCACAGCAACCAGCACTAATAATAATGCCAAGCGAGCCACAGCCAACAATCCGCAGCAGCCACAGCCGCCTCAGCCGCCTCAGCCGCCGCAGCCTCAGCCGCCGCAGCCGCCGCAGCCGCAGCCGCAGCCGCCGCAGCAGCCGCCACAGCCAGCTCAGGCCTTGCCTCGGTACCCTCGAGAAGTGCCACCGCGATTTCGCCACCAGGAACACAAACAGCTTCTAAAGCGGGGTCAGCATTTTCCTGTCATAGCAGCAAACCTGGGATCTGCTGTTAAAGTGTTAAGCAGCCAGTCAGAAAGCAGTGCTTTAACAAATCAACAGCCACAAAATAACGGAGAGGTGCAGAACAGCAAAAACCAGTCAGGTGAGAGAAGGCCTTTCTTACGAGACTCCAACCGTCCGCATTAGCAGCGCAGCAGGGTGACACGTTCATGGCTTGTTGGGGATCTGTCTGTGTCCGCGCAGGGAGAATCCTAAAATGTTCCCTGTGAGCTGACTGCCCATCCTACTTTTTAAGTGATTATTTTAATCACCTTCCCTCCAGGTTCTACCCATTTTCATAAGCAGCTTATAGCTTAAATCGATAAGACTACAGCTAAAATTGAGCACACCCCCCCCCCCACAAGCATATGTCCTAAGCGGTTGTACATATCATTGCAATGAATCCTCAACAGCCCTGTGAGGCCCAAGTTGTTCTTATCCTCACTTTTCAGTAGAGGAAACTGAGGCACCAAGACTTTCAGTCACTTGCCCCATGATCGCTCGGTTACCCTGTGCCCGAGAAAGACCACCGCAGGTGGAAATGGTATTCAGACAGCACGTGCATTCAGTGATGGCCACAGAAGGGCCTTTCTGAGCTCCGTAATGATGGGGAGGCAGAAAATGTGTGTGATTACAGTTTTCTCAAAGGCCAGTTTGTTTCAGTATGTTCTGATAGGCTCTGACGGTTTGTTTGTCCATTCTTTCTCAAACTGTTTTGAAGCATTTACTACAAGCCAGATAGAGAATTGAGGAGAATCAAGGTTCCCACGCATGAAACCACTCGCATATACTGGTTAAGAACAAAGTCTCTAGAGCCAAATGGACCAGGTTTTTAAATCCTAGCTCCACCTACACCAGCGTTTGTGACCTTGGTCACAACTTAATTGCTTAATTGCTCCATGGGTCTGCATCTCATCTGAGCAGCCCTTGCTTACTGTCCCAGCAGGAGTTGCGCTCTGTCTCTGTGCTCTCTTCTGTGTATCAGGACCTCCTCTGTCCATTCTATTACGTACTGCACAGCTACTAAGTAGCAGAGCTGGCGTCACATCAAGATCTGCCTGACTCCAAAGCTGTGCTTGTAACAGCCTTGCTGTACTTTGGCAGCATACTGGATGTCGTAGGTACGGAGGAAGAGGACACAGATGTGATTTTTCTAGCATAGGTAATTAGAGCAGCACATTATTATTGGAAAGGATACAAACTTAAACTATGACCCTGAGTTAATACTACCCCTGTAGCCACTTACTACCGTATGTGGGCTTGGCCAAATCACTTAACTTACCTCAATCCTCTCCTAAGCTGTAAAGTATGGACATTAGTGCCCAACCTATATGGTTGCTTTGAGTATTAAATTATGTGATGGGTTTAAGCACATAGCTTAGCACCTGATATTTAGGTACTGAATGAATTATCTTCCCTCAGACTTTTACAGAAGGACCCGTACTTTTCAGGAAGAAGAGTCTGATTTAGACATATGACATGTAACACCAAGCAGTTAATTTGGCTTGACGTTCATCTGAGAAGTGAGATTGAAGGCAGATACAGTGAGTCATCAGTATGTTTTTTAAAAATGTGATCAAAGCCTTAGGAGAGGTTACTCACACAGCGAATGCTTGAGTACCTATAACAAGCTAAACAATCGTGGTATCACACTTAACAAAATGAACAAGGAAGTGGGCTTAAATTTAGAAAATGGTATGTTGAGTACCATTTTCAAAATTTGGAAGATGAAAGAACAAAGCTGTTTCTGAAATGGAAACAATAGGAGTGTAAGAAGGTTTCTCACAAATGGGTATGGGTCAAAAATCCCAAAAGTATTATAGATATGCATTCAGATGAAAAGAAGGCCTATGTGAGCATAGGAAGAAGTCTTCAACAAAGGCTGAGAAGGACAATTACCCTGCCTGTTTCTCAGAGGACTTTACGAGGGGGCACTGCGTTCATGTGGAGGTGGGGATAGAAGCCAGGAGGGTGCAGCAGTCTCTGGCTGAGGTCTGGAATTGATGTGGATGACGAAGGCAGAGCACTCTGCAAGAAAACCTGATTTGTGCTTTTGTCTTTTTTAAAAAACATTTGTGAATCCCCACTTACCAGCATATGTCACATATTTACATTAAAATATCTGTGTAGATGCTACAAGGAGTAGCAACTTGAGCCACATAAGAGGCCGTCGCGTGTCTGTGAACTAGGGAAGGCTTCTTAGACCGTTAGGTCTGCCCTGGCCTCTGAGGTTATTTACAGTGCTAAGGATCATAGTGACCCTGTGACTAACCCTGCTGGGGTGCTCACTACAGCACACACACTATGTTAACACTCAGTCCTCACCTTACAGGCTAGAGATCGGTGAAGAGCAATGTCGTGTACATTATAAACAGCATCAGCGATAGTCCGGAAACACAAAAGTTGTGTGTTGTGAATCACAGGTAGTTCACAACTGTGCAAACATAATCTTAACTGCTTTCATTTTTGTATTTGTGTTTCACTTTTTTGTTTCCTGAGCAAATACAGTTAATGGAGTAGATTTGACGGGTGGGTCAATACATACAGTAAATACATACACAGATACTTACTTACGTTTTCATGATAAAAGTGAGGGGTGCAGTGCTGGATACACCTCCCTTGTCCTCACATAATTCAGTTCTTGTTCATTCCGTGCAGAGAGCAGGGATAGTCCTTAGATGAGAGTAGGTACTTTATAAAATCAGTCAGAGGTCCTAAGCTAAGCACCTTCGCAGGCTAGCAGGTAAGTGAAGTAGAAGATGAAAAGGAGTGATGCGAACAGGGGGAAAGATACTGACTTTGTACCCCACCTGAATACCTTTACACGCCTTCAGAGCCCTACTCTGGTCAAACCAGACAGCGCTGCAGGCTCAGCTGCCGGTTTGTGACTAGACCTCAGACACTTAGTGATGCTTTCAGTCAACATCAAGACTTCTCCTGGGCAGTTGATTTCTTAGACCTTAGGATGTTGGGCTCTGCTACCGCCCAAATAACTCTCCAAGCTGGGGGACTTCCAGGGCTTCATGTAATAGAGGATCTAGGAGGGAGGCACTCATACACCTAACAGGGCTGGCAGCAGTATTGTTCTTATGGTCTAGAGTGTCCCAACCCACATTTTATCATTCAAATGACATGTACCGTAAAGCTAAAAGAGTAGAGAAACAAATACCCATGTACCCTGCACCCAGATCCAGCAGTTGTTAATGTTTTCCCATCTTGACTTCACACGCATACCTCCTTCCCACTCCTTCTTCCTTCACCTTCCTCATCATTAAGTACATACATATGCACACATGTGCACATTCATTATACTTCACCTTTAATTTTCCACAGGAAGTTCCCTAAGAATAAGGATAGTCTCCTATACAACCGTGATACCATGATCCACCCTTAGGCAAAAGGGGAGACACATTCAGCAAATCCTGTAATAGGTAGTTTGTGTTCACATTTCCACTGGTTGTCCCAAGAATGTCATTGTTTGTTTATAGTATGATACCATTTATATAAAATACAAAGCTTCTATATTGCTTAGGGATGAGTTCAGATTTTGAGTGGTTACCATTCAGTGACCCACTGGGGAAGGAAGGAGATGTGATCAGAGAAGGGGTACACAGGAGTATTCTTTGTTAGTGTATTAAGGGGAAGAGTATGTGGGTATTGTCTGTATTACTCTTTACAGCCTTTACTATGTTTGAATTTTTCTTTCTTTTTAAAGAACCTCAAGGACATTTGAGCTATATTGGTGAATGACCAAGAAATGGGGTTGTTTTAATGAAAAGAAATGTTAAGTTTCCAGAGACATTTAAAGGTGAAAATATTGTCCATCCGCCTGTGTTCTTTACTGTCTTTTCGCTGTAGTGTCCATCCTTCTTGTCCTGGAACTTCCGCTTCTTGCTCTCTACTTGGACCTCTTCCCCCTTAGTCTGTAAACATAGTTACATTTGTATCATTAAAAAAATTAAACCCCCAGTCTCTTGAGGACATTATAGAATTTCTCTCCTCCCCCTTCTTACAGAATAGTCCATGTTTGCAGTCTGTAATACATGACTTCAGTCCTCTGTAATCTGGCTCCTTCCCACTTGACTAAAATAGCTCTTACTAGGGTCATTGGTTTTCTGAATGTCAAATCCAGGCTTAGTGATTTTCAGTTGTAGCTGTGGTAAAAAACAGCCTTTTCCATTTTCATCTTAATAGACACCTACATTTTTTTTATTGTTGATCACTTTCCTCTTCCTTAAAGCTCATTCTTGCTCTCTGACCAGTTTTCAGATTTTATTCCCTCCCATGACTTTGCTTCAGATCTCTCCTGAGTCTTCGATTCATGCCTTCCGGATGTCTTCAGCTGATGCCGGGCCCCTCAAACTCCACACGTCCAAAATTGAACTCCTCGTCTTGCCACATACCAGTGTCATTTGCTGAGTTCTCTTGCTCAGAAGGTTGGCACATCCAGTCACCACCCATCTGGCAATCTTAAAATCATGTTTGACTGGCCATCTCCGTGTCTCATAGGCCACTGGTTTCCCATGTCCTGCCGATTCCAACTCCAAAACGCCTTTCCACTCTCCTCTCTTGTGTGCACGGCCATCACCACGGACCCGACCCCGTGGAGGCCCTTGCCATCCGGTCTGGAGGGGCAGCCCCTAGATTGTCTTTTATGGCTGTCTCCCCACCACCCTCACCTCATCTCTCAGACCAGAGACCAGTCCTGATCCGTGCCTTGCATTTGGTTGGGAGTATTGCTTTTGTTGTCTTTAGTCTAGAACAGAGGGTGGCTTGCAGCCCATTTTGGTCCGGTTTTATTGGAAGGCTGTCACGCCCACTCATTTACATGTTGTCTCCGGTGGCTCGCAGGCCACAGTGGCAGAGTGGTTGCCGCAGAGACCGCTCTGGCTGGCAAAACTGAAAGCATTCACTAATTGGGCCTTTACAGAAAAAGTTTGCCAGCCCCTGGACTAGAGGCCAGAATAACTGAAAGAAACATTTTGACCTTTGTCACTGAGTGCTGTTTGAAATGGGCATGCCAGGTTCTCTCATATTCCCAAGTGATACTATGTCATACTTCCCAGAAATACTCTAAAACCAGAGTACATTTACTTCTGAAGACTTTGCCCTTCTGGTGAGAATGAAAAGTCTTTAAGGCGGAAGGCACATGTTTAACTATTTTGTTTGTTACATGCTGTATATTTAATAAGAAAAATAAATTATTTTTCCTGTACCTAAATTCTTCCTGAGCAGATTATTACTGTTTCTTTACAAATCACTTGAATCATCGCCAGTCTTCGCTCTGCCTCCACATAACCCCTTTTGATCTTTGGGAATAGGTGCTATGAGATGCACTATTCTTTCTGAGGTGTGGTGCTCAAGTTTCCCCCAGTTCTCATAAGGTAATTTTATGTGAGAATAGGAGCTGATGGTATTATTTTGGATTTCCAGTGTTCTTTAGTAAGGCACAATCTTCCAAATCTTCATTTGCCTACATCAGTGCAGTGTGTGAAAATTTGTATTTTGCACCATGCTTAGTAAAACTCAGCTGCCCCCTTTCCTCCCACCAGCTTGGGGCTTCACAGTCTTACTGTTTCTCACTGTTCCCTGGAAAAACGTAACAGGATTGTTAATTATGTTCCTCTGTGTTTATCCTCTGGATCATTTGTGATGATGGGTTTTGGCTTCCTGTCTGTAAGGGAAACACTAAAATTTTCACCTCTCCCAATTCTGAAAGAGTCTCTGTCTCTGTGAAACGTTTTAGTTGCGATTGCTGAGGAGTCTTTTTTTCAAAGCTTTAGTTAGACTGGGATCTCCCCACCTCTGTCTGAGCTACACGTTTTTCATAACCAAAAGATCCTTGGTAAATGCAGTTTTTGATATAGCCTTTTAATTTTGGGTTTTTTGAAAGTAGCAAGTAGTTTTTAGATTAAAAATGAAATTAAAAAAAATTTTTTTAATGAAATTTTAGCTAATAAATGCTGATGGTGTCTCTCATTTTCTGAAAATACATAAGAATATATTAGCAAAAGACAAATTTAGACCATGCCCCGCCCCCTCCAAACCAGGTCATGACCAGATTCTGAGAGAAATTTTTACTAACATTAAAGGTGATAGAGTTTGGTTTGCAAAATGGATCCTGCTATTTGCTGGGGGTTTTTTGTTTGTTTCCTTGCTTGCTTTTGATGTATTTTGACATAAAATGACTTCACATTTTGGGTAAGTAGTCAAATCTATGTCATTTCTTTTGTGGTGTCTTTGCTTTTATGTATAAAATATTCTCATTCACTGGTAACTTCATGGTTTCATCTTTTAACACATTAATCAGACGAAATTATTTTTGATAAATTGATTTTAAGAAATCTTTTTAAAGTATCAAATATTCCTTTTCTCCTACTGATTTAAAATACTAACATTTGACAAACACTTGGGTCTGTCCCTGGCTTCCTGGTGCCGTTCAGCTGAAGCTTAGCTGCTTGGCCGGTGCGGCGCTCGTTAGCCGTGGCGTGACCCTGCGGCGCCCCCCGCACCCCATCCCACTACTGAGATTCTCTTTCTTATTCTCTCATGTTTTATATGAATTTTTAAATCACTTTAACCAAGTTGCAGACTCTTGTTAGCGATTTCTTATAATTGAATTATACTTTAAGAAAGAATATTATTCTATCTTCCTATCCAGGAACAAGTTTCTGTACTTAATCAAGTTGTCTTCTGTGGCCTGCAATAAAACTTAATCATGTATGACTTTACATATTTCTGTTAGCTTTATTCCAAGTTGCTTTATAGTTTTTGTGGCTGTTAGGATCTTTTCTCGGTCACATTTTCTCGTCGACTACTTCTGGTATATAGGAAAACTATTGCTTTTTACATGTTAATCTGTTTTGTTTCTTTTCCACTATCCTTACCTTTTTTCTGGGTCTCCATTCATCGGTCAGTACTTCCAGCACAAGGCTGAGTATAAGTGTTGAGGACAAGTACCCTGCCTTTTCCCTGTCGGTATGAGAATGCTTCTGCTGTTTCACTGTTAAATTCCGGGTTTTGTGTTCAGCCTAGGTCGTTTTGTCTGACATTCCCAATCTCGCTTTCTTACTCCTGCTGGGTGGAAGTGGCAAGAAACACTGGCATGTGTGAGAAAACAAATAGTGGCAACAGGTACTTTTACTCACATCTTTGAGGTGATGATAATGGTGATGGTGGCTTGACTGTTAGATCTGGAGAAAAGTGGATGAATTTGGGGCTTGGTGGTGTTTGGGATTTGCCATGCACAGTAAGGTTTTAGGAAACTTACTGAGATGAAGAAAACCATAAAGAAACAGGATTTTTTTCTGGAGGGGGGGAGAGGCATCTGTGGGGGAATAATCCAGGAGTTAGAGTTCTGTTTGAGACCTTTAAGTAGAGACTTAATGTAAGCAGGTTGTATGATTTCTAATTTTGTTCTCCATGAGATAGACGTGGTGGAGTGGAAAATGTGCTTTGGAGACAGGACTGAAATAATCAGGAGAGTCGTCAATATGTATTAATTAGTGATAATAACAGCCCTCATTTATTAAGTACCTAATTTGAATCAGATATGGTTCAAAGCATTTTTAATTATTAACCACTTAGTTTTCCAGTGACTGTTTCAGACAGGTGCTATTATTGCTCCCCCTTTACAGTTGAGGAAACTAAGGTACAGAAAGATTGAGGATCTTGCCTGTGATCACACAAGGAAATGGCGGAGCAGCTTTTAAACGCAAGCGGTCTGGCTGCACAGTTGTGCTCTTAGTCACTGTACCAAACTGCCCATTGCAGAGCCCTTCTTTGAAGCTGGCACTGAGCTAAATACTTCACAAAGGACAGTATAGTTAACAGCTGGGTAAAGAGGTACCGTTTGTAGCCCTGTTTTGCAGATTTGGGCATACAACTGCTGCATAGAGCCCAGACATGAATCTTGGTGTCTGTGAGAGTTCCAGCCATGTTCTCAGCCACCTTGCTTTATTATCCAATGCTGAATCCTGCCTTCCTCATGTGATTTGCTATAACTTAACCTCTGGGCCTCGATTTCCCCATCTACAAAGTGAAGGTAGTATCTGTGCTCTAGGGTTGTTCCAAGGAGTCAGTGACAAAAATGCATAGAAAACATGTGATCCGTGATCCGTGCTGAATGATGTTGCCGGTGGTGCAGGTGCTGGTGTATTGGTTTGTTTTTACCCCGTGAGACAGACTGTTCGGTATCCTGTGTGGCGTGAGAAAAACCTTCTCACGGGCACTGAAAGATGACGCACTCTATTTGGCAGCTTAAAACAATGATTCCCAAACAGGGAGTGGAGATCAGAGTCTCTTATGGAACTTTAAGATTCATGTATTTGGTGAATTATATATACAGTTTTGGTCTCTCTCTAGTCCTTTTTTTCTGCTATTCTTTCTAGCTCATAGTGTTTTGCTGCTTGACAATTGTGCTTTGCGAGAAAATGATGCGAGATGAACCTGATTTTCCATATTAGCAGTATACCGGTAGTGAGTTACATTTGTTTTCTAGGCCTGCAATCCCTGGCAGTTGGTTCATTAGGTCTGGGATGTGACTTGAATGTATGTGTTACTTAAAAGCACCACGTAGGATCCTGAGTACTACTCTTGTCAAGAACTACAATATAAGCCACCCCCTAAAGACAGTCTAAAGGCAGACATCTTATGCAGGTTAATATCTCTGAGGAACTTTTAACTACCAGATCCTTAAACCGAAGGAGAGGAATGAATCTGGGGAAGTATTAGAAGCATGAGAACTGCTTGCCTCCTACCTGCAGGAAAACAACTAGATGATAATATATAGCGGTGAGTCCAAGATTATAGGATTCTGTGATTGGTCATTAATGGTGTTTAATATCAACACTTGATTTTTTAATTGTCATAATTCTGTGATCTCCTATAAAACATGGCTATGAAGGTAAATTAAGAATTTTTATGAAGGAGAATGCAACTAAAAATACTTGCGTGCAGTATTTCAGGTTGAATAAAAACACTAATGAAATGGAAATAAAATGGAAAAGGCTTTGTAGTTTTTATAAACTTGTTCTAATACCCAAAGAGTTGCGTGAAAAAGCTCCTCTAAGAAAGGGAAGACGGGAAGGGATTTCTGGTATGTTTCTAATACATGTAGTCAAGTTCGTCCTGTTCACTTGTCCTCACACATCTCCTTCCCAGCCCCTTCTTTCCCATGTCAGGCCTCTAGGCTTGGGTTGCTTCATTATCCCAATACATTACTACCACCTAGTTCTTCACACCAAAATTCTTTTACTTGCTGATAAATACCAGTTTGTTCATTCAGCAGTTATCTATTGAGAGGGGCTCTTATGTTCCAGGTACTGCCCTAGGCTCATAGGATAGCATCAGTGAACAAAGCAGCAAAATACCCTGCCCGAGTGGAATTACTAATTGGATAAGAAAAATTGGTGGCTGGGATATAACCAGTGCCCTTGTAACCATACTGCCAAGTTAATGTCGAGGAACCACATACGTTTATAACATTTATCGCCTTTTCAAACACTTCATAAGTTTTTGTACTTCTCCTTTATTCTAGATATAAACCACAATACTTCAGGATCCCATTATGAAAATTCGCAGCGGGGACCTGTGTCTTCTCCGAGTGACTCTAGCACAAATTGTAAGAATGCTGTTGTAAACGACTCCCCCGAAAAAGAAGCATGGCCCTCAGTCCCTGGCAGTGATCCAGAGTTGGCTTCAGAATGTATGGATGCTGATTCTGCCTCCAGTTCTGAATCAGAGAGAAACATCACTATCATGGCTTCAGGAAGCACCGGTGGTGAAAAAGATGGCCTTCGGAATAGCACTGGACTTGGTTCCCAAAACAAGTTTGTGGTTGGTAGCAGCAGCAATAATGTGGGCCATGGAAGTAGTACTGGGCCATGGGGTTTTTCCCATGGAGCCATAATAAGCACATGTCAGGTCTCTGTGGATGCTCCTGAAAGCAAATCAGAAAGTAGCAACAATAGAATGAATGCTTGGGGCACTGTAAGTTCTTCATCAAATGGAGGGTTAAATCCAAGCACTTTGAATTCAGCTAGCAACCATGGTGCCTGGCCAGTATTAGACAACAGCGGACTTGCCCTCAAAGGGCCTGTAGGGAGCGGTAGTTCTGGCATCAATATTCAGTGCAGTACCTTAGGCCAGATGCCTAACAATCAGAGTATTAACTCTAAAGTGGGTGGTTCTTCCACCCATGGTACCTGGGGAAGCCTTCAGGAAACTTGTGAATCTGAAGTAAGTGGTACACAGAAGGTTTCATTCAGTGGTCAACCTCAGAATATTACCACTGAGATGACTGGACCAAATAACACTACTAACTTTATGACCTCTAGTTTACCAAACTCCGGTTCAGTACAGAATAATGAACTGCCTAGTAGTACAGGGGCCTGGCGTGTGAGCACAATGAATCATCCTCAGATACAGGCTCCGTCGGTTATGAATGGCACTTCCCTTTCTCACCTTAGCAATGGAGAGCCAAAAAGCGGAGGCTCTTACGGTACTACGTGGGGTGCCTATGGTTCTAACTACTCTGGAGACAAATGTTCGAGCCCTAACGGCCAAGCTAATGGTGACACTGTGAATGCAACTCTAATGCAGCCTGGCATAAATGGGCCTATGGGCACTAACTTTCAAGTGAACGCAAATAAAGGAGGAGGCGTGTGGGAGTCTGGGGCAGCGAATTCCCAGAGTGCATCGTGGGGAAGTGGAAATGGCGCAAATTCTGGAGGAAGTCGACGAGGATGGGGAACTCCTGCACAAAACACTGGCACTAATATACCCAGCGTGGAGTGGAACAAACTGCCTAGCAATCAGCATTCCAATGACAGTGCAAATGGCAATGGTAAGAAGTTTACAAACGGATGGAAGTCTACTGAGGAAGAGGATCAAGGTTCTGCCGCATCTCAGACAAATGAGCAGAACAGTGTGTGGGCCAAAACAGGAGGTACAGTGGAGAGTGAAGGTAGTACAGAAAGCACTGGACGCCTCGAGGAGAAAGCAACTGGGGAAAATCAGAGTAGAGATAGGAGAAAAATTGATCAGCACACATTACTCCAAAGCATCGTAAACAGAACTGACTTGGATCCACGTGTCCTCTCCAACTCTGGTTGGGGACAGACTCCTATTAAGCAGAATACTGCCTGGGATACGGAAACATCACCTAGAGGGGAAAGAAAGACTGACAATGGGACAGAGGCCTGGGGAAGCTCTGCAACACAGACTTTTAACTCAGGGGCATGTATAGATAAGACTAGCCCTACTAGTAATGATACCTCATCTGTATCGGGGTGGGGAGATCCCAAACCTGCTCTGAGGTGGGGAGATTCCAAAGGCTCAAGCTGCCAGGGGGGATGGGAAGATGACTCTGCTGCTACAGGAATGGTCAAGAGCAATCAGTGGGGGAACAGCAAAGAAGAGAAGTCCGCATGGAATGATTCGCAAAAGAGCAAACAGGGATGGGGTGATGGACAGAAATCAAACCAAGGGTGGTCCGTTTCTGCCGGTGATAACTGGGGGGAAACTTCAAGGAGTAACCATTGGGGTGAGGCTAATAAGAAATCTAGCTCAGGAGGTAGTGACAGTGACCGGTCCGTTTCTGGTTGGAACGAACTTGGTAAAACTAGTTCCTTTACTTGGGGAAATAACATAAATCCAAATAATTCATCAGGATGGGATGAATCTTCTAAACCTAATCCTTCCCAGGGATGGGGAGATCCTCCAAAGTCTAATCAGTCTCTAGGTTGGGGAGATTCGTCAAAGCCAGTCAGTTCTCCAGACTGGAACAAGCAACAAGACATTGTCGGGTCTTGGGGAATCCCACCAGCTACAGGCAAACCTCCTGGTACAGGCTGGCTGGGAGGACCTATACCAGCCCCAACAAAAGAAGAAGAGCCCACAGGCTGGGAGGAACCATCCCCAGAATCCATACGTCGCAAAATGGAGATTGACGACGGAACTTCAGCTTGGGGAGATCCGAGCAAATACAACTACAAAAATGTGAACATGTGGAACAAAAACGTCCCAAATGGCAGCAGCCGTTCAGACCAGCAAGCACAGGTACACCAGTTGCTACCATCTGCAAGTGCCATCTCAAACAAAGAGGCAGGCAGTGGCTCCGGTAAGTTCTCATTTAGTGGAGTCTGACGGTGTTACAAAATACTTCACAGTATTGTTAGCCTCGTTTCAATGTACTGTTGCTGCTGTAAGATTTGTTTAACAGAGTACTTGGATATGCACACAAAGGGCTTTTCCCCTCTGATCCAGGAGGAGCTTCTAGGGAAGAAAATAATAGGGCGTTTAACATCAGGGAACAGAGCTCTGCCTATGGCCGCATTGGTTGTGGGTCTCACATGCTCTGTTCTCTGCTAGGAAGACTTCAGAAGGCAGAGTTGGGAAAGTGATGTCAAGTGGGAATGCCCTACACTTCTCAGTTCTTCTGAGTCAGGCCGTTACTTCTTGGTTTTGTTATTTAATTACAGTGTCCCCAGAAATAAAACAAGCATCCAAGTACAATACTCTCTAAATACCAGGTGCTGTATTTGGCCTTAGAAGGGATTTATTTAAGTAGGCATGAAATCCAAGTCTGTTAGTTATACAGCATGTATGTTTGTGTACTTAAAACATTTGATAGTACCTTTCTGACATATTCCCACTCTCATAACAAGGAGCTAGTTCCTATCTGCAGATGATCTTGACAATGACATTTTCATTAAGTGTCATTGGAACGCATTATCTTTGTTAATGGACGTTTTATTGAGTAATAATCAGTCCCTTCGGAAGTAGTGATAGGAGTGTTTTCACGAGCAAACCTTTCAGCATCCAATTTTTTCCCCTCAAGTATAGTTTATTTATTTAGATTCAGTTCTTACAAGAAACAGGTATGTATCTAAGGGAAAGGCTGTTTTGGTTCTTTTGAACAATGTTTATGGCTTTGCTTTGGACAACCTGATACCTCAGAATTTTTAAGAAGCATTGTCCAGCATGTATAAAAATAGGGTGCCTAGGTATTTTTAGTCTTGTATTTATTTTATTTTATTTTATTTTTTGCCCCAGAACAGTGATGTTGAAAGGTTGCACTTACGGTAAAAATTGTATACACATACCGTTACCCAGCTTGATTACCTGCTTGGAATCAGTAGGTTTGGCTCAGAATGACTTGACTTTTCCAGGAATTAAATTCATCTTCAAAGGAGGATGACTTGCCATAATTAAGGTCATTCAAAACAATCTGCTCTACACCCAGAGGGCAATTATGAAAGAAGAGGTGGGGAAAAAAATTCACACCGTGTAGTTAAATTATGATAATGGGAAATGATTTGTCTTCTTTGCATGAAACAGATGCCATTGTTTTTTGCCCATCGCAGCATCATTATTCGATCTGTGAATGTGAAGGTCTTCATCTTTTCCCTAAGTATTCCTTATTGCCCCTTATTCCACCGCACCACCCTACCATGTGCTGATGACTTCTTTTCCCACACTTTCTAAAGGCTGGGGTGAGCCCTGGGGGGAGCCTTCTACTCCAGCCACAACTGTGGATAATGGTACTTCAGCATGGGGTAAACCCATAGACAGTGGTCCCAGCTGGGGGGAGCCCATTGCTACGGCATCCAACACATCCACGTGGGGCTCCAGCTCTGTTGGTCCTCAAGCATTAAGCAAATCTGGTAAGTATTGATAATTCCTGGTAGCTATTTTGTCGCAGTGGTGGTCTCTCATTGTCTATAATTAAATAATTGGATAATGCTTATATCATTGATAAATGTATCTGTGTATCATCATACTAGATGATTTCACTATTTGCCTCTTTGAATTTGTAACTTGGTTTGCTCTTTTAGCTTTCTGAATTTTCTTGTCTTAGAACTGTGTTAACTAATAAGGATTTGCATGTACTTCACCAAATCTAAGTTATTATTTTACCAAATAAGATTACCTATTCAAGCAACTTTCATGTTATCCAACATGAGAGACTGGATATATAATCGTGTGGACATATATCCAAACTGTCTGGCTCAGGTTCCAGATTACTCCCCGAATATTATACAGAAAATGAACAAAGTTCAGGAGGGACCTGATTCAGCATTTGGATGAACGTTGTCACTATCCCATAAGTTGTGTGTGGGGTACCCCATAGGAATTCCAAAGGCTGAGTCTAGAGTTGAGATACTTTCTGCTTATGACTTGCAGTACTTTGTGGCTATTCTCTTTGAAAATATATATCAAAATGAATTCTTTGAAATTTCCTCATTCCTCTTTGCCCTGTGTGTTGCCATGCAGATTGTTAAATGAGTATGAACAAGAAGGCCACCATTGTTCCATGTTAGGAGCCTTCTGTTTGTAAAAAGCATGGGAGATATTTCATTGATTTGATTTGATTTTTTTTAAGTAGGCTCCGCACCCAGTGTGGAGCCCAGTGCAGGGCTTGAACTCATGACCTAAGATCAAGACCTGAGCTGAGATAAAGAGTCGGACACTTACCCTCACCGAGCCACCCAGGCACCTCTGAAATTTTTAATTTAAAAAAATTTCTTGCTTAGGCGTGCCTGGCTGGCTCAGTTGGTAGAGCAAGCGACTCTTGATCTCAGGGTCGTGGGTTCAGGGCCCATGTTGGGTATAGAGATTACTTTAAAAAAAAAATCTTGCTTAGTGGAACCTTCAACTCAGTATAAAACATACATTCCTACCATGCAGATTTGGGAAGGGAAATAGGGGTTTTTTTAGGGTCCCACCCTCACCCCGCCCCCTTAATGAGTGCTCATCCTCCAGAAAGAATTGTTTGATTAAAGCATGTTTCTCTTTATATCACGAATCCACGATCAGGGCCAAAATCTATGCAAGATGGCTGGTGTGGGGATGATACGCCATTGCCCGGACATCGCCCCACTGGCTGGGAAGAGGAAGAGGATGTAGAGATTGGAATGTGGAATAGTAATTCATCTCAAGAGCTTAACTCGTCTTTAAATTGGCCACCGTATACAAAGAAAATGTCATCGAAGGTAAACATTTCAAGGGCAAAGCCCTTGAAACTTTATTCCAAAGATAGTTTACCCTCAGAAAATTAACGTTCTTCCTGCCCGTTTATGGCAGTCAGTACAGTCCAGGCAGTCCCCAGCTTAGGTGTAGCCTCTTGTATGGGCAGCCACCTAGACAACCGTAAGACTGCAGGAACTTCCTGTCTCCCCACTGCTACAGCTTGGGATTTCTCTCTTCCTCCCCCTCCACCAGTGCTGGCTGGGACACTCCTCACCCCGGGGTGGTGCCTGCAGTGGTGGGGGTGAAGAGAAGGGCAAATCTCCTTGTTGACTCTTTCCATCCCACTGCCAGTTCATCTCCCGTTCCAACTCACCTGCAGTCCCCGACCTCCCCTTTACCCAGAATCACCATCTTCCTTTTTCATCCCCCGTCTGTAGCCCTTCCCTGCCCCCGCCCCCCCACCGAAAGGTCCTATGACAAAAATCCCTAGGAATGAGCAGAGTTTGATTTTTCTCTTGTATGTGGACAAATCTTATTCCCAAACCTGTTGGTACATCAGAATCCTATGGCATTTGTTGCAAGTACAGCTTCCTGTACCCCAGGCCTACTATAGTTTTGGAAATTGGACCCCAAATGTCTCTGATGTAGAGCCAGAGCTGAGGAGCACTGACGCAGACCACTGGTTCTTAAGAGGTGGTACTGGATGCTGGTGTCAGATTCTCTTGGGGACCATTTTCAAAATACGTGCCCAGACCCCTAGGTGGTTCTCCCCACCCCACCCTATTTGAGAACTGGTCCATCTCCACCCCACCCCCACCCCCGTCCCCAGACCTTAGAGGTCAAATATCCAGGAGTTCCACTAGCTGCCCACCAGGATCCCTCCCTTTTAATCCTGGGATTCTCAGTCTAGGACCTACCATTTTCATTTAAAAAGATGTTTCATTTGGCTGAATTTGCCTATTGCCTCTCCATATAGCTTATGAAGTGCTTTCCCATATTTTACATAAGCCATTTGGTCCTCATGACCTTCCGAGGTAGAATACCGATGAGGAAATTGAGACCGGAGGTGACTTGCCCAAAGATGCATAACTAGTAAGTGACAGAGCAAGGACTCAAGTTTAGGTCTTCCGATTCCAAAACCTGTGTTCTTCCCACTGGACCATGCTGTTTTGTGACTTTGTCTTTCCTTACAGGGTCTGAGTGGCAAAAAAAGGAGAAGGGAAAGGGTGTGTAGCCTTTTTACTCTTTCTCCTTTGTTTCTGCTAGTAAAAATCTTTTAGAAAGCAACTGCAAACATTTATTTAGCCTCTGCTGTGTGCCAGGTACTGTGCTTGGTGCTGGGGGTTCAAAAACACTAGGAAATGAGCTGTACCCTCGAGGAGCTCAGAGTCTAGTGTGGGGCTGTAGGAGAGCGCTGAGGAGTAGCCACTTGAGTTTGGAAGATGCCTGTGGGTGAGATGTGCCAGGGAAAATAGTAGCCTGATATACTAAAGTGTAGAATTTCTGGAAAGAGGTAACAAGAGATCTGGCTCAATAGTTAGATTAATGGCAGATAGTAGAGTCTTTTCAATACCATGCCAAAGATAATTTGAACTTTATTCTGTATAAAATATGGAGCCAATGAAATTTCATAGAAGGCAACATGAGTTGGGTTTTTTAAGTTACTTTCTTTAAAGAAAGCTAACCAGTGATCCTATGAAAGATAATTGGCACAGAGGAGGCACCAGAGTTGGGGGATCTCAGTCAGGAAGCTTCTGGTGAGAAGTGAGGGCCTGAATTGGGAAGCCAGAGTGGATATGTAGTGCAAGGGACTGATCGGAGAGGCATTTCAGAATAGAAGGGACAGAAGGCCTTGGCAGGCATATAGGCATAGGGGCGGGGGTGGGGGCCAGAGGAATCAAGGAGGACTTCAGAAACCTTGCAAGGGTTAGGTGCTTGCTTCAGAGACCTGCACTTTGGGGGGTGGGAGGGGGGAGTATGAAGCTGTGTTCTGTCCCACGGTCGGAAGGAACAGGCGGTAGCAACGGGAAAGGGGAATTCAGGCGACAGACCGAGAATGGCTGGCCCCGTGGTCTTCGTATTCACGGGTCTCGAGACCTTGGTCCCTGCGGTGTCCAGCCTCCCTGTCAGCCAGGCTCGTCGTCACGGACCATATCCCCTCAAAGAGTGTCTCAAAGTCGTTTCTGTACTGCCCATGCCCAGCCAGCCATGGCAGCCGGCACCAAGGCGGGGGGCTGGAGGATCCCCAGCCTCAGCTGCCGCTGGGGTACTGTGTTCTCGGCAACACGAATTAAAATTTTAAAATAGCTTTTCATTTGGAAACATGCGGTGCTTTTTCAGTACGGTGCACATAGCATAATTAAATTACAGGTTATATTGGTTTCTTTGGGCTAACCTGTGGAACCTAACAACCGCTTTTACTTTAGTGTGGTGTCAGAACCCCACAAATCCAGATTATAATTAAGCTCTTAGAACACAGTCCATTTGTAAACTGGAAACCGTGATGAGCAGTTCTCCGCCCTTTGCTTCCGTCTTTTCCTTCTGACTGCTTGCCTTTAGAGATTTCTCTGTACGTTACAGCTATACCAGAGGACTGGAGCAAAGGAAGTTGAAAATCAAATAAGTTGATTTGTAATTGTTAACAACTCTACTAAGAGTTGGTTGGAGGAGAAATTAATTGGCTAAAAATGAGAGTTGGGAATTGTCTTGAAGTTTTATTAATCCATCACTGTACCAGATAAATAGAGGTGGCCATGGCAGCTTTCTACTCTTTTGTTTTGCAAAGGGAACCATGAAAGGTGGAAACAAACAAGAAGAAGCATGGATAAATCCATTCGTTAAACAGTTTTCAAATATCAGTTTTTCGGTAAGTGTATTTTTCCTAGCAGCCCCCTCCCCTTTTAATGGTGGTCTGTAAATTTACTCTAAGTTCAGTTTTTTATTTTCTTAATAAATTATTATCTTTCAATCCTTATGAATATGCTGGAGGTTAGAGCAAAATTGACCATGAAGCCTTCTTTATTTTTATAGTTTTAGCTAAAAACATTGATCTTATATCTTATTTTTAAAACGTTTTCTTGTTAGGCAGTGAAAAGAGTTTTGCAGCCCACTTGATTTTTGACAAATAAATAAAATTTTTCATTTTTAATTTATTTTCATTGATAAATTAAGGACTGCTAACACGCTGTGTTTTCTTACTTCAGAGAGACTCACCAGAAGAAAATGTACAGAGCAATAAGATGGATCTTTCCGGAGGTAAGGAAAAGTTAAATCAGTTGGGGTTCGTATTCCTCATGGATGGACAAATGTATCTGTGACGTGATGGTTCTAAGTGAGCACTGACCTGGACCAGGAGAGGGGAGATCTGGGTTCCTATCACAGCATTCCTGTGCTCTCAGCGTACACTAGAGTGTGGTGGTGTATGAGTGGACTGCCTTCGAAGTACAAATCACTGTGCAGATCTAAGGTCATGGTGATTTTAGTCTTTGATTGCCTCAGATCTAGTCCTGTCAAGGAGGAGTTATTCAGGTTGGGTGATAGAGTCTTAGTAATTTAGGAAACAATAGGTGCAAAAGCCCAGATCATATGACAGAGACAACTTGAACCGTGCTGGAGAAATGGAAGACGTTACATGCAGTAGGAGAAGAAATGTAAATTGGTTGTGGTGGTGGGAGTGTGGTGAGGAGAGAAGCTTTGACTAGGGGAAGGTGCTAGAAAACGAGGCAGGTGCTGAATCATGAGGAGCTGGGGGGGGTTTGAACTTCTTTCTGAAAGTACGGGATTAAGTAATTTTAAGCAGAAGAATTACATGATTGGGATTTATGTTTTTTAAAAAAATATGGCTACAGGTTGAAAAGATCCTAGGACAGAAAAGATTGGTGGCAGAAGACTGACAAAAAAATACTAAATATACCAAAAGCAGTTCGAGATTTGTTGCAGTAGCCAGTGAGGATTTCAGAGCTCTAAACTAAGATAGTAGGTGGGAAGATTCTTAATTCAGTGGAGATGAGGGAATTAGAATCAATGAAAGTTGATAACCAGTCTGTACCAATTCATTATAGAGGTAGGGGAGTGGGTGTGGTTAAAAGCTGATTTCCGGCTTTTTCTTTTTTTTTTTTTTTTTTAAGATTTTATTTATTTGAGAGAGAAGGAGCAGGGGGAGGGGCAGAGGGAGAGATTTCCAGCTTTCTTGCCTGGATGCTTTAGTAGGTGGTAGTGTTATTCTGTTAGTCTGAGTCCAGTCAGGACAGCGAACTACACAGTGATTTGAATAGGAAGATTTATTGATATAAGTATAAAGAATTATTAGCATAATAAAGGTTTGGCTAGTAAGAGGTAAAGAGACCACAAAAGAAGATAGAGTAGCAGAGGTAAGGAGAAGTCACTAACCTTAGGACAGAGCTAGTGTGCCCATGGAGGAGGGCATCTGAGCCAGGGCTGAGATCCAGACTCCTGGACCTGGCCCTCTGCTCACTGCATGGCAGACACGTCACTGTGGTGCCACCGCATGGAACCGCAGGAGATCCGCCTTCTGGGGCGGTGTCTCACTTGAGCTCTGGTACAAAACCTCCAGAGCGGCTGCTGGGGGGAGCAGTGAGCCCGGCCAGGGCCTGCGGCTGGGGCAGCTGCCTGTGCTGCAGGAGAGAGCACGCGGACCTGGGAGGCGCTGTCTGTCTTCTGGCTGTGTCTCCTGCACCCTCTGCTGTCAGCTGGCAAAGGGAAAAATATGTGAAGGGTCCAGATCCGTTTTCTTTTTCAGGGCAGTGAGAGCTGAGAGGCAGTGGGTCGATGATTGGTGCAGTTCACCCCACCCTCTGACTGCCCATCTTCTGCCTGCACTTTGTTCCACTGTAGTGGCACAGCGACTCCGTCTCTCTTCTTAGCGAGTACAGCTTTCTTTCCTACAAGGGAGGAAGTCTGCCCTCTCACCAAACTGAGGAGACAGATACAGTCCCAAGGGTCGTTGCATTTACCATTGGCTGTGTTATTACTGCTCAAAGTCCGTCACAATTGAGACTGAAAGACTAAGTTGTAAAGTGAACTTTCAACAGCTTGTGAATAAAATAAAAATGGGAAAGAGAAGGAAGAAAGTGGTCAGCCTATACAGACAACCATGCTCCTGTAACGAGCCATAGAGCATGCCGAGCGAGTCCTGCCCTCATTTCTGTCGTGATCACAGGCTGTGGTTGGTGGTCATGGCTTCTTTCTTGCAGCACCCATTCCTAGTGCCCCACTCTCAGCCACACCTCAGCATCCTGGGCTCCTCTGCTGGTCGAGTGACCCAAACCTCTGTTCCCCAGAGGGTCTGAGCCCTTATTCAACTGCCTTTTCTTGATTGCTGTAGTTTTTCATTAACCTTTACTAGTGGGCCTGGAAATACTAAGGAGCGCCCCCCCCCCCCCGAGAATCCCCCTGGGTTCCAGAGCCCTCGTGGCCTTCATTTTGTAATAGAAAACCCCTGTCCCCTTGGGATGAGAATCAATCACTCCAGCCAGTAGATAAGCCCCTTTTTGCCTCGTGCTTCAGCGGCACAAAGAAGGCAGAATGTCCAGGTGCAGTGTCCATCTTACAGTTCAGCAGCCTGATGTGTGTCCTGGTAGAAGCATTTTCTCTCTTGAGGAGTAAGATCTCCAAACTTGCAGAGTTGCCGGACCAGGAAGCAAGAATTCTCTGAGTGGCTTATGAGGTATGATGGTGAGAAAAGCCACTCGACTCCCACCATTTGATTCCCAGACCTCTTTATTCTGGTGATGTGGGAGATACTGTGTCCTGTGAGACAGAAGCCTATCCCACCCCCCTCTTTTTTTAAGATTTGTTTATTTGAGAGAGAGAGCACAAACAGGAGGAGGGACAGGGGGAGAGAAAAACTCAAGCAGACTCCACATGAGCACAGAACCCAACATGGGGCTCGATCTCACAAACCTGAGATCACGACCTGAGCCAAAACCAAGAGTCGGATGCCTAACCAACTGTGCCACCCAAGTGCCCATTCTTTAAGGATGTTGTCCCCTGACTTGCTTTGTAACCAGTTCTACCTATTAGCTTGGCTAGCTGCTTTTGGGTGATGATGTATGCGGTCAGACCAGTTGATCCCATGGGCATGATCCCATTACTGTTCTCCTTTTGCTGTGGAGTGAGTTCCTCGATCAGACGCAGTGCTGTGAGAATAAGGCCTTCTGCGAGATCATGGATGGCAGAAGCTTTACAGGCAGGAAAAGCAAATTCATATCCAAAATATGGGTCTATTCCTGTGAGGACAACACTCTGCCTCTTCCATGGCTCACTGAATGGCAGAGAAGTTGCTGTGCCGCTGTCCTGGTGGAACTTGCTGGAAATCTGCCCTCTAGGGTGCTGGGAAAAGCTGTTCATAGAGAGGTGTCTCACCGTTTGGAGGTATGTGGGAATGCTGGGAGACCTGGCCAGGGGGTGTTGCTGAGCACCCTGCACAGCGGGAGTGGGGCAGTGGAGAAGCTGCCAAGTGAGCACATTGAGCTTCCTCCTGCAGCAGCCCTCCAGCGCCCTCTACTGACAAAGCCTTGGTGCCAGGTGGCAAAAGAAAAATACTGTAGAGTCCAGATGTGCTTTCACTGAGCAGTCAGAAAGGGTGAATTTGGAGCTGAGAGACATTAAAGCAATCAGTAAGTCACCATTATTAGAGATAAGAAATATATAGGAATAATAAGCTTGGTAGACAAGAACTTGAGTTTAAAGTTGCAGAGAAATCAAAATGAGAGTAATGGACAGAGGAAGACCCGAGAGAGGGGAAAATGTGAACCGGTCTGGTCTGCAGTTACCTCATCTGCTAAATGGAGGTGATAATAGTAGCATTACCAGCATTAAATTCAACACACATTTCGAACAGTGCCTGGCACATAGAGTGCATCTACCTGATGGTGATTTGTCTTGGCTGTTTTTGTTGTTTGTAACTGGGAACTATGTTTTTATTATTACATTAAGCAGATTAAAGATGACCAAAGAAGTCTTAACCATCTTATTACTGGTCTGTTTTCAAGTTAATGGGTTTAGTAAAATAATAGGATCTGCTAAACCCAACTTTACTTCTGAGGAATGCAAGATTTATTGAATCTATTTTTCACATGTTCTTGTCAAGGCAGAAGTCATCTCAGGGGGAGTGAATATTTTGCTTTCTGCTGTAAATTTATCTGAAGCCAATGAGATTGTCTTCCTACATGATAACATAGTTTCCTGCATTTCTTAGGAATGTTACAGGACAAACGAATGGAGATAGATAAACATAGCCTAAATATTGGTGATTACAATCGAACGGTCGGGAAAGGCCCTGGTTCTCGGCCTCAGATTTCCAAAGAGTCTTCCATGGAGCGCAGCCCTTACTTTGATAAGGTAAGTCATTTGTTTGTTTTGTTCTGTTTTACCCCTGTGGCTGATAAAACAGTACACTTAATAGCATAATTTTCTCGTTAGTTGTTTAGGGCATTTAATATAAGGTACTGTAATCCGGTGCTATTACTGGATTTGTAGTTCATTCTCCTCTTTATGTTTCAGTTTAGCATAGGGGTTGCATTTGTATTTTCTTCTTAATCCCGTAAAATGTGTCTGGTTCTTTTTATGTACTCTAGAATTAACACTGATCTCTTCTGTTTTCTACCCGTTTCCTGTTGGTGCTGCAATGTCACGTGACTTCTCTTCTGTTCCTGCAATGATTTCTCCCTTCTGCTTGTTTGCTTGGCTGGTGTTGCACATCTTTCTGTCTGTCCACTCAGGATGGCATTGTAGCAGATGAATCCCAAAACATGCAGTTTATGTCCAGTCAAAGCATGAAGCTTCCCCCTTCAAATAGTGCACTACCTAACCAGGCCCTTGGCTCCATAGCAGGGCTGGGTATGCAAAACTTGAATTCTGTTAGACAGGTAAGTCCACGTGTGTATTTTAGGCTCTCTGTTGATGATTTGTATAAGTAATGAAATCTCTCTTACATGTAGTTACTGTGTTTAAATCAATGAAACAGTGTGGTATTACGATGTCTGCCCCTAAAGAATCCCACTGGTATTCTGTCGCTGTTTCTTGGTTTTGTAGAATGGCAATCCCAGTATGTTTGGTGTTGGAAACACAGCAGCACAACCCCGGGGCATGCAGCAGCCTCCAGCACAACCTCTTAGTTCATCTCAGCCTAATCTCCGTGCTCAAGTGCCTCCTCCATTACTCTCCCCTCAGGTAATCACTCCCGCCCTACTCTCTTCTCTTGACCTGGAAAAACTTGATATTTGAATGAGGTGGCTAATTGCTCATCCTTGTGTCTTTGAGATGCAGCTAATTCAGGATCAGCTGTCCTTACGGAAGGATGTGGGTAGGGTGCAAAAAATGAGTCCAAGTTAAACCTAAAATTTACCATTACCTTCCGTAAAACATCTTAAGGGGAGGAGGACAATAGCAAAGTAAATTGGCTGGTTTAAGATTCACCCCATCATCTTTCAGTTAACCCAGGAAAGTGTACATGAACAATAAAGCAAAGGAAGACAGAACATAACCTGCCCTCCAAGTACTAGTCCAAAGATTTAATTGCTCTATGGACAGTTCAGAATACACTGTACATTTAGTTAGTTTTGAGTTATTTGATCAACATTATTAACTTGCCGTTGTGATCCTAAGGTTCCAGTTTCATTGCTGAAGTATGCACCAAACAACGGTGGCCTGAATCCGCTCTTTGGCCCTCAACAGGTAGCCATGCTGAACCAGCTATCCCAACTAAACCAGCTTTCTCAGATCTCCCAGTTACAGGTAAGTAGAGTAACAGCCTGAGCCACTGTATGTGTATTGAGTGTCTGCCGTGTGCAGGACGTGTCGCAGCAAACAGAGCCGGTGCAGTCGCCCCCAGGGAGCTTACGGTCTGTCGGTGAGGACAGATGGTGAACTCGAAGGGCAGGATGCTCTGCGAGCACCCCCAGAGCACCCCCAGCCGGGCGGGGGGGGCAGGGGGAGGGTGAGCGGGGAAAATGTCCCTGATGAAGTGCAAGTTTAGATCGAACAAGAGACCGAATTGCACAAGGGCTCGAGGCCAGGGAGGCCCAGGAAGAGGGGATGCCAGATGAGGCTGCGCCGTGGGTGCGGGTGTCCGCTGCAGTCGCCTGAAGCTCGCACTCTGGCGCCGCGACACTGACAGCCTTTTCGCCCTCTTCCCTCCAGCGATTGTTAGTGCAGCAGCAAAGGGCCCAGAGTCAGAGAAGCGTGCCTTCTGGGAACCGGCAGCAGCAAGACCAGCAGGTAGATGACATCCTTAACCGGAACTCAGTGCAGTGGAATTGTAACGAGACGCGAGATGTCTTTATTAAAATAGAATGAAATATGTGGTTTGTTAAGTCTCCTGTTTGCCCAGAAGTCCTATTAACTGGTATATGGTGACCGTGTGCCTTCCTGCCGAGGAGGAGGGGGTGAATTCGGCAGTGAGGGGGAATATGTGGCTGTCTGGGAAGCCTTGCTGTCCACCGGGTTTCCCAATCATCTCGCTGTTTCCAGGGTCGACCTCTTAGTGTGCAACAGCAGATGATGCAGCAGTCCCGGCAACTCGATCCCAGCCTGTTGGTGAAGCAGCAGACCCCGCCATCTCAGCAGCAGCCGCTCCATCAGCCAGCCATGAAATCTTTCCTCGAGAACGTCATGCCCCACACTACACCCGAGCTACAAAAAGGGCCGTCACCAATAAACGCTTTCAGCAGCTTCCCAATAGGTGGGTTTCTCGTTGCCCTGAGCACTCAGCTGATGCTCAGGGGCCACAGGCTCGCTGGGTCTTCTCCCGGAGTGGCACGGTTCCGTCGCCTCAGGAAAACCACGCTGGCCCCAGGACCCGCTCCTCTCCGAGAGCTGCCTTGCCTCCTGCAGGTTCAGCCCATCTTTCTGCTTGGGGGAAGGCCTCTCTCCGTGCAAGAAAATGACACTGTTTCCAAAACTCTTTAAAAGAGGGTTAGAATAAAGATGAGGTTGCTCTTAAGCCCCAGGTAGCTTCATCGTTGGGTAGAAGGGGGAGGGTTATCAGAAACCACGTGCCAAAGACACCCTGAGCCGCACTGCTCTGCGGGAGCAGCTGGGAACAGTCACTTCTGTGCTTTTGGAACCTGGAATTGTGAGTCTCGCCTACATACTTAGGGATGGTCTTGGTTTGAGTGTAGAAAATCGAGGCGAGAGAAGGATTGCCCTGGTTGCCCCGTGCAGTTGCTCCCTCTTCCCTTTATTCGTTCTGTCCCCAGGCTTTTATTCCCTCTGGAAATTTCAGGCCTGGATATTTTCTCCTTCTTTGGGTCTCTTTTCTCCTTGTGCCTTTGATTCTCTTTTGAGCCTTGATTGTTCACACCCTCTTCATTTTGCTTTTTCTTTCTGTCTTTTCCCTTAACGGTGGTTTCTTGTAAATCAGCTTGGTTGGTTGCTGGCTCAACTGGGTCTAAGATGGTTAGTTAGCTCGCGTGTTCTGGGCTGTGGGCAGGGCCTGGGGCCTGCTGTTGCTTCACTCTGGCTGGACTATACATGATTTGGCTCTCCCTGGTATTGCTGTGGACTCTCAGCTAGGATGTAGGTTGCACATGGAGTCCTTGGGATTGTTAGCAATCTCTCTCTCTTTCTAGAAGGAGTTCCCTTGTCAGTTACCACTGCAGGTGAGTACCTTAGAACCCATTTGTTGGTGACCTGGTGATCCCGGAGACAATAGTAGAGTGGTGAAAGAATACTCAAGTACACTGAGATATTGTGATCTTACCAGTGAAGGGAAGTGACTCTTGCCTTTTGCATACTAGACATATAAATTAGGCCAGTGAGGAGATAAGTTTCTAAATAATGGGATTTCCTGTTCTGACTGGCTTTACAGCAAGAGATACTTCTTCCAGGGGTACCTGGGTGGCTCAGTCCAACTCTTGATTTTGGCTCAGGTCATGATCTCAGGGTGGTGAGATTGAGCTCCATGTCAGGCTCTGTGCTCAGCACAGAGTCTGCTTGGGATTCTTTCCCCCTCCCTCTCCCACCCCCTCAGCTCCTCCCCCTATGTATGTTCACATGTGCACGCATGTGTGCCTGCTCTCTAAATCAATCCATCTCTATCTATCTTACAAAAAAAAAAAAAAAAAAAGAGCTACTTCGTCCTGGTTAAGAAGTTTGCCAAACCCACACAAACGCATATGGTTGTCTAAATCAGGCATTGGCAAACGAGGGCCTGTTGACCAAATTTGGCCAGCTGCCTGGTTTTGTAAATAAAGTTTTATTGGTACACAGGCATGCTCTTTTGTTAATGTATTATTCTGTGGAGCTTTTTTGCTACAACAGAGTTGCATAGAGACACTGAGACCTTGTGGCCCACAGAGCCTGAGATAGTTACTGTCTGAACCTTCCCAGGTTCGCAGAAAAAAAATTTGCCAGGCCTTGGGTCTAGTTGAGGAGTCCAGAGAGCAGTAAATGTAATCGTTCTCTCCAAGAATGGGGATGATATTAGAGAATTCACATTGTTAAAGTTTTTAAGTTTGACTGACCTGATATCACATGGACTGTCATGAAACCCAAGTATTTAAAACCATTTGCTTTGAAATTTTAGAATAAGAACCACCTGGCTGTGTGTATTAATCAAAGATTCTGGTTCCTACTGAACTATTTTTTTTTTTTTTTTTTAACAAGCATCTCAGATGATTATCCTGGCTTAACGGCCAGTTTTCTGACCAGAATATCTAAGATGGAAATTTCCATCCTTGTTCCAAGAGAATATCTGAATTTGATGTGTGTCATCAGCAAAGTTCAAGGAGATTGTGCCTTGAGAGTCTTCTCACCATTAAGTATAATTGTTAGAGCAAGACATTTTTACTTTAAAATGACAGTGTTTTTTGTCTGGCCAGCCAGTTGAAAATTGTTGTTTACAAGCAAAAGATAGCAACTGAAAGTGATTATTAATATTTCTTCATGCGTGGTGCTCTTGGGGGAAAGCTAAAGAGATCTATTTTAGGGGCACCTGGGTGGCTCAGTTGGTTGAGTGTCTTGACTCTTGGTTTTGGCTCAGGTCATGATCTCAGGACTGTGATATCGGGCCCCGTGTCGGGCTCCACGCTAGGCATGGAGACTGCTTGAGATTCTCTCCCTCTCCCCCTGCCCCCCCCGCCGCGCCTACCCGCCTTCCCCCATGCACACACTCTCTTGCTCTAATACATAAATAAGTCTTTTTAAAAAAATAAAGATCTGTTTTATTGGAGATAAACTTTAAAATTGTCTCTTCTTTTATCAAGGAATTTAAAAATAATCAAAATTATAAGGAGAAATAGTTTACCACAGTTGATGCAATTATGGTTTTAACAGTTTTATGGTTTGAAAACATTGGGTTATTGAATATTAGAATAGCTGTTTAGGATTTCTATTTGTTGCTCTCTCTCATAATGTAGCCATGGCTCTCTCTTGATGTTATTTCTGCACAACCTTGGCCAGGGGCCCAGAGTGTCTGTTCTGCCTGCCTTGCCTTTGTCTGTAATCATTTGGCTGTGCCACATATGCAGGGTGGTATTTATTAAGGAACATTCACAGGATTGAAAACACATTAGTTACATGTGCTTTTCTAGAAAATGGAAGTTGTGGTATCAGAAGAAAGGAGGAGGAAAGCAAAGCTATAATAGTAGGTGTGGAGCAAATCGCAGACAACTATATTTTATAAAGTGGTTTTTCTATTAAAGTATTGTTTTATTTTTAGGCTTGAACTCTAACTTGAATGTAAATATGGATATGAACAGTATTAAAGAGCCACAGTCAAGACTAAGGAAGTGGACTACAGTGGACAGCATTTCTGTGAACACATCTTTGGATCAAAACTCCAGCAAACATGGTAGGAAATACATTCTTGCATGTTGCACTTAAAAAAAAGCCTGTAGAATACTAAATTTAGGCCTTTGTTTTATTTTATTTATTATTTATTCGTTTGGTTTTGGGGGGTGGTGGGGAGGGGCAGAAGGAGAGAGAATTTTAAGCAGGCTCCACACTCCGTGCAGAGGCCGGCTCAATCTCATGACTCTGAAATCAAGAGTCGGATCCTTAACCAACTGAGCCACCCAGGCGCCCCTAGGCCTTTGTTTTATTTTAAATGTCTTTTCGTAGCCAAATCCTCTTAGAACCTTTCCTCGTTATTAAAAAATGCTTTATTAGTTATTAAATCTTAGTTAAAATCAAAAAGCAAAATTAACCTTTATTACACTACTGCACAAAGTAAAGATTGAATATACATTTGTGTTTTAAAAATTATTCCCCCTTTGATGGTCATTTAGGTTTTTGCAATTGATTTTATTGTTCTAATGTTCTGCTTAGCATTTACTCAATTTACTATGATGGGGAGGGTATTAAAAACTCCAAGCATAATTTGATTTCTGCCAGTTTTTTGTATAATGGCACATTTTCTTCATACATTTTGTTGCTATGTATAAATTATATAGGTTCAATGTTATTGTTTTCTCATACATTAATTTTTTTAGAAACCTTTTCATCTTATTTATTATCATCAGTTCATCTAGCAGATGTTGGAATATCGTCTTGCTTTCCAAGGACTGTGCTAGGTCACCTGGAATACATAGATACATACGGACATGCATGCACACAGTCGAGCATATGTAAGCCAGGAAAAATACTTACCCTGAAGGAACTCATCTTTTGGTCGCAAAAATAAGCATGTGAACAGCTTTAGTACACTGTGATAGGTGCTATAAACGTGAATCCATATTATGGTACAAGTAGTATGATAACGTGAAGTCCATTGGAAGATGGAGTCAGGAATGAGGAACTGTGAGTGTGGTGGGTGTGGAAGGCTTTACCACACAAAGAACTAGAGAAAGAATAACAAAGAGTATATAGCATTTGAAAAGTTCAAAAACAGGACAGCCTGGTGGGTTCTGTTGTGTGGGCCTATCACGAAGGTGAAGGGGTTAGAGAGGAAGGAGGAGGAAGGCAAAGCTACCATAGTAGGTGTGGAGCAAATTGCAGACAACTTTATGCCATCAATCATTTTAAATTTGAAAGTGGTGATTATCCAGAGGCACAAAAGACTCAGAGCAGTGTGAGACAGAAGGCAGTGGACATGGAGGGAGTGCACCAGAAAGAGTCTTAGAATTAAGGACAGGAGGGCTGGGTAAGTAACCTAACTCCTTGGGCGAACACATGATCATCCGTGACGTACCTGCGCTTGCGTGGTCGCTCCACTGAGCACGCTGTGGCACTGTGAGCATTCTCGGGGCGGGGAGCGTGCGAGCTCGGGAGTGCAGGTAGTGTGGTAGAAATAGGGGAATCAAAGCAGGCGTGGTGGGACAGATACTGAATTGATGTTAGGCTTGTTGAGTGAAGTATTTTGGGGATGGCACAACATGGAAAAGCCCAGTAAGACATTAGGAATAGAGGCTAGCACTCAGAAGAAAAATCTGAGTAGAGTAAGGTTTGGTATTCATCAGAATGTTGAGGTCATGGGCATAGGTGAGGTTGCCCAGAGGGACAGAGCCTAGAAGAGAACAAGGACAGCATCCCGGAGCCGCTAGTGGTGAAAGGAGTGTCTGGAGAGGTCAGATGTGGAGAGCTAAGAAAATGCTTCTACCGTGTGGTTTTCTGTCTGCTCGAGTTAAAATGGATATTTCTATGTCTGCCTTGCTTATCTGAGCCTCAGTTTCTTTGTAAAAATGACCTGCCTCTTCCCTTCCTTGCGCTGCTGTGGTAGGTGCACCGTCCCTCATACGTTCTCTGGTGTTTGGCATCCTGGCGGATAGCGTGTCATATACAAGGGGTTCTCGGGCAGCGTAGGTTTTGGAGTCAGATAACATCCCCATTTCCACTTAAAAGTCTTTTTTAAACTTAATATCGATCATTTTTTCACTGCATTTTATTGCATACACTGTTTTCTTTTGCACAGATCTGTAGTGTGAGCGGTAAATTGTTTTTAGTAATTAGCTTAAACATTAAATATCTTTGTTCTTATATACATAGCAATCCAGTGAATATTCTAGGAATGTTCTTCTCTTCAGAATAGGAAGGAAGAGGTCAATACTTTTTTTTTACTTCAGTCTAGATCCCTCCCATTCTCCCTCCCGCCCCCCCCCCCCCCCCCCCCCCCCCCGCACTATTCTTCATGTACTTAATTTGACACTTGAAACTTAGTCATTCTTGGGCGCCTGGGCGGCTCAGTCGTTAAGCGTCTGCCTTCAGCTCAGGTCATGATCCTGGGGGCCTGGGATCGAGTCCCACATCGGGCTCCCTGCTCAGCCAGGGAGCCTGCTTCTTCCTCTCCCTCTGCTGCTCCCCCCTGCTTGTGCGCGCGTGCTCGCTCGCTCTCTCTCTTTCTGCCAAATAAATAAATATAAATCTTTAAAAAAACAAAAGAAAGAAACTTAGTCATTTTTTCTCTTTGGTTTTTTTGTTTGTTTTTAAAGATTTTATCTACTTATTTGACAGAGACACAGCGAGAGAGGGAACACAAGCAGGGGGAGTGGGAGAGGGAGAAGCAGGCTTCCCGCGGAGCAGGGAGCCCGATGTGGGGCTTGATCCCAGGACCCCGGGATCATGACCTGAGCTGAAGGCAGACGCTTAATGGCTGAGCCACCCAGGTGCCCCTCTCTTTGTTTTTTAAAATTATTTTTCTGGGACACCTGGGTGACTCAGTTAAGTATCCAACTTCTGATTTTCGGCTCAGGTCATGATCTCAGGGTTGTGGGATCAAGCCCCACGTCAGTCTCTGCGCTCAGCGTGGAGTCTGCGTGAGATCCTCTCTCCCACTGTCCTTCCCCTGCTTGTGCTTGCTTGCTTGCTGCTCATACACTCACTTCCTCCCAGAAATGGCTCCTTCTTGATCAGTAGCTCCTCCTCCTCTTATTCTCTCTCTCTCCTGGCAGAGACTTAGAATCTTCTCAGGCACATTCTTTTTGTTTTTTGGCTTTGTTTTCCCTTTTCCTTACATTAAAAAGAGAGAGAGAGAGAAATGTTGATCATCCTGTCCCTTATACTTTGGCATAGATTCCCTTACAAAAATAAAATTCACATCTAGCTGTATTCAGGAGAGCTCCCAAAGCTGCCAGCCCATAACTGATGTTTTATTAGATCCTCACTATTTTGAAAGTCATCTTTTTGAACCAACATCTATGTAAACATGCAGGAACTTTCATGTACAGATTCAGACTTCTGGCATCTCTTTGGAAATATGGAGGTCTGGCAGCACCGAGCTCCGAAGCAATAAGCACCCAGAGCGGAGCAGCTGCGGCCCGTGTGCTTGCGGCTCGTTGCCCCTCCCCGTTGTCTTCTCTACTCAACTCAGTGATGGCGTCATTTGCTATTTGCCTTTGCACTTACTGGGGAGTGTGGTTTGTTTTGTTTCATTTCTCTTCTCACTCCCCTCACACCAGTGCCCTCCCCTCCACTGGTGGAGAGAGATTTTCTTATGGTCCCTAACCAGAGAAATATTTGCCTATAGTCATGCTTCTGTTTGGGGAAGGACTGTGGGATTTGCCTGTAGCCAGCCTCCTTCACTTCTTTGTAAACCCCGAGCAGGCTTGTTGGCGTTTGTGTTTCCCTGTCGTAGAGAAGGGGGTCTGTTGTCCTCTGGCGTGGAGCAGTGTAGAGGTCTTTGTCAGGGGCGGTGTGATAGTGCTCTTCAGCCTCACACCAGACCTAAGCTGAGCCCGGGGAGGGGAGAGGCCTACGGGGAAGGCCTCTGGCTGGCACTGACCACTTGCAGTACAGTCTTAGGTGGGTTCTCTTTTTATCACCATTTAGTGAAGCTTAGAGAGCTACTAAGTTAATTGTGGAGCAGAGAAGAAAGGGCAAATGCAGGAGACCTTCTGTGTCAGAGGTCCCCAAGACCACTTTCAAGTTCAGTGATTTGCCAGAAGAATTGACAGAACTCAGAAAAGCTGTAATACTCATGGTTGTGGTTTATTACAGCAGAAGAATCAGATGAAAATCAGCAGTGGAAAAAGGCACATAGGGCACAGTCCAGGAGAAGTTTCCTATTGTCCTCTCCCAGTGGAGTTTCACGGACCTAATTTCTCCAGAAACAATGTGTGAAACCACGTACAAAGTATCGCCAGCCAGAGAAGCTCCCCCAAGCCTTGGTGTCCAGGGTTTTTGCTGGGGGTCACTCACATAGGCATCAGACACCTGCATGACTCAGTCCCCAAGCCCCTGCAGGCCTCTCAGAGGTCAGACATAAGCACAGTGTGACCCAGGCCTCAAGCAAACAAAAACAGGCGTTCGCCAGAAGTCGTGTTGCCATAAACTGTCCGGCCTGGCTGAGGCCCAGGGTCTGCAGAGGTGCTCTCAGACCTGTGGGATGGTCGTGGGCTTAGAGAAGCCCAGCAGTGGTTGAGGGCCAGGCCTGAAGCGCTTCACAGTATGTGTGCCAGGCCTACTGTGCTAGCCCTTTATTGCGCACCCTCCAGAGTAAGAAAAGCCAGATTTGTTAAGGAAAGTAAGGTGGAATGGAGGCCAGGACATCTGACCAGGAAATTGTGCGTCGCAGAAGGCTTGGACTGTTATTTGCGATGCTTTTTGGTCTTAAGATCCTGTGACTAGAAGGCTGTTTATAAAACCTTTTCCCTTGTAAGCCAGCACCCAGCACAGTGTTCTGGGGAGGGGGCGCATATATAGAGGAATATTTCAGTCTTAGGGTTGAGGGCATGGATTCCGGAAGGCCTGTGATCTCTTAAGCTGAGATACGAAAGATAACAGGAGTTAACCAAGCAGAGGTGATGGGAGGGGACCCCAGGGGTGGTGTGGTGTATGAAGACTTCTAGAGTGTTAGCCCCTCTGTCCTGGAGGGCTCACTGTTGCAGGGTATTAGGCCGGAAGTGGCGTGATGTGTGTTTGGGGATTACTCTGGCTGCAGTGTGGCCGCCCGGGGAGTGGAGGGAGACGACTGTAGCCTGGCCCAGTGTAGCAGTGCTCTGCCATCAAGAACCGTGCCTTCATTTCGCAGTATATGCAGATACCCAATCATCATGTTGTACACTTGCAACTAATACAGTGTTCTATGTCAGCTATATTTCAGTAAAAATATTTTGAAGACAAGATTAAACAAGTTAAAAAGACACCCACTAAAACAAAAATAGAAGCCCTCCACATTTTCAGAAAAGATAGAAACAGATACCGTGTTTTCAAAGAGTTTTTAAAGAATCTACAAAGAAATAAAAGGCATCATACAAAATAATGAGAAACTGGGACCAAATATACGTCAAATTGATAAATATAAATGGGCTGAACTAATTTATTAAAAAAAATTCACATTGAATCATAAAGCAAAATCCAACTCTTGGCTGCATACAAGGGACCGAAAACAAAATAATTTAGAAATCTTTACAGTTGTGCCAAAAAACAAAACAAAACAACTGTAGGAAGCAGAATTGATAGGACTTAGTGATTTAAGATAATGGGAGGGGAGCCAGAAGAGCCTCTCTACTTTCAAACTTAAGCAACATCTGTTCCTCTGATTAATACCAAAAGGACATTTTTGTGACGTTCATTCCTTTCTGTTGGATTTTATCCTGAAACTTTATTTGACTAAACTTGGCTTAAAGGTCAGGTCAGTTTGCTGGTTTGTGAACATTGGACTGATGATTATTGGAAATTGAAGGTGAAATTGACATGTGGTAGAAAGAACATTGGACCCTAAATCAAACAGACCTGAATTCTTTTTTTTTTTTTTTTTTTTTTTTAAGATTTTTTTTTTTTAATTTATTTGACAGAGAGAGACACAGCGAGAGAGGGAACCCAAGCAGGGGGAGCGGGAGAGGGAGAAGCAGGCTTCCTGCGGAGCAGGGAGCCTGATGTGGGGCTCGATCCCAGGACCTCGGGATCATGACCCGAGCTGAAGGCGGACGCTTAACAACTGAGCCACCCAGGCGTCCCTGGAATTTTTCTTAAGAGTGGGAATTGTAGGGACACCTGGGTGGCTCAGTTGGTTGGGCGTCTGCCTTCGGCAGATCATGATCCCTGGGCCCTGGGATCAAGTCCCGCATTGGGCTCCTTGCTCAGTGGGGAGCCTGCCTCTCCCTCTGCTCCTCCCCCTGCTTGTGCTCTCTCTCTCTCTCTCTGATAAATAAATAAAATCTTAAAAAAAAAAAAAGTGGGAATGGCAGTTGACTCGGGTGACAAAATGGCAAAATAAATACAGACCCTGGATTTGAGAGCTTGCTATGCTGCTTATTAGCTACGGTCAAGTAATTTAACCTTTATCTGCTAAATGGGAGTATAATATAGTACCTCCTGTGATGTTCGAGGATGAATGGGGCGTGTGACGCACTGACGCACTAGGATAGGGTAAGACACTAAGTGGCCCGTCGGTGGGGGCTTCCTTACTGTCGCCGCCTCCACTGTTGGCTCCCCCCTCCGCCTGCCTCTAAGAACAGTGTGTCCGTGCGAATCCCGCCTGCTTGCATCCAGCTACCCCTGCCACCTGGACACACGTACCTTCCATTTTCCGTACCTTCTCCCATGTTAATGGGAGCGGTTAATAGAATATGACTGGATCCTAGCTGCCTCTGGGTCAAGCCTGTTTTCCTTTTTAATAAAATCAAGTTTTAATAAGTAGAAATGGATTTTTTGTACTGAAAGGGAGGAATACTTTTATCAGCGCAGGTTCTTACAGTAGAATTAATCACTTAAAATGTGGCACTTGTGCTCGCTTACTGTATTGCTTGCAACTGCTACTTTATTCATACCACTGAGCTCCCAAGTGGTTTTAATTCACTTTACAGAAAAGATACACAGTTCACTCAGATAAAAGTAACTAGATAAGGAAGCCAGAGAAGAGAGGGGTTGGAATTGGTGGAATAACTAGGCCTAGTCACGGATGGGTTAGTGCCCACCAGTGATGGTGCCCTGAGGTCCCATCAGGCCGGCTCTGCCCCCGAATCACTGATATAGAAGCTTGGTGTTGTGACTGCTTCCAGGGGAGTCTTGGTCACTGAGTAAACGAGGCTAAAGCAACATTCAGGGCTCTGCTGTATTTCTCCAGGCGCTCACAGCATCTGTGACCAGGGCTTTTCCTCAGACCTGCGTCAAAGCTGGCACGAGTGGGTGGGTGTTTGGTTTTCCTCTTCACCCTGGCTCCTCCTCAGCTAACAAGTGTGCCTCCTTCTGTCGGGTTATTGAAGCTAGAAGCTTGAGAGAGATCCTCTCTCTCTCTCTCTCTCTCTCCCGTAAGTTTATTTACTTACAATACATACAATTTACATATAATACAGTTCTCTTGGTACAGTGTACCATCCGGTGGCTTTTGGTATACTCTTGAGTCGCGGGAGTCGAACGTTTCCCCGGTCCCAGGAGAGTCCCTGGGGGGTTGCTCCTCGCCCCTCCTGGACTTCCCTTCCCTCCCAGCCATGCAGAAACACAAGTCTGTTTTCTGTGGCTTTGCTTCGCTGGACTGCTCGCGTCAGTGGAAGCATGTATTACCCGGTCCTGTGTGACTGGCCTTTTGGGGGCATGTTTTCAAGGTTCATTGGTGTTGAAATGTGCATTAGTGCTCATTCCTTTTACAGTTGTGTTGGATGATGCCGCATTTGGTTTATCCATCCATCCCGTGCTGCCTGTCTGGGTGTAAGATGTTCTCGATTTCTTCCTTTCTCCAACCTCCACATCAGTCCATCTGTGAATAGTGCCCATTCTCCTTCCAAAATGCACAGTCCGAGCATCCGTAGCACCTCGCTGCCTCAGCAGCCGCCCTGCGGTCTTGGCCCCCCTGCTTCCGTTCTCCACACGCCAGCAGCAGGGACCTCAGACGAATCAGGTTGTCTCACTTCTCTTCTTACAGCCCTTGCTGTGTCCTGCAAAGTCCTGCATGAGGGTGTTGCAAAATCTGATGCCTTCAGGGGACAGGCAGGGCCAAGGGCAGCGGGAGCAGGCACTCCTCACCTCGGGACCTACCAGGTCATCCCTGCAGCGCTGTCGTGTCCTTCACTCTCCCGCTGACTGCTTTTCAGACAAAACAGCCTTTCCGTTCCTCACACAGGCCAAGCTGCTTTTCTCCTCGGGTCTTTGTGCAGGCTGTGCACAAAGGGCATCTCCTCCGAGGACCCTTTTTTCACACTGGCGCGGCCCCCCCGCCCCTTCCGTTGCCCTGTCCGTGCTCGGCCCGCTCCCCGGGCTGTGGGGAGGGCCTGCCCCGTCGTCCGCCCGCCTTCCCGGGGCCAGCACTTAGCGTGGCTGCCGGAGCCGGCCCACTGAGGGAGGGGTGTGCTTGCTGCGTGTGTCAAGCTTTCGTCATTTTAAGATGTGTTCAAAGATGAGTGTGGAGAATAAATCGCCGGAAAACAAATGACCATTTCTAAGCGAAAATAAGTTGTCTTTTTGTGGGATTTCACACTCATTTGGATAACAGGTATCTTTACTGATGCTGTGTATAATCATAAGGGGGTGTGTATAGGTAGAAATGTAAACCTCCTGATCAAAAAGGTTATTTGCTTTCATTACATACAGGGGTCAGAGCCATTTCCTAGATTCTTGGGTACACCTCTCTGCCACTTACAACGTTCTCCACCACAATTCCTTCTTTACCGTTGCTGTATTTCATCCCTCTGGTGCTCCTCATTCACCAACAACACACGCAAAATACAGGTGTTTTAATGATTCGGAAATAAACTGGGGCCCATACTCTGGTCACTTATTGATGATTATGGTCCTTCTTATCCTCCTTGAAATAAAATTCACTACGATAATGTTTAGATCTCAGGACGTAAGAGAGTTAAAAGTGATTGACGTCTGGAAGAGTTCAGAGCTTGCTTTCCTCCTTGACTTTTCACACTGTCTACAGGACGCAGTTTGGAACCCACAGATCTCATACAGGGTATCCTGGTGATATTTGAGAAACTACAAGAAATAAATTCATTCATGTATTTTGCCTCACATTCACTATCATTTTTTCTCTCTTTAGGTGCTATTTCAAGTGGTTTCAGGCTGGAAGAGTCTCCATTTGTTCCCTATGACTTTATGAACAGCAGTACTTCTCCAGCCAGCCCTCCGGGTTCAGTAGGAGATGGCTGGCCACGTGCCAAATCGCCTAACGGCTCTAGCAGTGTTAACTGGCCACCAGGTAAAGTGCTGACCGCTTCTTTCATGAGGCTCTGCTTCCCTTAGGTGTCATTACCGCTAGATGAGCTAGTGATGTAGGCCCGTTTGGGCGGACAGGCCTGAGCTCTGCCAGGGGTGGGAAGGATGCACACAGGACGCACGGAAAGCTGAGCATCGGGGCTCAGGCAGAGGAGCCAGTCTGGCCTGTTAGCAGTGCCTTTATGCTCCAGTAAGTGAAGGGGGAGGGAGTCCCACCGGCCAGTGTGAGGAATAAAATAAAACCTTTGTTCCGGGTTCTTCTTCATCTGCACCAGGGGACGGACTAGACGGTTTCATCTGGACTGAAGCATTACCAGGAATGGACTTACGGCCTTCTTTTCTGTTTGCTTTGCTATGGCTTGTGATTTAATAAAGCACTTTAAAATGTTACCGTTTAGGGGCGCCTGGCTGGCTCAGCCCATAGAGCACGCAACTCTTGATCTCCGGGTTGTAAGTTTGAGCCTCACATTGGGTGTAGAGATCACTTTAAAATCTTTTTTTTTTTAAGATTTTATTTATTTGAGAGAGTGTGAGAGAGAGAGCACGAGCAGGGGGAAGGACAGAGGGAGATAGAGAAGCTGACTCCCCGCCGAGCAGGAAGCCCAGTGTGGGGTTTGATCCCAGGACCCCGAGATCCGAGATCATAACCTGAGCGGAAGGCAGGCACTCAACCAACTGAGCCACCCAGGCACCCTTATTATTATTATTTTTAAGATTCTATTTTTGGGGAGCCTGGGTGGCTCAGTCGGTTGAGCGTCTGCCTTTGGCTCAGGTCATGATCTCAGGGTCCTGGGATCGAGTCCCGCATTGGGCTCCCTGCTCAGCGGGGAGTCTGCTTCTCCCTCTCCCCTTGCTTTTCCCCATGCTCATCCTCATGTGCTTGCTCTCTCTCTCTTTGTCAAATAAAATCTTTTAAAAATAAAAAAATAAATTCAAAAAGTAAAATGTTACTGTTTAAAAATATATAAACCCCGAGAAATGATTTCATTTGCAAAAATACGCAGGTTATTCATAAATAGCAGCTTACGTTACACTAATAGTAGTACTGAATCAGTCTCTTAGAGTGCTAGTATTAACTGGAAAATACTTGAGAATTGCATAGGCTTTAGGAATACAAGTTTTGCTTATTTAATAATGGATCTTTAAGTGATAATTAAGCTTGAACTAATTTTAAGTTTTCGTTTCCAGAATTTCGCCCTGGTGAACCATGGAAAGGTTATCCAAACATTGACCCTGAAACTGACCCTTACGTCACTCCTGGCAGTGTCATAAACAATCTTTCAATTAATACTGTGCGGGAAGTTGACCACCTCAGGGACAGGAACAGTGGTACGTAGGCGGGTACAAGACAGAATTTCTGAATGATGCCGGATGACGCTAAAGTTTAAGAATGGTTCACAGAGGATGTGATACTTTCAGCCCATCACAGCATCTGACATCCAAGGGAGTCATGAAAATAAAAAGTGAATTCTCAATTTCCCCATAGGTGGTTCTTTGCCACTTTAAAAATGATGAGGATTTATTATCATTTGATACAGTAAACATATATATTCACTTAACACAAAGGACCAACAAATAATTTGCTTTCCAGGAATTGTAGTAGCAACTGAAAGGTTGTTACCTACTTTATAACAAGTTTCAGTGTTGTGATTATTAAAAAATGGGTGTTTCATATAAAAGATGTTATATTATCATTCATTTATACACTCTTGTGTATAAAAAGGAACTTTTGTGTGAGGAAGCAATTTAGCTTTCTTTGTCTCTCCGAAAATGTAAATTAAGACCAATTGAAGGGTCCCTCCAGTTCAGATGCACTTTTTAATGGGTTATCAAACACAGTCATCCTACCACCTACCATATAGTTTTCCCTCACCCCAGTCATTTAAAGTATTCTCTGCATGCACCTGAAGGAAGGTGAGGGGAGTGAAAGAAAATCCTTTGTTTCCGTTCGAAACCTACATCCTCCTATTCCTCTAAACAGTTTATAACAAGACATAGAACAGCATTTTACGTTAAGTATATGATTCTGTTAACAGGTGTTTGCCATATCACCATGGTCAGGAAAGAATCCTCATTCTAAAATGGCTGAATTTAACAGACCACTGTGTAGAAGTAGTTAAAGTACCCGTCGCTGTCCCAGCAGAATAGCAGGGACAGAGCCAAGGGGAGAGCCTCCCAGCCTTGTATGTAGTTAATGGAAGAATCTGGCAGCTTGCAGAAACGGGCTTCTTGTTTGTGGAAGATTGTTAGTCAGGAGAGGAGTTTAGATTTGATGTTAGAAGACACGAACCATTGAAGGGATGGAGTGGGAGGCCAGGTCGGAGTTATTACAGATCCAGACGACAGTCCAGCCTGGAGTGGGGCCCAGTAGTCGGGGGTTTCGAACATAGGGGGAAGCCTAGGATTGGGAGGCTGCTGTGGGGCATGATGGAGGGTGGGGGCCTGCTGGTGCCAGGGTGCCCCCGGGGGGAGGGGGTGGTCTGGTGAGAAGTCGCTGGAGTTCGGTCGGGGGTTTGGGGGCAGGAGGACCTAGCCCTCCTTCGGGAGCCCAAAGTGGGACACAGAGCCAGAGTGTCAGGCAGAGGAGGGAAGCTACCTCACTGAGCCACGGTCAGAGCAGTGAGCGGGCCCACTGGGCGCACTGTCGTGAAGGCAGGAAGGAAGGTGCCGTCGTGGGCACTGTCCCGGGACCCCAGCGTCCGTTTCCTTTCTCCTGCACTGCAGCCTCACTGGAAGCTTCTGCTTATTCTTCAAGCGCCGTGCCCCTTGCTCTGGGGATGACTAACTGGGCTCTTCCCCCACATAGGGTCATCCTCATCCTTGAACACCACGCTGCCTTCAACTAGTGCCTGGTCATCCATTCGTGCCTCCAACTACAACGTTCCCCTCAGCAGTACAGCACAAAGCACTTCAGGTGGGCCTCGTCCTGGGCTTGCCGAGGCCCTGTCGGAGGAACGGGGTACTCACCACCGGGGGCTGGGGCTGTTGTGGGGAAGTCTTCTCGGGGAGGTAGGAGGGTATATTTCTGAACCTGAGAAAAGACTTGTAACACCATTTGTCCCTTTCTAAAATTGACTAGACCCAGCAGTCATTTCTAAAACAATCCCCTTTCCCTGAGCCGCTCTCACTCTCTCGTCTGAGAGCCAGCTCGTTAAATGCAGCTTCATTCGAAGCAATTCTCAAATGAGGCAGTTTTTATTTTTGTAATTTCTAATCCTTTGCAGACTGATAGTTCTGTAGAGTGTAGCAAACCTGACCTTGGACTTGCTGGAAAAGCGATCATACTTGGGAGCTGTGGCCATGTCCGGTTGCTGTCCACTTATGAACGCTCGCTCTGCATTTCTGTGCTTGTTCTGTCAGAGACCAGTGAGAGCCCGTGTGGTGACCAGGCTTCCCACCACTCCGAGTCTCACTGACTTAACGGATGTTCACTTTATGAATCAAGTACAAACATAGTGAACGGTGACAGAAGTCACAAAATTTTCCATCCACTTCTGCCCCCTCATGGTTTTGTGGGATTATTTTGAACGAGTTTACCATGTGCCCGCACACCCGCATTGCCGTGAGGCAGCGCTCTCAGGAAGTGAGCTTTCTCCTCCTCCTCCTCCTCTTTTTTTTTTTTAAAGCCAGACAGGCCTGGGGTTGAATCCTGGCTGTGCGCAGGACCCATAGGCAGGTTGTTAACCTCTCAGACCTCGGTAGGATGTGTGTCAGGACTAGAGCTAGTCTGCACCAAGTGCCGCTCGGCACAGAGAGGTGCCCAGGGAACGTCGGCTGTGAGGACTCCCTGAGTTGGGGCTACTTTTGTGGTCCTTTTTCCCGTGTGTAAACCAGAGAGTTCTAAAATCTATTTAATGACCTATGTGACGATCTCGAGTGACTCAGTTATGGTCATAAAGGTAAGGAGTTCCCAGTTGCTGTTTTAGAGCGATTGCAAGCAGTGGTTTTTGTTTTGATTTTGGTTGCAGTATGGTTTTGTACACTGGGCTAAGAATTTCATAAGTCTTGAAATTTTTAATAGACCAATGGTTTGAGTGTTTTGAGTCAAGGGAGCAGCTTCCTTTTGGCTTTTGTGGGGTTTTTTTGGCAGTTTGAGTTGGGGACTTTTAATATTAAGAGTTTCTTTTTGGGGGAGAATGGGTGCTGTTGTTATTTAAATTTTCTCTTTGCTAAAAGCATTATCTCCCCCCCCCCCCCCCCGCTGTTTTTTTTCCCTGTGAGTAGCCAGAAATAGTGATTCCAAATTGACATGGTCTCCTGGTTCAGTTACAAACACCTCTCTGGCTCATGAGCTGTGGAAGGTCCCTTTACCACCTAAAAACATCACTGCTCCGTCCCGCCCACCTCCGGGACTGACTGGTCAGAAGCCACCCTTGTCTACGTGGGATAACTCTCCCCTTCGTGTAGGTGGAGGATGGGGGAATTCTGACGCCAGGTACACCCCAGGTGAGACGAACATGATGCTCGGGATGGTTTCTTGTGGTTTCTTTGCTGAACAGGAATGCACAGTTGAATCTAACAGAGACCTGTGCGTTACCCGCTATAAAGTAGGATTCGAACTTAGACGTGCGACTCCCCGCACATTGCCATCTTCCACAATTTTTAGGTCTTTGTGAGTCTTAAATTTTACTTGAAATTGTACCTGGTTTACTTAAGAACACGTGGCCAAAGCCACACACAGTCAGTGGTCAGGTTAACGGAATGGACGTCACGTCTCTTTTCGGAAGTTCCCCGGAGCCTGAGAACGTCTCCTCACGTCCTGCTCGTGGCAGGCGCACAGGGTCACAGCGTGCCGGGGAGAGAGGCTGGGGAAGGGGGAGCAGCCCAGCTGGGCCTGTTTGGGTGGCAGCTTGGCCTGACCGTGTATAGTTTCAGCAGGGACGTGCGAGAGTGGAAGGAGGTACTGGGAGTTAACGGTGCGGGGTCAGCAGTCCCAGGAAAACCGCCCCCCCGGCATCCCCTCCCTGCTCCTCCTGCACATGACTCGCACTGCATTTGGACTGGCATTGTGTCCCCACCCTGACACACACACAGGTCGAACTAGCTGTCTACCAGTTGTACCAGTAAACACGGTCTTGGTCTTCATTCTCCTCCGTCCCCGAACTGTAGCAGACTTTCTCATCTCTAGGCTGAAAATAGTAAAACTTCATAGCGATGTCCGAGCTTTAGATAGGTGATTGGCTGAAAGAAAGCTTGCCAGTGTTTCCTTTGGGAAAAAGTTCTAAGGGACGGGGAGTGGAGTTTTGATTCCATGAAAGAATGCAAGCTACTAAATGCACGTGAATGTAGTCGGTGTCCTGTGTGAGCGGTTCTTTCGGGCCGCGGGTGCTTCTGGGCGCCAGCTGCATGGCCGCTGGTGGCACGGCGACGGGAGAGGGTACAGTGCCCAGGGCCCCGCGCTCAGGGGGCCTGGTGGAACCGAGTAAGGGTCGGCCAGGCAAAGCAGAGAGGACACGTACGCCAAGGCGAGCAGGCCAGGAAAGCGCTAGCACTCCTGTGGGGGTTGCCAGAGACTTGGGGGTGTGGTGAGCCAGTGCAGGGAGAGCTGAGTAGGCAGGCGCCGTGTCACAGCGCAGTCTTTCTCAGGCACGCCGATGCATTGCTCAGGTACCTCAGACACTCAGGAATGATTGGATCCGAAAGTCCGTGCTGTGGGAGCTCGGGCGCCCTGGGGCTGAGCAGGAAGGCCAGTCTGGGAGCTCCTCGGGAGCCAGCCAGACACAGAAACGTCTGGGCGATTGCAAGCTCACTCTTTCCGATTGAAGTCCAGTGGACACACGGCGTACGGTAACTTCAGACGTACGACTCAGTGATTCAGCAAGTCTCTACGTGACGCTGTGCGCACCTCAAGTGTAGCTACCATCTGTCCCCACACACTGTTCCAGTACCATCGACTGTATTCCCCATGCTGAACCTTTTCCTGTGTCGTCTTCATTCCCTAACTGGAAGCCTGGACCTCCCTCTCCCCTTCCCATTTTGCCCACCCCCAACCCCACCACCCTTGCCCCAGCAACCTTCAGTTTGCTCTCTGTATTTATAGGTTTGATCCGGCTTTGTTTGTTTTTGTTTTTTTTTAAATTCCACATACAAGTGAGATCGTATGGTATTTGCCTTTCTCTGACGTATTTCAGTTAGCATAATACCTTCTAGGGCCATCCATGTTGTCACATGAGGCAAGATCTCATCCTTGTTTGTGGCTAATACTCCATTGTGTATTTATGCCACATCTTCCTTATCCATTTGTCTGTTGAGGGACAGTGATTGAAGGTTTCTAAATCCCCTTAGAGCTTCACACCCTGTGAGGCATGCCTGCAGTCATCAGACCATACCTTAGATAATCACAAACGAGGCCTTTCCCCAGAGGTGCCATTTTGAGATCGTTTTAACCTTATAAACCAAAGGATGGCAAAGGGATACGGCCTTTTGTGCTCCCTCGCCTGCTGTGTGATGAGCTGGGGGCTGTCTGAGCTCACTCTCCCCAGAGGCAGAGCCACCTGGCCCGGGAAGTAAGGCCTGGTCAGAGCTGGTGTGAGCGGCCCCCGGAGCCATGGGGAAATGGCCGCAGTAGAAGTGCAGGCAGCTGGGCGGGCAGGGCAGGGCACCAGGGGCCCAGGTGCTCCTCCCAAGCAGCCATCGCTTGACGGGGATGTGTTTGTCCTCAGTGTCATTCGGGCCTCAGCTGTGGAAAACTGACTTGCCCTTCTTTGTCCTTAGGTTCCAGCTGGGGTGAGAGCAGCTCAGGGAGAATAACAAATTGGCTTGTTCTAAAGAACCTTACACCTCAGGTAAGAATATCAGGCACCCTGGCCAATAGGCACGGGCCAGGTAGCACGGGGACAGAGGGTTCCAAGGCTTGTTTGAGAGGAGGTCCTACCCAGGCCTCCCACGGCTACTGAGTAGACGTGGATGATCTTTGGATGCCTCAGGCAGGCTGTGGTCTGACCCAGTTTGTTTACACTACAAAATGTGCACGGAGCCGACCAAAATTGGTCCCTCAGTCTCGCTGCAGAGATGCTGCTGGAGTATGATTAGGTCCGGGCTAGGATCGGGGTCTGTACTTTCATGCAGGTGGTCCTTGTACTGCAGTCGAGAAACCCTGGTCTGCCCTTGTAGATGAGAAAATCTCCTTAGGCCCCGGACCACCCCTCCTCTGGAGGCTGGATGTTAAGAGCCCACCCCCTCCTCTCCCAGGGAGCAGTGCCTTGATGAATCCTGTCCTCAGGGCAGGGAAGAGAGAAGACATGAAGCCACAGCAGGGGCATGGCTAACTAAGGAAGTGGGGATCTGGGGAGTGTCCAGGAATCTAGAGGCCACAGAGGTATGGCTCTGGGACCAGTGGAGGTGGGGAGGGGGGCACTGGACCCCGTCACAGCAGTGAGTCCCAGTGAAGAGTGTCAGCAGGAGTGCAGAACCTCGGGCAGGAAAGAGAGGAGCAGAGTCCCAGCCTGGGACGACCTCCCTGGATGGTCCTCGTGACGGATCATCTAATTGGCGGCACCCCACACTCTGTCTCCTAGATCGATGGCTCAACTCTGCGTACTCTGTGCATGCAGCATGGCCCACTGATAACATTCCACCTGAACCTCCCACATGGAAATGCTTTGGTCCGTTACAGTTCAAAAGAAGAGGTAGTGAAGGCACAAAAGTCTCTGCACATGTAAGTTGGCCGTCCGGTGCCCTCATGATTGGAAGAGTTTGGGTTCCCTTGTGTGTGGAAACACAGCTGATGACACTGTGTGTCATCTCCGGGCCAGCACATGGGGCCCTGCGGTGACAGTGCTTCGTAAGGTGGCAACCTCACTCTGTCTTGGGTTCCAAGGTCAGTACTCCTAAGGGGAAGCGTCACCCCTCAAAATGGCCCTAGACAAATCTCTTAAATCACCTATAGGAGACAAAAAAGCCTTGATCTGTCTAGATACCACAACCACACGAGTGGGGCAGATTTTGCGGTGGGCCCTGGAGAGCCCTGGGCCAGGCCTGGCGCCACCACCCCCCTCCGCCCCTCCCCCCCCTCCCCTTTTGAGCAGAGGCTGAGTGTTCCCCTCACTTCGAATCAGACCCTTGAGACGCCCCGAGTCTTCACCGCATCCCCTCTGTCTCTTCCCTCCAGGTGTGTATTGGGGAACACTACTATTCTTGCTGAGTTTGCCAGTGAAGAGGAGATCAGCCGTTTCTTTGCACAAAGTCAGTCTCTGACCCCTTCTCCCGGCTGGCAGTCTCTCGGGTCCAGCCAGAGCCGGCTGGGCTCCCTCGACTGTTCCCACTCGTTCTCCAGCCGGACCGATCTCAATCACTGGAATGGTGCTGGGCTGTCGGGAACTCACTGTGGAGACCTTCACGGCACTTCACTCTGGGGGACCCCACATTATTCCACAAGCCTGTGGGGTCCTCCCAGCAGCAGCGACCCCAGGGGAATTAGCAGCCCATCCCCCATTAATGCTTTTCTTTCTGTTGACCACCTGGGTGGGGGTGGAGAGTCCATGTAACGTGTCGACGTAGACTCACGAACTGTGACCTCAAGAAGCGTAAAGAAAGGAGCACGAAGTTGGGCTCGCCACCTGTGGGAACAGCTCTTCTCTGCACATTTTCCACTTTGTTTTCCCTGAAACATATCAGTTTGAATACTTGAATCATGCAGGCCAATATTATAATGTGAAAAGGTATCTATCTATTTACACTCCCAAATAGCGCCATACATGCTAAACCGTATAGAATGAGCTCACTTGTGTATATTCATCATGTTTAGCCTTTGGGTTCTTTTTTTTTTTCCTCCCCGCCCCTCCCCTCCTTCCCTTCCCGATTTCCCTCCCCATCCCTCACCCCCCGTTTTCCTTTCTCTCTCTTTTTCTTTTTCTTTTTTTCTTTCTCGCTCTTTTTTTTTTTTTTTTTTTTTTTTTTGCGAGACCATTTTTTTGGGCTGATAATGTATGAGCTTTTAACTTTGCACTGAATGATGTTCTCTCGTCTAATCGGCAATATGGGGGGGCAGCTGTTCCGGTGTAAATGTTTACTCAAGGATGTTCTTAAAGGTGTGCGCTCTCTACTATGCCTTGATGTTTGCCTACCTTACTGTGGTGTCGTGGAGTTTAAAAGACCCGAGTTCTGATGCTGACGTAGGACTATAAATGAAAGTATTGCACCAGTGTTTTCATGTTCTAAAACTAAAGAATTTCGCTCTGCAGTTTGAAAAACTGTGGCCACAGCTGTGACTTGCAGCCCCCCTGCCACCCAGGACGGGCCCTGCACTTTGAATAGGCTTTCCATTTTGTTTTGAAGGTTCCCACGGTGAACCTTCTTGTTTACAGATTTTTTTGTTTGTTTTTTGAGAAAAAAAAATGTTTACTCTTCCATCATTTAAAAAAAATTTAAAAGACAAAAAAAAAAAAAACAATGGAGGATGATTTACAAGATGCTTTCTATCTCTGGGAAAAAGGAGCAGCATTTGGCCATGTTCTTTTGTTTTCTATTCCTGTCCTAAATCCAAGAGCATGGTTCTCAGGAAAACCAGTTCCCCAGTTAGGAAAAAAAAAAAATTTTTAAAATAAAAAAATAAAAAAAATATCTCCTTGTAGTTTCTTATAGGAAAAAAAAAAACGAAAACCCCAACTTTTAGCACTGATACTACATATTGGTCTGTTAAAGAAGTTTCTCTGCCAAAAAAAAGAAAAAAACAAAAAAACGCTTAAAGCTGGAGTTGACATTCTGCTTTCAGATGCTGTCTTTTTATTAGTGAGTGATGACGGTTTGCTAATAATCAATAGGTGATAATTTTTTGTAACCCCATCAAGTGGCTCTCTCCGTTTCTGCTCTCCTGTGACTGTGTTAATGTTGAATTGTTGTACCTTAAAGCCGGAATCAGTAACTATGCATACTGTAGCCAAGGTACCGGGCTTACAGAATTGTTTGTTGTATAAAGAAGATTTTAAATGTTGTTGCAAACTAACGAGTTACACCATTTTTAAACTTACTTTCTCCTCGCCCCCTTTTTTTGCCCACAAATGGTATTATAATGCTTGCTTAGTCAAAGAAGACGGGCCAAACAAGGGTAAACATTTTAACAGCGCAGAATTTGCCATCATTTCATTGCCTTGATCTAACTGTTTGTGTCCTAAGATGCAAAAGAAGTCAGTGGCTTTTAACTGTTTACAAATAGAATGTGATTGTAAAATGTACAGTTTGGTTGTGTTTGAATTATGAAATCCCTCCCGATATAATAAACCATGACTTTTTGGCTGCTCAACATTAATTGTCTCTTTTTTGTGAATTTCTTTGTACGCTCTTTTTTACAATGAACGTTTCAACGTTGCTGTATATGAGGGTCCTCATAGAGCAACCGAGTACAAATCTAAGCAAATATTTGAACATTCTATCCGAACTTCTCCACAATTTCACCCTGAAATAATGTGAGAACAATGGGAAACTGTAGCTTGCTCCTTCCTACCCTCTCTGAGCATCTTTGGGATCTTGTTGCTCAAAGCTCTCCTGTGACTTCATCTTCCCCACCATTTGTGCCCATCTCAAGCCTCAGCAAGAGACCATTTGGAACATGAAGCTTAATGACTTGCCAGTGTTCTAGTGTTAAACTCTCATACCTCCGTTACAAAATGAGAAATGCCACAACCTGGACTGGCCGCCTTCTTCCCCCTTCACGGCCCTCTCCTGACCGCGGGAGCTCTGGGGCAAAACCTGTGTGTGTATCCCAGTGTATGACTTCAGATCCTGCTCCGGCTTGCCAGGTGTGAGCTCATGTTGGACACCTTCCTATAAGCAAATGTTGTTCAATGCATTCAATGTATATTGACTTCCATACTGGTTTTTCCAAAAACCAAAGGTAGCTTTGAAAAACCACGTTTGGAAATGTTTGGAACGTTAAGCTGATTGACCTTTTGGGGCTTTGAGTAGTATATAATTGAATTCATAACTGCGTTAATTGTATTGTTAAAGTGTTTGGGAGTTTTTTGCGCTTGTTATGTGGAAATAAAGTGTTTGATTTAAAAAATGAAAAAGTGGTTTTGGTTTTTGCCTGGTCCTTAAATCATTACAGCTCTATTCCCTAAGCGGCCGTAACCTCTCTCAGCTGCTCGGGCCTTTAGTCCAGGCCCTTATTCTGCCCTCGACGTTCCCCTGACCAGGTGGTCTTGAGTCACGGCCGCCTGCGGGAGGCGCTCTAAACGCTTTCGCACATCAGGTCATGCGTTATTCCCACGTACGGCTCACAGCAGCCACGCGGTTCCCGCAGCGCCGGATGCGTGCCTGGCCCGGCTCGCCCGCCCGCGTGCGCGCTGTCCCCAGCACGAGCAGGCACCTCTGTCCCACCGCCAGTCGCAGCCGCTTGCTACGGGAGCGTCATCCTCCCCTCCGGTCGGTACCTTGAGGCACTGGGCCAGGCCACCGGCTGGTGACAGCTCTTGCTCACCTGGGTAGGCCACATGCTCAGACGCATGGTGGGTGCTGAGTACTGGAAGGAATGACAGCCCGTCCCCCGTTGACATTTGAAAACCGAAAATCGCCGTAGTGCCCCTGGTTGAACTGGGGGCGCCGGGGAAAGTCGAGGTGAAGTTCTTGACAGGTGGGGGGCGGGGAGTCCAATCCGGGTTCAAGGGTACGGAGAGAACAGCGTGAAGATGGGCTGGGGTGAAGGGGGCAGATGTTTGGATCACCCACAAATGGAGGTCGCACTGAGTGAGTTGGCTCGCTGTTGGGTTAAAAGACCATTTCCGAGCATGGGAGCATCGGTCTCTCCCCCCTCTCCAAAGCTGAGACCAATTCCTGCGGAGCCTTTGATGCCAGATGTGGGCAGTGGGGTCACTGAGCCAGAGCCAGAATCGCAACCCCAGTGAGCTTTGGGGGCCCCTTCCAGACACCCAGCCCCGGGCCCTGGCAGGGCTTCCTCCGAGCAGGCATTCACAAGGTCATGGGAAAGGGGAACGACGGTGGTAAGTTAAGGGTCCTCCGCACGCCTGGTGCTTCTAACTCCTCTTTCTCCCCTGGACTTCAGAGCACCCCAGCCCAGCCCTGGAACTGGAAACAAAGTCCTAGCGCGGTGGCTCTCAGGTCACCTGCCAACACACCCCTAAAGGTCAGTAGAGGACGGAGGAAGTGCATCTTGGGATTGGGGGGCAGAGTTTTAAGCTCTGCATTTTAGAGTTAAAACCACACCACGTAGGAATGTTGCATTCTCCGTGGTATCTGTTTTCATCTAGAAATAAGTGTTTCGGGTAGCCAGTTACATTGCCCTGATGCTTGGGAGCGATGGGCCATGGTGAAGCCCAGGAGCCCCACTTTGAGAAGCAGGCTGGACCCTTGGTTCTGGTCGGCTTGAGCGGCAGAGACTGAGCTCCAGCAAAGGGGCAAGAGAGTGACTTCCCCGAGTCTGGGAGCCCCGTCTAAGCCTTGGAGATGCGCCTGTCCTGGCTGGCTATTGACCCGCTAGGTAGGGAAGCACCCCAACAGCTGGTAGAGCAGGACTCAGCTCTGGACAGTGAGGGGAGCTGCATCCGCGGTCCAGCCAACTTACAGGAAAAGACGAAATTCAGGTGACCCTGGGACCTGAGCAGTCCGTAGGCTGAATCCAACTCATGGACCCCCATTACGACATTACCCCACCACTGAACCACCCAGGGTTCCACTGACTTCCTTGACTTTTTAACCAACTTTTTAAATCAATTTCTTGATGAAGTTGAAAATTGGCCATGTCGTTACTGTGTGGAAAATCAGTGCCGCTTGCCATACACAAACGGGGGCTGTCAAAAACTCAGGCACACAAAAATGTCCTCAGTTCTGCTGTATTCAGTCCAATTCGGTCAAAGTTAAGGGGGGAAATTAGAAAGTTGGGGAGAGAGAGAGAGACGTCCTGCCCGACGTGGCCAGACGCACGGCCAGGGCAAAGCAGTATTTGCGCGTGATGCAGTGTTACCTCCTTCGACTAAAAAGCTCTCAGGTTACCCTCAGCCCCAGGAGTGGTTCCCCTGCACTCAGCAGAAACCCCAAGCTGCTTCCCGCGGCCTGGGAGGCCCTGCGTGCCCTGCCCTGCCCCGCTGCCCTCCACTAGCTCAGTGCCCCGGGCCCTGCTGGCTTCCCGCCCATCCTCCAGCACTCCTGACCCTTGCTGTCCTGTAAACTGTGGTGGCCCCGTTGGTGAGGGCTGGCTGCTCCTCACAAGGGGCCTGGGGACCTCCTCCTCCTCCTCCTGTCACAGCCTTCGGGAGCAGCCCCTCCCTGCAAGACTTGCTGAGGAAAACGGACTCGGTCCATATTCAGGGATGGGAGAGATGCAGTTTCCCCAGCGATGCAAGGACCAGCCGGAGCTCCCGCTCTGGAGCTTCAACGGGCAGAGTGTCGGGGGTGAGGGGAGGTTGTAGGAACCCACGGAAGGAAACTGGGTCTGAGCCATCCCACTGTCCTAGAAAGGCAGCCAGCTGGGCGGTGTGTGCGCATGGTGGTGGGGGAAGAGGTCGAGCGGGAGAGGGGCTTGCAGCGAGAGCCTGACAGACCCTGGCAGAGCACGGCCAGGTGAGGGGAGTGCAACCTGCCCAGAGGAGCCAGGCTTTGGAAGAGGCAGGAAACAGGGTTTCTGGAAACCAGAAGCGGAGGGAGGGTAGGCAGGGGAAGTTCCAAATCCAGATTGAGAGTAGAGTTTCAGAATAAACAAGATGGAATCTGGGATGGTTAATTTTATGTGTCAGCTTGGCGGGGCCATGGCCAAGTATTGTTCTGGAGGTTTCTGTGATGGTGCTTTTGCATGAGATTGACATTTAAATCAGTAGACTTTGAGTAGACTTGAGTAGAGCAGATTGTCCTCCTATCAGTTGAAGGCTTGACTAGAACAAAAAAGGCTGCCCTCCCCCGAGCAAGAGGGAATTGGGCAGCAGACAGCCTTTGGACTTGAACTGCACCATCTTCCTGGAGCTCCCGCCCTTGGACTACCCTGCAGGTTCTGGACTTGCCAGCCTTTATAATCATGTGAGCCAATACCTTAAAATAGGTCTCTTTCTCTCTCTATGTACACATCCTATTGTTTCTGAATTCCTGGAGAACCTTGATGAACGAATCCCAGAGAGACCGTTCTCAGAAAGCCGCTGAGCGTGTGGACGCTGGGTCAGAACCGCTTGTGAGTTACGGGATGTGGAGTAGTTAGGAAAACAGTACTTAGCAAAACTGAAACTGTTTCAAGCGTATGTCTCCAGTAGGTTGTGACTTCTGCTCCCACTCCAAAAGCATTTACTTCTTTTTTTTTTTTAAGATTTATTTGAGAGAGAGAGAGAGCATAAGCAGGAGGGGCAGAGGGAGAAAGAGAGCATCTCAAGCAGACTCCACACAGAGCCCAACCCGGGGTTCGATCCCACAACCCTGAGATAATTACCTGAGCTGAAACTAAGAGTCGGACACTTAACCCACTGAGCCAGCCAGATGCCCCTACTTCTTCTTCTTTTTTTTTTTTTTATAAGATTTTTTATTTTTAAGTAATCTCTATGTCCAACGTGGGGCTCGAACTCACAACCCTGAGATCGGGAGCTGCATACTCCACCAACTGAGCCAGCTGGACGCCCCTACTTCTCCTTTGTTAATAACAGCTTTATTGAGATACAATTCACCTGCCATACAACTCACCCACTGAGAGTGTATACACCAGTCACAAAGTTTGTGCCCTCGTGGCTTCAGTCGAGTTTAGGACCTTTCCATCACTGAGTCCTCACTAGAGCACTGACTGCATATTTTCTCTCCAACCGCCCAGCCCCAGGCAACTACTAATCCCCTCCGTCCCTAGAACTCTGCCTCTCCTGGACACTTCGTATCAGCCCTCGAGGGCCTACATTACGAACCTGCGTCCGGTGAGCACGGGTTCCACGGAGCATCGTGTTTTCCAGCTTCCTCCACGTTGTGCCATGGGTCAGCACGTCCTTCCTCCGATTGCTGAGCAGTATTCCACTGGACGGATGGACCACATTGTGTTTATCCATTCATCGGTCGACGGACCGTTTGGGCTGTTTCCGCTTTTTGGCCGTCGTGGATTAGGCGGCGCTGAACATTCACAGTGCGTGAGCACAGTAGCTTCCCGAGAGCATGTGGCTGTCTGCTTCTCGGCCGTGTGGTTCATGGCGAGCGCGCAGCCAGCACGCAGGACACGAATGCTTGTCCACGGTCCCTAGTATTTCTGAGTCCGCTTCTTCAGCTGTAGACATACGAGCTGAGTCTATCTGAGATCCAGAGAGCGCTGGAAACCAGAGGCTCTTCGGTGAGTCCGTAGCAAACCGTTTGGGGCAAGACTGACCGGAGGCTCTTCACTGGTCTTCTTTATAGCGTGAAAGGTCCTAGGTCTCACTGCAGAAATAGAGATGTGCTCGATGATGGCTGATTGCCCGAGTCCTCACCGAGTGTTCTGTAAAATACAGGAAGCATGACAACAGCGGCATCATCACCACCACTCCCAATGATAATAACGGCGTTATCTGTACAGAACTGAGATGAAACGGAGTCTTCCAGATCCAGCCCCAACAGTTTGGAATGAGGATAAAGCCCACCTCTGGGGTGATGGTGCGGGGATTAGAGGAGCACCGTGTCAAGAGTAGCCATTGTCGGGGGCGCCTGGGTGGTTCTGTCGGTTGGGTGTCTGCCTTCGGCTCAGGTCAGGATCCCAGCATCCTGGGATCAAGCCCCGCATCGGGCTCCCTCCTCAGTGGGAAGCCTGCTTCTCCCTCTCCCTCTGCCTGCCGCTCTCCCTGCTTGTGCGTTCTCTCTCTGTGTGTCAAATAAATAAAAATAAAATCTTAAAAAAAAAAAAAAAAAGAACGGCATTGTCGCCATCGTGGAGTTTGGTGTCAGGTGGGCAGAAGCTCCTGCTTGAGGAAGTTCACAGTCCGCTGGGGAGGATGGGGGAGGCATGCGGCAGGAGTTTTACAACTGAGTCCAGAATGCCAAGCAACAGATAAGGTGAGTAAACTGAGGCTTTCAGATGTTTATGTGCCTGGTCCCAAGTCACGTGGCTGGTGAGCAATGGAGCCAAGGGATCTGAACCTACATCTGCCTGACTTCAGAGCAGCGGTCTTGGGGAGAAGGTCAGAGAAGCCCCCTGAGCCACAGGAGCTCTGTTACCCGCTGGTGAGAATGTGAAAGGGCACGACCAGTCTGGAAAATGGTTTGGCAGTTTCTTAAATAGCTAAATACACACTGACCACGTGATCCAGCCTTTTCCCGCCTAGGTAGTTACTCTAGAGAAAAGAGGAGATGTTCTACTCGGAGACTTGTGCTGTTCGTAGCCCTTTATTTACACTCATCTGAAACTGAAAACAGCCCAGACATCTGTCGACATGGATAAACAAATTGTGTTATCTCCATACAGTGAAACTGTTGATAAACATGATATGGATGAATCTCAAAATAATTACGTCAAGTGAAAAGAGCCAGAAGAAAAGAGTGCATATTGTATAATGCTTTGGGGGACAAAGGATCATATCTTGTGACGGTTTCAAACATGCACGCATATGTCAAGACTCAACCATTGGACTTTTTTTTTAAAGATTTATTTATTAGAGAGAGCACGCGCGTGCGGGCTGGGGGGTCAGAGGGAGAGAATCTTCCAGCAGACTCTGCTGAGCGCAGAGCAGGGCTCCATCCCAAGACCCTGAGGTCATGACCCCGAGATCACAATGTGAGTCCAAACCCAAGAGTCTGACACTTAACCGAATGTGCCCTCCAGCCCCCCCACCCCCCCGCCGCTGGACATTTTTAATGCATGGTTTGCGATGCATCTATTATGCTTCCACATAGCCATATTTTTTTAAAGACAAAAGAAAAAAAAAGGCTCTCTTTGGTCAGTCTGGCATTATACTGTTAAAAGTACTGAGCAACACTTCTGTGACCTAATCGTTGTAGATGTTCTGGCGGGGAGTGGCCTTGAAGCCACCCAGCCAGCCTCAATGAGAGCATAACCCTCCGTTGCTGTGGGTATTTTCTAGCTCTTAGGTCTGGGATTGCAAGGTCTTTTAACCCAAGACCCACTTGCTTGTAAGTGGAGAAAGCGGCCACCAGGGGGCGCACTGTGACTCCCCTTTTCTGGAAGAAGCCTTGAGAAGCTAACTAGGAGATTAGCTAGCAGGCTTTCCCACACGATCCTACTTAAACCTTTGAAAAGACAAAATCAAAAACGGCCAAGCAAACCACGGTCAAAAACTTTTGTAAAGGGAGACGCCTGGGTGGCTCAGACCGTTAAGCGTCCGCCTTCGGCTCGGGTCATGATCCCGGGGTCCTGATTCTCCCTCTGCCTGCCGCTCCGCCTGCTTGTGCGCGTGTACGCGCTCTCTCTCTCTGACAAATAATAAATAAAACCTTAAAAAAAAAAAACAAAAACTTTCGTAAAGGGCCGTCTTCCATGGACCAGCAATCCCATGTGGAGGATCTGACCTAGAGAGGGATGCAATCTCTATAGAGCATATTCACTGCAAGAATGGAAACCTGCAAACTAAGGAAACGCCTTTCATTAAATGTATCAGAGCACTTCTTCTCAGACTGTAATGTGCATGGAATCTCCTGGGGATTTTGTTAAAATGCAGTCGGGGGTCACCTGGCGAATTCAGTCCGAGGAGCAGGGGACTCTTGATCTCGGGGGCATGAGTTCAAGCCCCATGTTGGGTATAGAGATGACTTAAAAAAAAGAAGAAAAGTCATGCTAGAAACAAAATTTCTCCCTCTTTAAAAAAAATGCAAAGTCGGGTTTCTCAGGTGTGGGGTGTGGCTCAGGCGAGCGAATGCTGCAGTTTGGAAGGCCACGTGCCGAGGGCCACGTGCTCCACCAGCCGGACTGGAGACCCCAAATTGCAGTGGCTTTGACAACAGAGAACTGAGGCCTCTCTGTCACTCAGTGGTCTGGCTGTAAGGAGTCCATGGCTGGTACCCATGCTCCCTCCCTCCTTGGTTTCCATCATCAGCAGGGACTGCGGTATCTCCCTCCCACAGTCACGTGCTAGCTAGTGAGAAGAGAGACAGCGGCCTGGGGAGGGCAGGACCCCGATGTGGACGCATCGATGATGCTCATGGCCCGTGAGGCAGAACTTCATGGCGCCCACCTGGGAGGCTGTGACTTGCGATCTTTATTCTGAATGTCATGCCCTGGTCGAAAATGTGAGTGTTCTGTTATTAGAGAAGAAAGGGGAACTGGATGTTTGGCGATAACCAGCAGTATTTGCTTCAAGAAAGGGCTGGTCAAATATGAACTATATTGTTCATCCAGAAGCTGGAATGTTGGGCCACTAAGTCAGCGAGATAGAGCTACGTCCACTACTCCAGAAGGGGTCTCTGACATGGGTAAGCGAAAAAGGTCGTTGCAGAAGACCCTCTAAGTTTGATCTCATTTTTACTGGGGGGGAAAATAAAACCAGTGGGTTGCACATGATCCTATGCCTATAGTCTTAGTGTAGAAAGAGTCTGGAAGGGTTCACAGGTGCGTATGGATCCCCAGGGGATTGTGTGCTAGGAAAGGAGTTACAGTAAGAAGATAAAGGCCTGTATCTATCTCAGGCACATCCATCCTCTCCCGGAAGGAGTCTGTGGACGTCCGATTTCCGAGAGGGGAAGGATGTGGCCACACATTTGTGGGAAAACCCATCACAAGCCGTGTCCCAGCCAGACGTTTTTCATTCTATCCTCTTAATGAGCCCTGAGCAAAGGCAGTAGATAGATATGCATTGGTTTTGTCTGCCCAGCATACCTTCCCCCTTCTAGAAATTCCTTGGGAACACCCCAAGGATCTCAGGGACAAAGAGCTTGCCTGCCGTGGCCCCAGCAATTGGCTCAGGAATAGGCATGTGACAAGGGTGGACCAGTAAGAGTCAGGCCAAGGACTAGAAGGGTGATTGTCAAGCCTGTTGAGGAAGCTTTGTTTCCTACAGGATTTGAAACTGAGTGGCTGTTAGCTGGGGCTTCTCAAGACCATGATGAAGAAAAAGGCTGCTTGAGGACAAAGATAAGGCAAGAAAGCACAGCTGGAGAAATCAAGTTCTGCTGACATGATCTGAGGCACTGGATCCTGCCGGACCTGAAGCTTTGGATGGTCCCACTGTGTGAGCCAGTATTTTTGCTTAAACTCCTTTGAGTTGGGTTTCTGTAGCTTGTACCCCAAAGAAAATTTAATGATACAACTCCCCATTGCCTGTAGGAAAAAAGGATTTTTTAAAAAAGATTTTATTTATTTATTTCAAGAAAGAGAGAGAGCGTGAGGGGGGAGGGGCAGAGAGAGAGAGAGAATCTTTTTTTTTTTTTAAAGATTATTTATTTATTTGACAGAGAGAGAGAGGGAACAGAAGCAGGGGGAGTGGGAGAGGGAGAAGCAGGCTTCCCGCTGAGCAAGGAGCCCGATGTGGGGCTTGATCCCAAAACCCTGGGACCTTGACTTATGCCGAAGGCAGACACTGAACAACTGAGCCACCCAGGCACCCCAGAGAGAGAGTCTTAAGCAGACTCTGCACTCAGTGCAGAGCCCGACGCGGGGCTCGATTTCACGACCCTGAGATCATCACCTGAGCCGAAAATCAAGAGTTGGACACTTAACCAGTAGAGCTACCCAAGCACCCCAAGATTTTTTTAAAAATCAACTCTACCCCCAACATGGGGCTCGAACTTGACCCCAAGATCAAGAGTCACCTATTCTACCCACTGAGGCAGCCAGGTGCCCCAGGAAAAAAGAATTTTTTTAAATTACTGCTTGAAAGAGCAGACAGCTAGACCCAGGGAAGACCTTCTTCTGGAAAACCCTACTGAACTTTTGCCAAAAAATAAAAGTATACTTACACACCCAAGGTTCCAGGAACAGAGGAGGGAAGGTAAACATGTGGGAGAATAAAATCCCAGTAGGGTGTGTCATAGGGAATTTGTCCTGCGGACAGTGGGAAGCCTTGGGAGTCAAGATTCTGGCATGAAAGAGAGATCACGCTCAAAAGAACTTAAGTAAAGATAATTTCATAAAGAGACTGTTTATTGAGATTTATACAGCGTTAGTAGCACCAACGAGGGCTGGTGAAGCACCTTTAGTCCAGCTCTCATGGGAGCAGTTATTCGGGGCTGAAGAGGGTTCAGGAATAACCTGCAGAGCCATGGCCTGGAGGAATGAAGCCACCCCCGAACCCCAGGGGGACAATGAGGGAGCAGGGCTGGTGTGGGGCAAAGGGAAGCACAAAATCCTCAGCTACCCTCCTCCACCCTCTGATCTCCTGCTGGTGCCTCCCATTGGCCAAATTTAACTGGATGCCAGATAGCAAAGCAAGGCCAGGTGACACAGCCCATGGGACTCAGCCTCCTGGGGCACAGAGCCCAGCAGGCAGAGCAGAAAAATGATCTAGGATGGGCAATGTGGTTGAACCGTGGAGATTAACCATCTCCCCCAGGATGGTTGTGGAGGAAGAACTGGGATGGGAGTTGAGGTTAACAGGGAAACGGGAATGGAATTAAGGCAAGATATTAGAGCAGTCTGCACCAGGACTGTGGTGTAGAGATGGAGGAGAAGCTAAATGCAGGAGGGAGAACCGTGAGATTGACTTGGCTCTGTGAAGAGTGAAGGAGAGGAATCTAGGGCGGCCCCCAAATTTTTGACTTCTCCAACTGCTACTATCTGGGAAGGGGTCCTTGAGGATAAGAGTGAGTTTCCTGGTGGAGGGGGTAGCAGAGAGTTTTGTTTGGGTCTGGATGAGTCAAGGAGCCTGGCGAAAAACCCAGTGGAGCTATCTAGTTGGAAGCTGGGTGGACACTATATGTGGACATTGTATTTCCTCATTGCTATATCCTTAGCTCCTAGCCCACGGCCTGGCACATAGTAGGTACTCAGAAAATATTTGTTGGAGGGGCGCCTGGGTGGCTCAGTCGGTTAAGCGGCTGCCTTTGGCTCAGGTCATGATCCTGGGGTCCTGGGATCAAGCCCCACGTCTGGCTCCCTGCTCAGCGGAGAGCCTGCTTCTCCCTCTCCCTCTGCCTGCCACTCTGCCTACTTATGCTCTCTATCTATCTGTCAAATAAATAAATAAAATCTTAAAAAAAAAAGAAAATATTTGTTGGAAAGAAGGAAGGAAGAAAGGAAAACTGGAAGGAAGGAAGGAAGAAGGAAGGCAAGGAGGGAAGGAAGGACAGGTGGATGGATGGACTGGTGGATGGATGTGTGGGTGGATGGATGGATAAGTGGATGGATGGATGGATAGGTGAATGGATGGATGGAGGATGGATGGATGGATGAGTGGAAGAGTGGGTGGAGGGTTGGATAGATATATGTATGTATAAGGAAGAAGTCACAAGTAGAGATATCAGTTGCGGGTAAGGGCTGATGCTGTGGAAATGGCCATGAATGTAGAGTGAGGGTTCAGGTAACACCATCATCTGAGAAACAGAAAGGAGCCTAGATGCTGGAGAAGGGAGAATCAAAAACTCAAAGAGGCATGGGATGGAGGGATGGCAGGAGAAAATGGAATCTCAGAACCTGGGGGGTGGACGGACAAGTGGCCAGTGTAGACGAGCCTCCCAGGGAACTGGTCTACAGAGAGAGAAGAGGGAGAGACTGAGCAGCAGCTAGAGGGAGACAGAGGGCCAGAAAAGCTTCCTTGTGTTTCTGTATTTGATCGTTTGGGAAACACTCGAGTGTGGTTTTTGGCTGGAAGGAGGAGCCCCCGGAGAAGGACGATGCAGTGGGGCCCGTGAGCGCAGGTCTGCCCCGGGCTCTGCTTCATCCCCAGAGCTCCGAACGTGGCCTGGCACAGAGCTGCACTTACCACATGACTGAATCCATGACGAATCCATTCGGGACATTTTAACACTGAAGAAAGGAAACAGAGCACCAATACATATGCCGTTTAAATGTAGAAATGTACTGAAAAGAGGCACCAGGACACCCAAATCCTCTCCACCTTCATTACCATGCCTTGTGGCGTGCACACGACTCCATGGAAGCTCCTAGAAGCCAGGCAAGTACCCCAGCCCTGATTCTCCTATCTGGGCTTCAGTCCTTGCCCTTGTCTTTCATGCTGTGATGGTTTACGTTTCTAAGAATATGGTTATAGAAAGACTTTTATGGGGGCGTCTGGGTGGCTCAGTTGGTTAAGCCGCTGCCTTCGGCTCGGGTCATGATCCCAGGGTCCTGGGATCGAGCCCCGCATCGGGCTCCCTGCTCAGCAGGAAGCCTGTTTCTCCCTCTCCCACTCCCCCTGCTTGTGTTTCCTCTCTCGCTGTCTATGTCACATAAATAAAATCTTTAATAAATAAATAAATAAATAAATAAATAAATAAATAAGAAAGACTTTTATGCTTCTTTTGTTAAGATTTTATTTATTTATTTGACAGAGTGCGCATGCACGAATGGGGGGAGGGGCAGAGGGAGAGAAGCAGACTCGCCGCTAAGCAGGGAGCCCCACGCAATGCAGGGCTCAATCCCAGAACTCTGAGATCATGACCTGTGCTGAAGGCAGACACTTCACCGACTGGAGCCACCCAGGCGTCCTTAGAAGAATTATATTTACATTAAAATCCTCAAAATAAGGGAGCCCGGGTGGCTCAATCGGTTGAGTGTCCAACTCAGTTTTGGCTCAGGTCGTGATCTCGGGGTCCTGAGATCAAGCCCCGCATCCAGCCCCATGTTGAGCCTCGCCTCAGGCTCTGCACTCAGCACGGAGTCTGCTTGAGATTCTTTCCCCCTTCCTCTCCCTCCCCTTCCGCTCCCCACCCCCTCCACTCTCTAAAATAGATAAATAAATAAATAGATGATAGATAGATAGATAGATAGATAGATAGATAGATAGATAGATAGTAAGATCTTTTTTTAAAAATCCTCAAAATAACCATGTTTGTAATGGCCTCTTAGTCAAACCAGAGGCTTCCAAGAATGGCTTATTTTGTTCCAAGACAGTCGCTTTGGACTATGTTCCCCTTCCACTCACATTTCTACCCCGGGGATTTTACTATGTTCTGAGAGGAAAAGATGGGGACAAAAGTCTTTGCTGTCAGTGCCTTGTACTCTGGGGACACTAATCCACCAGGTGATGCCGTAGGCAGGAGTGCAGCAAAGGACCAGATAGTAAATATCTGTAGGCTGTGCAGGTCTCTATCACAAGTACTCAACACTAGTCACTGTAGCACACAAGCTGCCAGAAGCAATATGCAAACCAATGAGCACGGCTGTGTTCCAATAAAGTTTTATTTACAAAAACAAGCAGGGGGCCAGAGCCAGTGGGGAGCTGGGGAGGAGGGCGGAGGCATTGTTTTCTGACCTCTGTAGGTAATGGAATATTGTGGAAAGCCTCCCCTTCTGCTGCTCATGATGGGATGGCTTTATTATGATGATGGGGGTTGCAGAATGTAAAGGACATTAGAGACAATGATATAATAGGTGACCTGAGTCAGGCTTGGATTAAGGTATAGACTAGCAGTGATGGCAACAGGTACTGTGAGCACAGTGACATTTCCTAAGGCATGGCCACTGGGTCCCATTGCCTACCTTCTTTATTTTATTCCTTGTCCCCATGGTCTGTGGCTATGTGGGGACAGGGAGGGACCTGGGACTGGAAGCCAGATGTCTCGGTGATCACCCGCTGGGCAAAACACCTGCTAGATTTGGCGATCAAGTAAAGATTCAGAACGACTGCAACAGGTGGGAATTTATGAGGCAATCTCTACCAGAAAATTCGAAAACAGTCACTAAAATAAGAACACTCACTTCTTTAGCATTTACACAATAAAACTCAACAGTTCACATGGATTATCTCATTGGAGGCTTACCACTATCGTGTGTGGGAGGTACTCTGACTTCTCCCTCCTTTAACAGATGATGAGACCAGGAGTAACTAGGGTAGGTCACTCACTCAGTGGAGTCTAAAAGCAATGTTGGAGGGGCGCCTGGGTGGCTCAGTCGTTAAGCGTCTGCCTTCGGCTCAGGTCATGATCCCAGGGTCCTGGGATCGAGCCCCGCATCGGGCTCCCTGCTCTGCGGGAGGCCTGCTTCTCCCTCTCCCACTCCCCCTGCTTGTGTTCCCTCTCTCGCTGTGTCTCTCTCTGTCAAATAAATCAATAAAATCTCTAAAAAATAAAAAAATAAAAGCAATGTTGGGGACTTCGCGCAGGAGTAAGAATGTGTCACTCATAGGTTTCCTGTAATGAGACAAAACTAGGTGTGTCCTTCTGGAGAAAGACAGCAGGGTCCTAACTGCAAAGTGCACTTACCCAGTGCTTCCTCCGCTTTGCAGAGACGTTGTAGGGTAAAAGGCTGGGCTGTCCTAACAGACCCATTTAGTGCGTGGGAGGCTCCAAGTCAGTGGCTTTTCTGCTCCGTTGGGAGCCCAGACTGCTGGCCTCCAAGGCCTTTCTCCAAGTCACCATCCTGTCCAATGGGAAGGCAGGAAAGAGTGGACGTTCAGGGCCTGGGGCTCCCTCTTAAGCAAGGGAGGCAGAAGTCACGTGGATCACATTGCTCTGGTTCCATCGGCCGCACCCCACCACACTGGGGCTGGCTAGTGGGGTCCGCGAAGGAAGAAGGGCAGATTTTGCTGACCAGACCCCACCCCGGATCATTCTCTTATTTAATCCTTAACAACAACCCCATTTGACAAGTGGAGAGCCCGAGAGGCACGGGTGGGGGAGGAAGTTGCCATAAACCACAGTTAGTAGGGCCGGAATTTAACCAAACACGGAAGGCAGAGCCCAGGCACCCGGATGCACCCCGCTCTGGAACTCACAGCGCCAGTGACAATGGGCCGACCACACAACTGTCTCTTCGAACCCAGGCTTGGGCTGGTGGCAGTTTCGGTCAGGCTGGCTTCCACGGGGCCCTGTTCTACTCTGATAATCTCCAAATGTGTAGAAGTGACATTTCAAACATCAACCTCTCTGCTGTGAGTGACCCACTGTTAAAGCGTTTAGCAATTATGTTAAGTAGAGTTCTTGTTCATTCATTAACAATCCACTCCACACTGACCAGCTAGGTCTGTGCAGTTGCAAACATCTCTCCCACACGGACCCTCACACCACAAACAGGCTTTCCAAGGAGGGCTTACTTGCAGCAAGACACACCTTTTCACACCTTGCACGGGTTTGGGTTTAAACAGAGAGTTCACAAGAGTTTCCCCCCATGCACAGACTCCTACTAGCAGTTCTCAGACTTTCTCGTCTAGGACTCTTTACAAGAACCCCAAAGAGCTCCTGTCTATGCGGGTTCTGTCTCCAGCAACTTACGGAATTAGACATTTAAATGAGGAAGCAATTTAAAACATGCATTAATTATTTAAAAGTAACAATAACAAACCCATTGCATGTTAAATAACTTTTTTTTTTTAATGAAAATCAACCATCTTTTCTTGAAAGATTTAGTGAGAAGGGTGGCATTGTTCCACATATTTGCAAAGCTCTTGAATGTCTGGTTTAATAGGAGACAGCTGGATTCTCACATCTGCTCCAGCATTCTGTCCGTGGTGACATCTCATGTTGTGTGGCTTCTGGAAAACTCCACTGGACATTCGGGAAATAATGAGAGAAAAAAAGAAAAGTAGCATCTTAGTAGTATAAAGAACATTATAGGAGCGCCGGGGTGGCTCAGTCAGTTAGGGGTCCGACTCTTGGTTTCAGCTCTGGTCGTGATCTCAGGGTCCCGGGATGGGCTCCGCGCTCAGCAGGGAGTCTGCTTCTCCCTCTCTCTCTGCTCTCCCCAGCCCCCCACTGCTCATGAACTCTCTCTCTCTGACAAATAAATAAATCTTAAAAAAAAAAATACAAAGATGGGGCACCTGGGTGGCTCAGTCATTAAGCGTCTGCCTTCGGCTCGGGTCATGGTCCCAGGGTCCTGGGATTGAGCCCCGCATCGGGCTCCCTGCTCCGTGGGAAGCGTGCTTCTCCCTCTCCCACTCCCCACTTGTGTTCCCTCTCTCACTGTGTCTCTCTCTGTCAAATAAATAAATAAAATCTTAAAAAAAAATACAAAGAACATTATAGGTATTATCTCATTGAGCCTTCCCGATAAAATAGCTCAGCACTATGATGACATCTTCACTTTTCAGAGGAGAGAATGTGGGCTCAGAGCACTTGATTCATTTATACCAGAACACACAGCTAAGAGCAGAGAAGCTGGAATGAGGACCAGGGTCTGCCTGTCCTGCCCCCCCCCGCCAGCCCCTCCCTCCCCCCACAGTCCTGCAGCCACTCGCAAATAGAAGTCCACTCAGGTTTGTGAGAACCCTGACCTGGGGAACAACAACAACAAAAAAAACAAAAGAAAAGAGAGAGAGAGGAGAAAAAATGAAAATGTACAATTTTTCCTCGTTGGATCCATCATAAAGAAAAAGGCTTTGAGATTCTCAACTAAATGCAAGGCAGGCAGCTCATGGTTTAACTTAGGTGGGGAGGAGAAGGACAGAGCCAACGTGGACCGAGCACCGTCCCAGGGGAGATGCTTCTCGGGGGATCTTGTTTAATCTTCATTTATTCCCCTGCGAAGTGGGCATTAAGAACATCCCTTTGCACCGGGAGGGAGCTGAAGGCTCCTGGGAGGCGCAGAGACTTGCTCCAGGTCTCATAGTTACTAAGTCAAAAAATGTGTCTCGTTTTACTCTTGTATTTACTTATGGACTTGGTTTTACTGGACTTACCGGGTTTCCTCGGAATCACCCCTGGCCGTCCGCTGGAAAAGCTTGCCTTATCCAGGGGGTAAGTGGGTGGGTATCGGTGTCTCTAAAAGACTGTGGAAAACCTCAGGTAGGAGTCCCTACCTGGAGTTGAGGTCAGCCTGGATTCCATAGTAGGAGGGGTGGGACATGAGGGTACTGAGTAAGATTGTGACCCCAAGCCCTCGACCGCGTGGGTCTTTCCCCCACACCACCACGCAATTCCGTGACACCAGCTGGCGTCCTACAGTTCAGCTCAATTTTGACACCGATCTACTTGGAGACAGTGTGTGAACTCACAGGTGACGGGCTCGGTCCCACGAGACTGCCCCCTCCCCCACTTTGGAAGTCCCAGTCCTCTCCTGTGCTTCTGACCCACCCGCTCTAGATGGAGGTTCCTAGAGTGGCTCACAGAACTCAGAGAAACATTTTACTTACTAGATTAGCTGTCTATCACGTAAGGATCCATAGGCAAGGCAAGGGGGAAAGAGGGGTGGAGTTTCCACACCCTCTCTCTCCACGGACCCCACTCTTCTCCAACCCCCATGTGTTCAACAACCCCAAAGATCTCCAAACCCTGTCCTTTTTGGGTTTTTATAGTGGCTTTATTACACAGTCACGATTGATTAAATCATTGCCACTGGCGATTTACTCAACCTCCAATTCCCTCTCCCGCCGTCCCCAGAGATCAGTGCGTGGGACGGAAGGTTCCAACCCTTTTAGACACAGGGTCCTGCCCCCACCCTTTTGGGTGGGTCCAAAAGTCACCTCATTAACATAACAAAAGTCACCTTGATCTCTCTTATCTGCTCAAAAAATTCCAAGGGTTTTAGGAGCTCCGTGCCCGAAATGGTGACAAAGACCAAGTATCTGTTATTATAAATTACAACATCAGTATCACACAGGGTTACAAATGACAATGTTTTAACTTCTTTTTGTTAATATCAAATTACTTGCCGAACCTTATAAATCAGGAGGGTTCACGTAAAACGCAGACTTACTTTGGCAACATTGGGACTGCATTCTCCGGTGGAGACAATAGGCTGGGACTAGCTCCTGGGAGGTAATATTTGGGCAAGGACCACAGCCTCTGCCACCAGAGAAGCATGGACTGAATTTGCACAACTCCTTGTTGGTACATTCTCTCCTGTTTTTGTTTTTGTTTTTTAAGATTTTATTTATTTGAGAGGGAGAGCGAGCGCATGCAAGCACGAAGGCAGGGGGACAGAAAGGAGAAACAGGCTCCCCACTGAGCGGGGAGTTGATCCTAGGACCCTGGGATCACCACCTGAGCCGAAGGCAGACGTTTAACCAACTGAACCACCCACCCAGGTGCCCCCATCTTTCCTGTTCTTGAATCTCATAGAAATGGAATTGAAAGAGGACTTCAACAACCTCCATTTTGACCTTAACTTTTCTTTTCTTTTTTTTTTTTTTAAAGATTTTTTATTTATTTATTTGAGAGAGAGAGAATGAGAGAGAGCAAGCACATGAGAGGGGGGAGGGTGAGAGGGAGAAGCAGACTCCCTGCCGAGCAGGGAGCCCGATGCGGGACTCGATCCCGGGACTCCAGGATCATGACCTGAGCCGAAGGCAGTCGCTTAACCAACTGAGCCACCCAGGCGCCCTGACCTTAACTTTTCTAATTGATTAAGTTCTTGGGCCTCTGGGTGGCTCAGCCTGCATCTCCCTCTCCCTCTGCAGCTCCCCCCGCTTGTGCTCTCCCTCTCTCTCTGCCAAATAAATAAAATCTTAAAAAAAAAAAAATCAATTAAGTTCTTTCCAGCTTATCTCATAACTCAGGCAGAAGGCTGGGCAGGGAAAGCATCCTGCGTCCGACCTGAATCTACCCCCTCCAGCAGTAAGCACGACCCTGAGCCAGCAAGACCCCGCCCACGATTGACCCGAAGACACTGATGACCTGACCTTCACTGCCTACCTTTGTCTCACGTGTTCCTTATATAAACCTGTAAGTATTTTCAGCACTCTGGAGAAAGTTTCTCTGCCTTCGAAAAGATTTGGTCGGCAGCGAGCGGCCGGACCTGGTCAGCGCGGGGACCCTGCAGCCACAGCGCTGCGCCCCGGCTCCAGAATCACAGGTACGTGTACTCCTTCACGTCTGCCTCAGCTTCTGAGGTCCACCCGTGGTGGTGCCTGCCAGTGGCTCGTTCCTGCTGAACACCAGCACGGTCTTCCCCATCCCTTCGCCCGTGGATGAACCCAGATAAACACCTGAGAGCGGAACTGCTGAGCCACAGAGTAGGGGTGTGTTCACCTGGGGAGTAAGAAACTTCCAAAAAGCTCTCCCAGCTGGTTGCGCCATTGTCCTCTCCTGTTCTTCACAGCCCCAAGAGAGGGTAGAAAATCAGGGTAGCGGTCAGAGGGGATGAGCCCGTGGCCAGGGGGCCACGCCTGGCACACACAGATGAACAGTCATGTGACTATACAAAATTTTGGACTTATGTTTCTGGAACAGGTGGAAGGTGTGGCCCCATTGGGTCTGGGTTCCCCACATTAGAGCTGGGTCATGCCCCTCCCCTTTGGCTGGGACACATGCTCTCCAGTGCACGTCCAGCTGGCCGGCCCGGCTCACCCACGGGCCTCTTCTGTAAGTGCTCTGACCCCCAAACATGCCTGTGGCCCCCCACGCATGCGGTCAGGGCTGGGCCCCGGGCTGGAGGAACAATCACTTCTATAGCACCCACTGCCTTCCTATGGCCCCAGACCACAGGTGCAGGCTGGCCCTTCCCTGGCCTCCTGTCTGCTCCCCTCTTCCAGTTCCAGCTGTCTCCTCTGTATGCCCGTCCTTCCAAGGCAGACTCCCCCTTCTCCCCTGCTCCTGTAGGACTCTGGGTTCAGGTGCGAATCCTGCTGTTCACAGCTGGGTGGCCTCGGGCAAGTTACTGGCCTCTTTTTATTTGAGAGCGAGCACGTGCGTTCACTTGTGAATGAGGTGGGGAGGGGCAGAGGCAGAGGGAGACAGAACCTCGAGCACATTCCACGCTGAGCGCAGAGCCTGACCCGGGGCTCGATCTCACGACCCCGAGATCATGACCCGAGCTGAAATCAAGAGTCAGACGCTTAACCGACGGAGCCACCCAGGCACCCCGTTACTGGCCTGCTGTTTCAGTATTTCTTTTCCTTCGGTGCCCGGGGCTCTTTGTCAGCCCTCTTTGAAGAGCGAAGAGGTAGACCAAACGAAGAGTGGTGGGCAGCAAAGCAAAGTTTATTGATTGAAGTTTCTCAGTCTAGGGTTTTTAGGAGGTTATGGGCAGGCTGTTTAATCAGCTTCACCCTCCATGCACCTGTCACCCAATCACGTTTTTGTCCACGTGTTCATCTACATATCAGGTACTTGTTCACATGGGAAAGAGGCGAGGGCTCCTTCTGGGGTGATGTTTCATAGCCTCCGGGACCAAAAGGGCGGAGGCCACACCTGCCCTAAGGCATGCCAGCCAGCCTCGGGCACCGGATCAAGCTCTTTGTTTAACCCAGTGGCTGTTGAGCTGGCCCCCCGGGGCTTGGGTTAGGCCGCCCAAGGCCATTCCCTTCCTTTCTGGAAAGCCTAGAACAGGATAGGGGGCTTTTTCCTTTTAAGGGTAGTTTCCTCTCAGGACGGGGACCCTGGCCCCTGCCTGCCTGTCTTCCCACTCTCCTCCGTTACTGCCTTTACCTCTCCTTCCTCATCAGTGAAAGGGAGATAGTCGGACAATTTGTCTTAGAGGGTCATTGCGAAGACCAAGTGAGCAAAGACATGGAAAGCAAGCCCTTGGAAGGACCGAAGCCTCGTGTGTGGTCACCGTCACTGGCCTTTCAGAATCATGCTGTGCGGGCGGCTGCGCACCCAGGGCCCAGCTGGGGCTACTGAAGGAGACAGGTGGGCTTGAGGTGGCGGTCTGTGGCGACAAAGGGTGGCCATGACTCTGCTCTGGCCAGTTGCTGTCCTGTGACCATGTGGACCTGGCATGGCCAGATCTTCAGAATGTCCTGTGAACGTGGGAAATCAGAGCCTTGTTTCAAGTCTCCTGGTTTGTAAATGCTAGTACTTTTTTTTTTTTTTCCCCGTGAAAGCCTTCTGCTGTCCTCCATTACCTGCCTGTCTTGGTGTCATGGGCCCCTGGCCGTGGCTGGGTCGCTCCTGACAGCTCCCCGGGGCTCCAGACGCCTTGTCTTTCTTTTGTCCTGCCTTGGTCTGGAGCACATCCAGGGAAAAGGGGCTGAACAAAGCTTGGGCACTGTCCCTGCGGCCGCGGTGGTGGGGCCCTGGCTGCAAGGGCCCTCCTGGGATTTTTCCGCTGTCCCCGGCCTCCCTCGGCAGCATTCCTCCCCCGCCTCCCGCCAGCCCGTCCCAAGCCCGCCTGTCCCCAGAGTGGAGGCGGGCCAGTGGAGGAGTGGGTGAGTGAAGCAGGACAGTGCGGGGCTCCGGCTCCCCTGCCCCTCCCTGCCATGGGCCCCCCTCCAGGTGAGGGCCCCCCATGGAGGCTGTGGAGGGGCGGAGCTCAGGGCATGCCCTCCTCCCCACACGGGCCTGCGTGGAGTTCAAGTTCAAGGGTTCAGCGCTAGGCCTAGCTGCTCCTCTGCCTGGGGAGATCATTCTCTTCCTCTGATCCCTGCTGCAGTGAGGCTGGAATTTGGAGTTTGACCCGCAAGGAGGCTCTCAGCTGTAGGCGGTGCAGGAGAGGGTGGCCCTGTCCTCGCAAGCTCTGGCTGTGAGGGGAGAGGGAACCCAGGCATCCCCCCTTCTCGCAGCCCCCTCCTGCCTCCGAGGCCACGGACCGGCCCCCGGGCAGGCGAGCCCTGCATCTGGAGGAAGGTAAGATTCCTACCTGCACCCCGCCCAACCTGACAGCCATTCTCCAAACTGGGGAGGTTGGTCTGGGGACAGGAGGACGTGGTGGCAGAGAGGACTCCAGCTGTGAGCAGGGGGCCCCGGGCGGGGGGGCATGGCTCCTCTCCTTGGAGAAGGCGCCTCACATACCAGGCCAGTGGAGTGCGTTTGGCGGGGGTGGACAGCCAGGGGCACCAGGCATGGGTCCCTGTTCTTCCACAATCCAAGTTCAGAGACTCAGCTCACTGAGCCTCAGATTCTTACCGTTTTTTTTTTTTTTTTCTTTAAGATTTTATTTATTTATTTGACAGAGAGAGACACAGCGAGAGAGGGAACACAAGCAGGGGGAGTGGGAGAGGGAGAAACAGGCTCCCCACCGAGCAGGGAGCCTGATGCGGGGGCTCGATCCCGGGACCCTGGGATCATGACCTGAGCCGAAGGCAGAGGCTTAACAACTGAGCCACCCAGGCGCCCCTCAGATTCTTATCTGTTAAAGGGGATTATAAACCCCAGCCCAGCCCAGCCCAGCCCAGCCTCTAGGCGTGGCGTCTCGGAAGGACCCAAAGAGAAATGCGGGTGGAAATATCTATGTAACAGCAGAAGGCTGGCAGGATACGTTGCTGCCACCAGGGCAAATCTGAGTTTCACTGAAACGTGCTGGGCACGTGCAGAGGGCTTCCCTTCCCAGACCTGGTCTCACTGGACAGTCACCCTGGTCTCACTAGGACACAGCCACCCTAACTCACAGACGGACGGAAAGCCATTAAGAAACATGCCTGAGTTTGCACAGATCGTGAGTGGCAGAGCCGAGACTCAACCATCAACAGCTGAGAGCTGACCCACAACGTCTGTGTTTCCAATAGTGTTCTGCTGAGTGATCCTGGGGACGCGGAGGAGAGAGGTGTCCTCCCCAGGTCCTGGGGATAGGACTGTGGGGAGGAGGGCCCACAACGTGCAGGGGTATATGTATATAGCAAAAGCTCTGAAAATCCCGTATTTGTTACACAGATGTATATTGAGTGGCAGCTTTGGGGACACCAAGTGAGTAAGGCAGACACAGTCCCTGCCTTCAAGGAGCTTCCACGGTCTCGGGCACGGGCCGTGAGGACTTCAGATGTGCTGTTTGTTTCTACAGACAGTGGGGAAAAAGTGTTTGCTATGATGGCAGATCACTTAAGGACCCGATTTAGATTGAGGCTGAGAGAATGCTCCTCTGGGGAAGGGACGGTTGGGTGACATCTGAAGGATGGGTCAAGCTGGTCACACTGAGGCCGTAGGGAAGAGCATTTCAGGCAGAGGGGAATGAATTAGGGGCCATCAGATTCTGGGAATCGAGAAAGAGACACTGTAAATGCTTTGGGGGTGTGTTGGCATTCCGTGGCCGCTGCCGTCCTCAGGCACATGGTAGGTGCTCAAGGACCACTGGATGGATGAGTCCGTGATGAACACAGGACTTTAGGCTCGCGAGTGTCATGTATGAGTGTCAGGGTGGGCGAAGTGGCCTCCTGTGTGGGATGGGGGTGTACTGAGGTTGAAGAGCATGGTCTCCAAATAGGATGAGTTTTGTTGGAGAGGCCATGTTTGCATTTGGATGCTCTGTTCTCTAGGAAATTATGAGACAAGGTCATCATCGAAGGTCATCACCCCTGGAATTTTCCCTGCCAAGGGTCCACGTGCCGGGCGGTGGTTATGAGCTCAGGGGTTAAGCCTGGGCTGGACCTGGGTTCAGTCATTTACCAGCACTGTGACCTTGGGCCCAGGGCCTCGGCTTTGTTTTCCTCACCTTTCAATGGGGTTAATCCAAGACCTGACCTCTTTGGGTGCTGTGCATTTAAAATGAGATTCACACATGTAGGTGGTCAGGATCTGCTGGACCACAAAGTCCAGGCTCTTTCTTTTTTTTTTATAACAAGGACAGGGACAGACCCAAGTATTCTAGACCTAATCATGTTGTAAAATGAACTCACCTAATGCTCTTAACAAACCTGTGACAGGTCTGATTACTATCTCCATTTTTTTTTTTTTTTAAGGAGGGGCTTTTTTTTTTTTTTTAAGATTTTTATTTCTTTGTCAGAGAGAGAGAGGGAGAGAGAGTACAAGCAGGGGGTGCGGCAGGCAGAGGGAGAAGCAGGCTCCCTGCTGAGCAAGGAGCCCGATGCGGGACTCGATCCCAGGACCCTGACATCATGACCTGAGCTGAAGGCAGACGCTTAACTGACTGAGCCACCCAGGTGCCCCAAGTAAGGGCTTTTTTAATGCAGGGCTTGAACTCAGAACCCCGAGATCAAGACCTGAGCTGAGGTCAAGATCAGACACTTAATTGACTGAGCCACCCAGGTGCCCACAGTGTTTGCTGGCCCAAGATCACGGAGCTAGTAAGAGGTAGAGCTGGGATGTGAACCGGGCCATGCAGTTCTAACATCTTTATTAGAGCACATCTCCTTTCTGGAGAGTTCTTGTCTATAATTAAAACCTGTAGTAAAGCTGTCATCTCTGGTCCCTGCAGGGCCCCTCCCTAGTATCTCTCTGTCTCTCATTCTCTGTCCCCACTGATGTGTTTGACATTCTTCGGCAAATAAGCCTGCAACCTGGCAAAATACTTCCGAGCTATTTTGTGTCTTGGAATGTATTTAACATACGCAGATAGTTTTATGCTGTAAATTTTGTTCTGTTCATTTTTCTTTTGTTATGAAATGTTTCAAGATGCACAAAAGTTAAAGAATGATGTTGCACTCCTCCCCGCCCGCCGTGGACGCACACAGGGGAGCCAACCTACGGAACCAAATGCCCCCACCCCACCTGCAGCCGAGTTTCCCAGTCTTGTCCTCGCACTGGGGCGTGGAAAATTTCCACATCTGCTATGGCAAATTATGTAACGGCTGCAAGGAAAAGGGTGAGCAGCCGTCCCTGGGTGCTGAGCTTCCTTTGTTCTCTGGCCCATCGGTGACCGCGAGGCCAGGGTGTTCTGACAAACAAAGCCGATGTTACAACGCCGGCTTTGTCCAAAGCCAGACTCCCCTTAACCCGGCCCTCCCACACAGAGGGTCCCTCACAGGAGGGGAAGCCGGAGCCCACCCCCAGCTTGGCCATCCTGGAGCAGTGCAAGGGCCAAGGGCTGCCTGGGCCGGCGGAAGAACCCACCAGGACAGGGGACCTGCCCGCCTTGTTCACTACTTTGTCCTCTGCGTCTAGCACAGAGCTTGGCATGCAGCTGGTGCCTAATAAATGTGGAAGAAAACCAGAAGGATGGAGGGAAGGAGTGAGGGAGGGGAGCAGACGGGGAAGGAGGTTGGGAGGAAGGGAGGGAATAAAGACAGAGCAGTCAGTATTGGGTGATGGCGGTGTCTGCAGTTGAGGACCTGGGTTCGAATCCCACCTCCGGCAGTTCTGTGCCCTAGAAGCAAGGGGCTAGGACCCGAACCCCAGCTCACTGTTCCCTCTTCATGCCTCCCTTTCGCACCTGTAAGGGGACTGGTAACTGTGTCTGCCTCACCAGGGTGACCAGATGCAGTAAGAGGCCAGCTGTGAAGGGGGTTCCACGCCTGGCACACAGTGCTCACGGAATCGCCGAGAAGGGGCGCGTTAGCCTGTGAGCGTGTGGCCGAAGTGGCAGCACCGGGGTTCCCAGCTTCGCTGGTCTCTGCTCCTAGTCCTGCCGTGCAGAAGGGCCAGTCCCTCCTGGCCCCTGGCAGGGCCCCCACCTCCCGGGCACTCAGGAAGAGCCTGGAGTCGGTGCCAGTTTGCCCAGAGCCGTGATGAATAGGTTGTTTATCCGCCCCCACCGCCCTCGGTGCCTGGCGGGCAGAGGCCTGCAAGGGGCAGCTGGGGGAGGGGCTGGCCCCACGGTCGGCCCACTGCCCGCCCCTCCTGCCTCCCTTGCAGACCTGCTGGGTTCTAGAACAATCTACCTTCCTGCCCAGTTCAGCATCAATCTCCACCTTGAACTGCTTCCCAAGCTCCTAGCCCTCACCTTCCCCAAAGCCCCCGGATTTGGAAGCAGCAGGTTGAAGTGTTTAAAAACACAGGCTATGAAACCACACAGATGTGGGTTCGAGCCCTGGCTTTGGACATGATGCCAAACCTCCCAGAGCCACAAGTTCTCACCTCGCCGGTAATGTGCAGTAACAGTACCTAATAGGGATTTCATTCCTGAGATAACCTGACGGACCATCTAGCCCCCTCCTCCCTGAGCCTCCAGAATGCCTTTCCCTCCTTTATTATTTTTTTTTTAAGATTTAATTTTAGAGAGTGTGAGTGGGGGAAGGGGCAGAAAGCGAGAGAGAGGGGGGGAGAGAGAGAGAGAGAGAATCTCAAGCAGACTCTGCACAGAGTACAGAGCCTGTCTCGGGCTTGATCTCTTGACCCCAAAATCATGATCTGAGCCAAAACCAAGAGCAGGATGCTCAACCGACTGAGCCACCCAGGCACCCCTTTCCTTTATGGGCCTCTGTTCCCACCCTAGAAATTGCAGCCTCCTTCCCTCTTCCTTGCACAAAGGCTTTGGAAGTGTCTGGTCCAGTTGGGTTCGTCGGGAGCAGGTTATTACCCCATTTCATAGGTGGCAATGATCATGAAATCTAGACTGAGGGGTGAGGGGAATCCCGGCTTCTGCTACTTCCTTCCTCCCGCATTAGGGCACAGTAAGTGTCTGAGCTGGGCAAGCCCAGTAGCAGCTGTCTCCCCTCTCTCCCTCCCTCTCCCCCTCTGCCATCATTCCTTTCCATCAGTGCAGTGGATCCCTGCTTGCTTGGGTCCTCCCTTCCCGGGAGAGGGCCACCACGTCCGAGGTCTGAGCAGCCATGAGCTCCCTTGCAACAATACAAAGCAAGGTGCAAACCCCAGGGAGAAGTCCAGAGCTATACTCAGCGTGGGAAGGGAATTCAAGATCCTGGAGCGCCCCCCTGAGGCACCTTGTCTAAATGAACATCCAGCTGCCTCGTTTAGGGCAACAAGACATCTCGTAGCAGGAGGTTGTTAAACATCCTACAGTGCATGGGATAGCCTTCCCACCCCATAACAGAATGATCCAGCCCAAAATGTCAATAGTTTTGAAGTTGAGGGAATTTACTCTAGAAACAAAGAACATCCTGCCCAAGTAATCAGGTAGTTCTGTCTGCGGGAGGCTCTGATCAGAAGCACGAAAGAAGCATTACCCTGTCGACTAATCACCAAGCCTTACTGATTTTAACCCCAAATTACTTCTCAAATCCTCTGTTGCCCCTCTACTTCATCTCAAGTCTGAGTCATTACACCGTGACCTTCCTGCCCCCCTTCTTGCTTCTACTCAAGCCTCCCCCACCCCTATCTGATCACACGACTCACTTTTCCTTTAACCTAGAGCATAGGCGTACAGCGGATGCATTGCTGCCCATTGGGAGATGCACTGAGCATGTATGGGAGCATTTTCAGTTGTGACTGTGATTTGGGGGTACAATGGAGGCCAGAGATGCTAGACTCCCTGAAATACACAGAACTGCCCCCATGCAATACAAACTTTCAGATATTCTACCAGACCTTCATGTGGGTGAACAACATGCTTATAACTGAGACTAGAACCTACCTCCAGTTTACGTGAAACACAAAATGTTGGCTTTTTAAAAAAAAAATTTTAAAGCAATGAATGTGCCCGCTTTTATCATGACAACATTGTCTCAGATATTTTTCAGAGTGCTTGGTCTTAAAAAGATGGCATATCATGGCAATTGCTTGGACTTTTTTTTTTTTTTTAAGATTTTATTTATTTATTTGACAGAGAGAGAGACAGCAAGAGAGGGAACACAAGCAGGGGGAGTGGGAGACGGAGAAGCAGGCTTCCCGCTGAGCAAGGGGCCTGATGTGGGGCTCGATGCGGAGCCCGACCCCAGGACCCCAGGATCATGACCTAATCTAAAGGTAGACGCTTAACCAACTAAGCTACCCAGGTGGCCTGGACTTTGGGGGCGCCTGGCTGGCTCAGTCAGTAGAGCATCTGACTCTTGATCTCAGGGTCATGGGTTCAAGCCCTCCATTGGGCATAGAGCCTCCTTAAAAAATAATGAAATCACAAAGTATGCTCACAAATGCAAGCATTTTGGTGTATATACACTCGACCCTTGAACAACATGGGTTTTAACTGCATGGGTCCACTGACACATAGTTTTTTTTTTTTTATATAAATACAATGCGGTACTGTAAATGTATTTTCTCTTATGTTTTTTAATATTTTATTTTCTCTACCTTTATTGTAAGAATACAGTATATAGTACATATAACATACAAAATATGTGTTAATCAACTGTTATTGGTAAGGCTTCCGGTCAACACTAGCCTATTTGAAGTGAAATCTGGGGGAGTCAATAGCTACCTGTGGATTTTCGGCTGCACAGGGAGGGGTCAGAGGCTGTTCAAGGGTCGACTGTTCAGTTTCTTTGCTGGTGTTCCTTTGCAGATTCACTTTTTATACTGAGTTTGGGGAATAAAATGGCTTCTGACTTTATTTATCTTAAATTCAGAACTTACTCAGCATCGTAGGTACAAGTGTGTGACTGCCTCTTAGGGTCTGCCCGTGGAGTGAGACAGAATGCAATTGCATGTTGATGCATTCATCATTTTATCATTAATTGATTTCCTTTTATTTCTCGTGGAGTTAGAGCATCGACTTTTTTAAAAAAATTAATTATTTGGGCGCCTGGGTGGCTCAGTTGGTTAAGTGACTGCCTTCGGCTCAGGTCATGATCCTGGAGTCCCTGGATCGAGTCCCGCATCGGGCTCCCTGCTCGGCAGGGAGTCTGTTTCTCCCTCTGACCCTCCCCCCTCTCTCTCATTCTCTCTCTCTCAAATAAATAAATAAAATCTTTAAAAAAAATTAATTATTTACTTAATTTTCAATCTTTTTTTGTAGTTTCTTTTATTTAATTTTTTTGAAGATTTTATTTATTTGAGAGAGAGAGATTGAGAGAATGAGTGGGAGGAGGGGCAGAGGGAGAAGCAGACCCTCTGCTGAGCAGGGAGCCTGATGCGGGGCTCAAACCTAGGACCCTGGGATCATGACCTGAGCCGAAGGCGGATGCTTGATGACTGAGCCACCCAGGCGCCCTACTTACTTACTTTAGAGAAAGAGAGAGAGAGTGGGGAGAGGCAGAGGGAGAGACAGAATCTTAAGCAGGCTCCACACCCAGCATGGAGCCCGATGTGGGGTTTGAGCTCAAGACCCTGAGATCATGACAGGAGGCGAAATCAAGAGTCAGCTGCTCAACCGACTGAGCCACCCAGGCACCCCAGAATCTGGTGGTTTCTTAACTGTGACATGCTTAGTCACACCTCAGTGTGTAGATGCTGTTGTCTTGGCCTGGAATGCTCCCTTATCCCTGCTCTCACATCTAGAACCACCGACTCATTCTTCAAAACTCAGCTTTAAAAAAAAAATTTTTTTTAAGGTTTTATTTATTTATTTGACAGAGAAAGACACAGCGATAGAGGGAACACAGCAGGGGGAGTGGGAGAGGGAGAAGCAGGCTTCCCGCGGAGCAGGGAGCCTGATGCGGGGCTGGATCCCAGGACCCTGGGATCATGACCTGAGCTGAAGGCAGACGCTTAACGACTGAGCCACCCAGGTGCCCCCAAAACTCAGCTTTTATGCTACTGTTTGGATCTCTTCATTGACAGTGAGGTGGTCTTTACCTTACTCGCTGAATCTTGTAGAAAATCCTGTTAATCATGATAATAATAGCGGCCAAAATTTATGGGGCACAACTGTGCAAGCGGTGCACCCAGCCCTTCATAGGTATGAGCTCACCGCAATCTCTCAATACACACTCTTATTGCCCATTTAGAGAATTTGTCCTGGTTCTCAGGATTGCTCAGTGGTGGAGCCAGCTCTGTGGCTTCTAAGCCCCCATTCTTAACACTGCCTCTAAGCACCTCCCCTATATGGAACATCTTTATGTTGTTATCTGATGAGTGAATTTCCCCATTACTGGGCTGCCCATGGTAGAGGTCAGGGACTGAGTCTTTTCATTCCCAACCCCCCAGAGTGGAGTCACACATTAACACAGGAATAAGTCAATGCCTAAATCACTTATGGTCAAAAATCACACTTGGGAATTTTATTAGTTAACAATTACCAGCAGTGTAGCCGCTTGAAACAACACAAGGTTATTATCTTATGGTTCTGGAAGTCAGAAGTTCTAAGTGGGTCTCACTGGGCTAACATCAAGGTGACAGCAGGGCTGAATTCTTTTTGGATGCTCTAGGATGGAACGCATTAATTTGTGTTTCCAGCTTCTAGAAGCCGCCTGAGTTCCTTGGTTTGTGGTCCCTATTTTTCCATCTTCAAAGCCAGCAACATTCAGCCAAATCCTTCTCACACAGTCATCTCTGGTTCTCTCTTCTGATTCCCTTTCACTTTGAAGGACCCTGTGGTTGCATTGGGCTCACTCAGATAATCCAGGAAAAAATCTGCAAATTTGATTGTCCTCTGGCCATGTAACTAACATATTCACAGGTTCTGGGGATTAAAATGACACATCCTTGAGGGGGGACATTTACCTGCCTACCACAGAAATCCCTTAAATTACACACAAATGCAGGATACTGAGAAACAGCTTAGGACAGTGGTTCAAAGTATGGATTCTGGAGCAAGATCGTTTGCCTTCAAATCCCAGCTCTGCCACTTGAGCTGTATTACTTAAGCAAGTAACTTAACTTCCCTGTGCCTCAGTTTTACCATCTGTAAAATGGGGATGATGACAGTAGTGCTTACTAATAGTAAACACTTAGAATGATGCCCAGCACTTAGGAGGCGCTATATGTATCACTAAATACGTGCAATTTTATGGGCCATCCAGCATTGGAATAAGACAGTAGTGTCTAGCTGACCCTCAGACAAAATGGTCAGCTTGACCTTCACCCAGCTCAGAGGTTCCTCAGAAATGGGGAGTAACTCAGGTGTCTTGCTTTACTTACACTCTTGGAGTGGGAAACGATCTGTACTATTCATGCTGTTTATTCTTTTTAATATTTTGCCAAGTGAGTGACTGAATTGCTAAAAAATCAGCAGTTGAGGGGCGCCTGGGTGGCTCAGTCGTTGGGCGTCTGCCTTAGGCTCAGGTCATGGTCCCAGGGTCCTGGGATCGAGCCCCGCATCGGGCTCCCTGCTCAGCGGGAAGCCTGCTTCTCCCTCTCCCACTCCCCCTGCTTGTGTTCCTGCTCTCGCTCTCTCTCTCCCTCTGTCAGATAAATAAAAAATCTTAAAAAAAAAAAAAAGAATCAGCAGTTGATTGAATGTGACTTCACTGTATTTGCTGAATGAATGAGTGAACGGATGGACGGACAGATGGGTGGGTGGCTCTGCCTTCCCGGGGGAAGTGTCCCCACCACACATCCTCCCCCCTTGCTGTCCTCTGGTTTGGGTGCTCCGAGGAGGCAGCCGCGGAGAGGGTGAGAAAAGCGCCTCTGGTTCTGGCATCTGATGCACATTTGCACTTCCCGCAGGAGTGAACGTTTGCTCAGGACCATGGAGAGCAGCTCCAGCAGCCCTCAGCCCACCCAGTCAGATCCCCTGGAGGCTTTTCCCCAGAAGAACCTGGAGCCAGGTGACATCGCCGTGCTGGTTCTGTACTTCCTCTTTGTCCTGGCTGTGGGACTATGGGTAAGCCGCCAGGGAAGGCAGGGGAAGAAACTCGCCCAAGGTGATCAAGTAATCTGAACTTGACACTTGTAAAAACGGACCGAGTGTGGATCATAAATCAGGTGCTGTCTTAGGTGCTTGCAAATTTGTGTTACTCCATGTACTTTGCACAGATGTCTACGAGGAAGACACTACTACTGTACCCATTTTATAAGCAAGGAAACTGAGGCTCAAAAATGTAAGCTCCTGGGGCGCCTGGGTAGCTCAGTCATTAAGCGTCTGCCTTCGGCTCAGGTCATGATCCCAGGGTCCTGGAATCAAGCCCCACATCGGGCTCCCTGCTCTGTGGAGAGCCTGCTTCTCCCTCTCCCACTCCCCCTGCTTGTGTTCCCTCTCTCGCTGTGTCAAGTAAACAAATAAAATCTTTTTTAAAAAAATGTAAGGTCCTTGTATGTTAGTTAGTAACAGAGCTGGAGTTAGAAGCCATATTTCCTTCACTTTGAAGGTCATGTTCTCTTTTCTTTTTTAAAGGAAGGTTTGTTTTTGTTTTGTTCTGTTTTGTTTTTTAAAGGCAATACAGCCTCATGGTTCAAAAATAAAAGCAACTTAAAGTGACATACAGTGAAAAGTCTCACTACTACACTTCCCTTCACAGGTAACTACTGTTGTTAACTTGTTTGCACGTTAGTTTGAGTTTCCTTATGGAAATCCAAGCAAATATTATTGTGTGTATTTACCTCTTTCTTAAATGGGAAATTGCTTATTATACACATTTTTTTAAAGATTTTATTTATCTGACAGAGAGAGACACAGCGAGAGAGGGAACACAAGCAGGGAGAGAGGGAAAGGGAGAAAACAGGCCTCCCGCAGAGCAGGGAGCCCGATGTGGGGCTTGATCCCAGGACCCTGGGATCATGACCTGAGCCAAAGGCAGATGTTTAACGACTGAGCCACCCAGGTGCCCTGCATGTTGTTTTTTCACCTTGCTATTTTTCACCTTTCATAGTCTCTTGGCTATTTTTTCATATCAGTACATAGATGCTTCCTCGCCTTCTTAAAAGTTGCACAGGATTCCATGAGATGATTGTACCGTGATTTATTTAGCCTGTCTTCTTCTGAGGGTCATTTGGATTGCTTCCTATCTTACTGTCACAAACTATGTTGCAGTCAACAAATCAACAAATCTTATACACTCATTATTTTAGATGTGTGCAACTATAATGTAGGATAAATTCCTACAACGTATGAGGTTGTCAGACTGAAGGATGTAGGAGTCTGTAATCATTGAGACCTGGGTCTGAATTCCCGGCCTTTCCGCTATCTAGAAATACGGCACAAGATAAGTAAGTTTGCTTCCGAGCCTCAGGGTCTTCATCTGTTAGATTGTGGTCTAATGACACCAACTTCATAGAAGTTGGTAGGGATTAACATGAGATGAGCTCTAGAAGCTTAGTGTGGTGTCTACCAGCTCTGTTACTGTGACGCTACGCTGCACTGATACTCAGGAAATGGTGCCCATCATGAGCTCTCCTACATAAGCCCTGGGGTGAAAGCTCAAATACGTAGGTGAGCCGTAAGTATGTGAAGCAGGGAGTGGCAGGGGTTGTATTGACCCGAAGAATTTATGTCTCCTCTAAAGCATTCAAATTAAAATCCTCTTAAACCATGGGTTTAAAAAAAAAAAAACCTAAACTATATTTGATGTCCAAATCTGGCCTGCTGGACTCGCGGTTGGTAATCCATGGCTCAGGAGCTCTGGGATGCCTCTGATTGTTACCTGCCCTCTTCTTTGTTTCAGTCCACAGTGAAGACCAAGAGAGACACAGTGAAAGGCTACTTCCTAGCTGGAGGGGACATGGTGTGGTGGCCAGTAAGTGATCTTTGATTCAATTAAAGTCACTTCTCGAAGATTCTTCGAGGGCTGATGTTATGTTTAGCCTTGGGTCTCGCAAGACTCTGGTTGTATGTAGTGTGAAAGTCACGGTCTAGAGAAGGCTTAGCTCCAATGCAAATGTTTGAACAAAAAAGATCCATCAGCTCACCCAAGGGAAAAATCTAGTTAGGCTGGTTTTAGGGATGGCTGAGGGCAAGGGCTCAAGTGATGTCACTAGGACCTGGTTTCCCTCCCCCCCATCCCTTCTTTCCTTCTTTCCTTCCTTCCATCTGTCCATATCAACTTCTCTTCTTCTGGATGGGCACTATTCCCAAACAGGGCCAACTTCAGGCAACAAGATGGCAGACACTGCTCCAGACTTTTCATCTTCTCAAGTTCAGTCCAGTATGGGAAGAGCACCAACCTCCATGGCAGTATCCCCAGAAAATATCTTATCTCTGATTGTGTCCCATGCCCACCTCTGTGCCAGTCTCTATCAATCCTCCTGATTACATAAAAGAAAAATTCACAGTTTGGTACTAATATATCTTTATCAACCTTCCATCACTGGCTAATCTCTATGTTTAGCCAAGAGAATGCAGGCCTCAGTGATCGAAACTAGCTAGGATTTAGTAACAGAGATGGTGTCCCAGTTCCAGATTCCCAGGAGAGAAAATGTAATTGACCCAGCTTGGGCCAGGTGCCCAGGGCTGTCTGGTCCAATCAGTTGAGACCAGGGATTGGGATCATTGAATATAAGCTTGGCCACTTAGTGTTCTACCAGGAGGGCTATTTACATTGCTAAATTAGAAGCAGAACTGGAATAGAACACAGGCTTCCTGATTCTCATCATGAAGCACCTTCCACAATACCCATCATCCTTTTCCCTGGGGATGCTGCATACAGTTGTTCATGTTGTGCACTGCACAACCCTATGGCTCACAATTCACATTTTAGCCATCATAAATATACATGTTTATTATGCCAATTTCTGATGGTTGGAAGTAAGAGTCTTGGGGAAGAAGAATCTTTTCCTAATTTGAAAAAAAAGGTGCCAGATAGGCTAGGGATGGCCCTGCCTCCTCTACTTCTCCTTCTGTCTTGGTCCCTCTGGAGCATGGGAAGAACTGAGGGTGGGGAGAAGGTACCATAGACCATCCCTCCAAGATCTGACTTGTCCATCTCCTAACAGGTGGGCGCATCCTTGTTTGCCAGCAACGTGGGAAGTGGACATTTTGTTGGCCTGGCAGGGTCAGGCGCTGCTGCAGGCCTTTCTGTCACTGCTTATGAATTAAATGTAAGTATTTTACCAGGGCAGGTACAGCTCACCCTTTGCCTACTAGGTAGATCCTGGGGGACAGTGTGAATGCCCTGTTCTTTCATTTATTTATTTTTGTTAAAGATTTTATTTATTTATTTTAGAGAGAGAGAGTGAGAGAGGGAGCATGAGTGGGGGGAGGGGCGGAGGGAGAGAATCCCAAGCAGTCTCCATTGCTGAGTGCAGAGCCCGAGGTGGGGCCAATTCCCTGACCCCGAGATCACGACCTGAGCTGAAACCAAGAATTGGACGCTCAACTCACCAGGCCACGCAGGCGTCCCTACCCTGTACTTTTTAAAAATAGAGTTGTACTTCATGAGAAAACAAACAAGCACCAAAGGCACCGCTGGTCGGCAAAAATCAGTTTGATCTGCAAGCTTCAGGCTTGTCTGGGTTTGCTTGATCCTGGGACCAGAAGGCTGGGACCCCAAAACACCAATGTGTGGGAGAAGAGGACTCAGAACCTCTCCCTTGTGGATGCAGAAGATAGAAGGACCCGAGGGATACCAGTCGGCCATCACAAAAATGTAGTTCTGTGGTTCAGTGGTTCTTGACCTTCCTGGCACCCCACAGATACCCCAGAGATAGGACACACTGTCTTGTGTAGCAGGGCTCGTGCAGGGTATGACTTTCACTGACCGGGCAGGCATGCACTCTTAGTAGTGAGTTTCGTCTTCACAGCGACTAACAGTTTTTTTTAAAAACAAGCTTTATTTATTTATTTATTTTTAAGTCATCTCCATGCCCAGCGTGGGGCTCGAACTCACTACCCCGAGCTCGAGAGTGACTCACTTCACCCACTGAGCCGGCCCCTTAGTGACTAACATTTTTTTTTTTTTTTAAAGATTTTATTTATTTGAGAGAGAGAGAGAATGAGAGAGAGAAAGCACATGAGACGGGGGAGGGTCAGAGGGAGAAGCAGACTCCCCGCTGAGCAGGGAGCCCGATGCGGGACTCGATCCAGGGACTCCAGGATCATGACCTGAGCTGAAGGCAGTCGCTTAACCAACTGAGCCACCCAGGCGCCCCAGTGACTAACATTTTTAAAATGCTCATTCTGTGCCGCACACTTAAGTACACTATGCATATTACTGTATGTTGGGGTTCACTTAGGGAGCCCATCCTGGCTCAACGAGGGAGGGCCCACGCCTGGATGAAGGGGGACGACACGAGGTTTTGGGGGACACTGAATGAGGAGTCACAGGAAAGCTTCTATTTCCACGCTTCCCTCCTTCTTCCCCTTCTCCCATTATCAGTGTGGGAATATGATAGCCCAGGGAGGATGAGGTACTGAACCCAAGACGGAGCCAGGCCAGGTGACCTCCAAGTGCAGAGGGAAATCCAAATCAGCACCTCGATGTAGGTGGGAGCTGAGTCCTGACTCTGTTTTCTCGGGCAGGGCCTGTTCTCTGTGTTGATGTTGGCCTGGATCTTCCTCCCCATCTACATAGCTGGGCAGGTGAGTCAGGGTGCTCTGGGATGGGGAGACCATTGGGGAGGGGCACCCTCGAGTTCCCTCCCTCCCACCTGAGGACATCCGTTAGCCAGTCCCTGGGAGCTCCTTGCATGGTGAAGGATGCTGCACAGGCGAGACCGGGGAGCCCTGTCCTCAGCACCTCCCACCTCCTGACCCATGATGAAGATGGGCACAGGCTTTCAGATGTTTCAAATGTTTCAGAAACATTTTTTTCAATGCCTCACACAGTGATAGGTGCGTATATCCGCCCGCACAGAACCCCAGTTCCTCCACACCCCACTCCTCTGCCCCTGTTTCCTCCTTCCTTCTTCTTCCTTTTTTTTTTTTTTTAAGATTTTATTTATTTGAGAGAAAGAGAGAGTGAGCACAAGCAGGGGGAAGGGCAGAAGGAGAAGCAGGGTCCCCTCTGAGCAGGGAGCCCGACTCAAGACTCGATCCCAGGATGCTGGGATCATGACCTGAGCCAAAGGCAGATGCTTAACAGACTGAGCCACCCCTCTGCCCCCATTTTCTCCTCCCTTCTTAAGTCTATGATTAAGAAGACCGTCAGTGCTGCTGAGTTTGGAGAGGAAGGGGGAGGGGAGGGGAAGGGCCAGTGCCCTGAGGCCATTTGCCCCAAATCAGGTGGGTGGTGACAGCTCAGCTCTGGCCCCCAGGTCACCACGATGCCAGAATACCTAAGGAAACGCTTTGGTGGCAACAGGATCCCCGTCATCCTGGCTGTGCTCTACCTGTTCATTTACATCTTCACCAAGATCTCGGTAAGGCGGGGACACAGCCTGGCCACGTCCCTACAGCCTGGTGAGAAGATTGATTACAGCCATTGGTAGTGTGTCCTGCCCATGCATTTCCTCTCCTTGGGCAGGCTTCAGGGAGCTTGGAGGATGGGAGGGGTGGGGGAAGAGGGTAAGCATGGGGAGAGGAAGTTGGGAGAAAAGGTGGAGGGAAGGACACCTCTTTCCACTCCTGCTTTGGCAACATGTCAGGATGGTGCAGGTCGCACAACAGGACTCTTTGAGAGCCCTGCCAGGCCTTGGTGGGGGGCTCTTCTCTTCCTCCTGGGATCAGGCAGTCATCAGGTATTCATCAGGTGTGCTGAGGCCCATCGGGCCTGCCCCACCCTGGCCTTTGGTTGGATGGGCAGATCTCCAGAAAGAGGCCAAGAGCAGATGCATTGCAGCCTCCAGGCACGTGTGCTCAGCTGGCCTGACTCGCGCCGATGCTGTCTCCGCTTCCAGCTGGGGCTGGGGAGAGCTTGCCCCAAGTGGGGGGGGGGGCGGTGCAGAGAAATTCCATTCAATCCAAACAACAATAATGGACTCTACACCAGCTGCAGGCTTGAAAGACAGACGTTCGATGACAACATCCTTTCAGAACTCTGCCTTTCAGTCTGGTGGGAAGCTATAGATGTGGGGAAGCTTTCACAGGGTAAGTTATGACCGAGGATGATTACCAACTGGGGAGAGGGGGACTGGCATTCCAGATGGATGGGCAGGGCTTGTTAGGGAAGCAGGGAATGTGAAGGGAGTGAAGGAAATGAGGCCAAGGGGCGAGCAGACTGTGGAGCCTGGCATGCAATTCTAACGTATTTATGTAGACGTTATCATGGGGGCCATGGAGGGGGGGCACTGAAGAATTTTAATGAGCAGGAGAAGGATGTTTGATCATGACAGTATTTGATAAAGGTTGCAGTGTTGAGGGTGGAGGGTGGAAGACCAAAAGTAGAAGCAAGAAGACCACTGAGGAGGTTGTTGTATTAGCCCAGTGAATGGGTGTCAAATGTAACAGCCCACAGGGCTCCAGTTGGAGAACCCTGATCTGGGAAGAGGTGGTTGAAGAAAGGGCAGTAGAGAACTCTTCCATGTTTGCCAGAATCCAAGCTTAGCGGAGCCTGTGCTGAAAATGTCCCTCCTTTCATTCATCCGTCAACTTCCTGTCTCCCCAGGTGGACATGTATGCAGGCGCCATCTTTATCCAGCAGTCTCTGCACCTCGATCTCTACCTGGCCATAGTTGGGCTGTTGGCCGTCACGGCTCTGTACACTGTTGCAGGTGTGTCTGAACAAGGGGTGATGCTTGAGAGACTGTGGCCCACCACCCCCCAGTCTTTTCCTGGCCCATCTTCTGATGTTCCCATGTGTTAAAACCATTCATTTATTACACCTCACTCCACGACCCCAGACAAGGTGATTTCTCTTAGCCATTGTCCAAAGGAAGAGGGTTTCCCAATTAGAAGGAGGATTTAAAAATGCACCACAACCGCATCAAGCTATTTCCCATTTGTTTATTGAAGAACTATTTACTGAGAACTATCAGTGCATGTTTATTCACATGCACCCTGTAAAGCTAGATGGTAAGCGGCCCTAATTCTGAGCTTGGGGTCAGGCAGCCTCCTCTTTCCCCATCAGAGCTGCATTGTAGGAGAGAGACTGGCCTATAGTAGGGCCGGGACAAGTATCTGGTTTGGAATATTTGCCTTTTTATCTTCATTCTGCTCCAGCTTCACCCTTGTCTGCCTCCTCTTGGTGTAATATAATCCATTCCGCAAATATATCTGTATATTACCTAGCATGTGCGAGACATCGTGCTAGGAATGGGGCAGAGCAGTAAACAAAACAGACAAAACCTTTACCCGAAAGGACTTTATATTTTAATGGGGAGACAGACAACGAACAAGGAAATGAAGATATTTCTTGGTATATCATGGTATATCAGGATATATTAGTATAATCTGATAAGTGCTCTGAATGAAGTTTAAGCAGGGCAAGACGGGGAGTGATGGGATAAGGAGGTTTTGTTTTGTTTTTTCACATAGAATGTTCAGGGAAGGCCTTTCTAAGGTGATGTTTGAACCACATTTAAATGATACGAAGGAAGCTCTAAGGAGAAGTGCAGGGGAAGGGAAGTCCAGGCAGAGGGTACATGTAAAGACTCTTAGGATGAGAACATGCTGGTTTGGGAAACAAAAGGGCGGTCACTCTGGCTGACGCTGAGCGAGCAAATGGTGGTTCAGGCCGCGTCCCGCTCAGCTCCGGGGGCCGTTCCCACAAGCCAGAGAGGGATGCAAGGCCGGGCACTGTGTGGTAGAGCAGCCCTAATGAGGGAGAAAGACCAGCCGCCAGCGCCTCGCAGGAGACAAAATGCGCCTGGATTTTGTTCTAAGTGCCGTGGATCTCCACTGGAGGCTCTACGCGGAAAAGCGACTAAATCAAACATATGCAAAGACCCCCCGAAGGATCTCAGGGGGGGTCGGCACTCACGGAGGCCCTGTGCCTGGAGCCCAGGGAAAGAGAAGGGCGAGCGGCAATAGCCGGTTTATCTTTGTGTTTCCTTGTTTGGGGGTCTCTGTCCCCATTACACTGATCTCTCTGAGGACCGGGGACATGCTGTTTTGTTTGCCTCTCTTTCCCTACCACGTAGAGCTGGGCGGGGCGCTCACCAGAGATTTGGTGAACAATTGAATAAAACACTGAACCCAGTGCCAGGCGCATGATAAATGCTCACACTCGTCAGTGTAGAGATGATGCTGGCTTTTAGTGGCAGGACCTCGCTGCGCTCAGGCCGGCTAATTGCAGCAGAGGGCTGGGGCCAGAACGGACCCCGGGCCTCTCTCCGCGTTTGTGACGGGGCCCTGTTCCCGCTGGCAAGGAGGGAGAATCAGAGTAGAACGCCACAGCTCTGTGCACGGTTTTGGGTTTTTTTTAAGATTTTATTTATTTATTGTCACAGAGAGAGCATAAGGCAGGGAGAGTAGCAGGCAGAGGGAGCAGGGAGCCTGATGCAGGACTCGACCCCAGGACCCTGGGATCATGACCTGAGCCGAAGGCAGTGGCTTAACCGACTGAATCACCCAGGCGCCCCTCTATGCACGTTTTTTATTGCACACCGACTTTGCCCACTAGTAAACGTGCTCATATCAGAGAAGCATCTCTTTCCCCTTTGGGAAGAAGGAAGAGGGAGGTATAGTACAGAGAAGAGACTGGAAAGATTGCCCTGTCCAGGTGCCGGCAGACTTGCTGCCATTAATTATATGGCCATGATCAGATCTCACCGGGCTCCATCAAGAACAGGAGGTTGATGACATCTGGAACGGCTGCCTGGGGCAAGGTGGCCTCACTCAGGCGGCTGGTGGTTGGCATGGGCTCTCAGCTGGGCTTCCCCCCACCCCGTGTGAACCATCACCCTCTGGGAGGCGAGCATGGGCTTCTTAAAGAAGCACGGTGGTCTCAGGACAACATGAGAGCAAGAGCAGAAGCTTCTGGGCCCTTGAGGCTTAGGCTTCGAGCTGCATAGTATCACTCCCGCCATGTTCTGCTGGTCAAAGCAAGCCATCTGGCCAAGCTCCTTGTTAAGAGGTAGAGAAATCAGCTTCATCTCAACATGGAAGGAGCAGCAAAACCACAGTGCAAAATGTGCATGCGCTCAGGAAGGTGATACTGTGGCCATCTTTGCAAACAACACTGAGAAATCTCCTCAGGCAGGGCTTGAACTTGCAGGTTCTGTCTGCTCCCCAGGGTAACTCCTCTCCACCATGGTACCCGACCCTCACCTCGGTGCTTATCCCCACCCCCACCCCCAGGTGGCCTGGCCGCTGTGATCTACACGGATGCCCTGCAGACCCTGATCATGCTTATAGGAGCGCTCATCCTGATGGGCTACAGTAAGTGGGGCCCCAGGGTCACTTGGGTGGATGACAACCCCTTCTCTCAGGGACGTCTGCTTTCGTCACTGTGATCAGCAAGCCCAGGGTCAAAAGCATACCACGGGGGCATTCCAGTCATGGGTGATTTGCTTGAGACATGGTTCTTTTAGCTGGAAGAGAACTGGGCTTATGGAAACTTATTGTTTTGTTTTGTGTTTTTTTAAGATTTATTTATTTTAGAGGAAGGGGGAGGGGAGGGCAGAAGAAGAGAGAATCTCCAGCAGACCCCCTGCTGAGTGAGAAGCCCCATGTGGGGCTCCATCCCACGACCCCAAGATCATGACCTGAGCTGAAATCAAGAGTCAGCCTCTTAAGCGACTGAGCCACCCAGGTGCCCCTGAGTGGTATATACTTCTCTATCATTTTACTTTGAACCTATCTATGTCTTTATAAACATAGATATGTGTTTATACATATATATATGTATATATTTCCTATTCTTTATATTTTAAGTGGGTTTCTTGTCGACATCATATAGTTGGGTCTTACTGTTTTATCCAATCTGACGATTTCTATCTATGGGTCAATTACATTTATGTACTGATTGATAGGGATGATTAAAACCTACCATCCTGTCAGCTGTTGTCCATTTGTTCCAAATGTCCTCTGGTTCCATTTTTCTTCTTTTAAAAATTATTTTGGTGGGGCGCCTGGGTGGCTCAGTTGGTTAAGCGTCTGCCTTCGGCTCAGGTCATGATCCCAGGGTCCTGGGATCGAGCCCCGCATCGGGCTCACTGCTCAGCGGGAAGCCTGCTTCTCCCTCTCCCACTCTCCCTGCTTGTGTTCCCTCTCTCGCTGTCTCTCTCTGTCAAATAAATAAATAAAATCTTTAAAAAAATAAATAAATAAAAATTATTTTGGTGTTGGCCCTAAAGTTTACAATGTTCATCTCAGTCTTCCTTCTAATATTATCCTACTGCTTCATGTATCCTTTAAGAAGCTTACAATATTACACTCCCAGATGCTCCCTCCCATCTTCTGTGTTATCGTTATCATACATTTACACATGCCCTAAACCCCGATGCCCTGCTACAAGTTTTGCTTTAGACAGTAGATTATCTTTTAGAGTGATTAAAAAGAAGAAAAAAAGCCTTTTGGAGCATCTGGCTGGCTCAGTTGGAAGAGCATTCGACTCTTGATCTTGGGGTTGTGAGTTCAAGCCCCACATTGGGTGTAGACATTACTTTAAAAAAATCTTAAGGGCTGCTTGGGTGGCTCAGTCGGTTAAGTATCTGCCGTTTGCTCAGGTTGTGATCCCAGGGTCCTGGGATCGAGCCCTGCATCAGGCTCCCCATCGGGCTCCCCCCGCATCGGGCTCCCCCCGCATTGGGCTCCTTGCTCAGTGGGGAGTCTGCTTCTCCCTCTCCCTCTGCCTGCCACTCCCCCTGCTTGTGCGCTCTCTCACTATCTCTCTGTGTCAGATAAATAAAAATCTTTAAAAAAGAGAACAGAAACCAAATTGTTATTACAGGGGAGCCTGGCTGGCTCAGTTGGTGGAGTGTGTGACACTTGATCTCAGGGTTGTGAGTTCGAGCCCCATGCTGGGCATAGAGAGTACTTAAAAATAAATGAATAGTTATTAGACCTGCTGCTCGGTCTTACTGTTTAATGGAGCAAATAACTACTAAGCCACAGTTTTTGTGTTTTGATGATTGCCGTCACTATATCTGTTTTCCTTTATAATCCTATGTATTTTGTATTATGCATTGGTTATTAATATTCTGAGAAGCAATACATAATCACCACCAAAGGCATAAAAACAAGGCCGAGAACCTTTAAGGTGACTAACTTTCTTTGTTAGCGCTGCTCGAAGTAGGATGTCACCCATCCAGCCATCCCCTGACCACTCCCCATGGATTGCTCTGAGTTTCTGGCAAATTTGGGTTTCCTCTGCGTTTTAGGTTTTGCTGCAGTTGGTGGGATGGAAGGCCTGAAGGAGAAGTACTTCTTGGCCGTGGCGAGCAACCGGAGTGAGAACAATAGCTGCGGGCTGCCCCGAGAAGATGCCTTCCATATTTTCCGAGACCCCCTGACATCTGATCTCCCGTGGCCCGGGATCCTACTTGGAATGTCCATTCCATCCCTCTGGTACTGGTGCACGGATCAGGTACAGGGCACCTGATGAGGGAGCGCCCTCCAGGACGCTTCTTTGCTTGGGGGGCTGGAGGCTGGGCTGGTTTCCTCCATCTCTTCTCTTGTTTGCTTCCCCCCCTCCCCCGCAAGCTCGACTACTCCTTCTTTCCTACTGCTCTACATTATTTTACTTCTTGAGCTTGCTCATGTAATGGCAAATCCAGGGCTACTAATATTTGCAAAGGGGAACTGTTTTTTGTTTGTTTTTAAAGATTTACTTAATTATTTTGAGAGAGAGAGAGAGCAGAGGGAGGGGCAGAGGGAGACAATCTCAAGCAGATTCTGCTCAGCGCAGAGCCCGATGCCAGGCTTGATTTCACTACCTTGAGATCATGACCTGAGCAGAAGGCAGACGCTTAATGACTGAGCCATCCAGGTGCCTGAGATGATACATTTTATTTTATTTTATTTTATTTTATTTTTTTTTTTTTTAAAGATTTTATTTTATTTATTTGACAGAGAGAGAGATAGTGAGAGCAGGAACACAAGCAGGGGGAGTGGGAGAGGGAGAAGCAGGCTTCCCGCTGAGCAGGGAGCCCGATGTGGGACTCGATCCCAGGACCCCGGGATCATGACCTGAGCCGAAGGCAGACGCTTAACGACTGAGCCACCCAGGCGCCCTGAGATGATACATTTTAAATGGAGTTTAAAATTGATATCGGGTATCATTTATCAACAAATACTCACTGGGTGCCCTCTGTGTACTAGACACTTGGAAATCATGAGTACACACATCAGACAGGGCTCTCTTCTCTCCTGGAGCTCACCTTCTTCTAGTGGGGGGTAGACAGACAATAAGTAAATTATGTGGAATATTTAAAAATGATAAATGCAATTTTTTTTTAAAGCAGGGTAGGGAAAGAGGGGTTAAGAAGGTGGGAATGCAGTTTATTTATTTTTTTTAAAGATTTTATTTATTCATTTGAGAGAGAGAGAGCACGAGCAGGGGGAGGGGCAGAGGGAGAGGGAGAAGCAGGCTCCCCGCTGAGCAGGGAGCCAGACGCAGGGCTCGATCCCAGGACCCTGGGACCATGACCTGAGCCGAAGGCAGACACTTAACCAATGGAACCACACAGGTGCCCCAGGGCTGATGGAAGTTTAAAGTAACCATCACGGAGTAGGGCAACTGAACTTATGCAGGTGACCATGCCAAGAACAGAGCCCAGTTCCCCCCATGGGCCAGAGTTCCTCTACACCCGGGCAGTGGTGGGCACAATACACATGTCCCTTTAAGGCGAGACTATCCTTGGCAAATCTCCTCCCCCATCCCAAGCAAATCTCAGGTAGGAGAGACTTTGGGACACAGTACAAGATCTAGGCTAATAGCATGGGCTTTAAACGTCACAGGCCTGGAATCAAGTTCTGGGGGCATTGGAATACTAACATCTTGTTTCCTTGTTTCCTTACTAACAGTGTGGTTACTAATGGTTACGGAAGAGGGAAGCATGAGGAATTTGGCCATAATCCTTTGGTCACAGGGACAGTTAATAAACCATTAAAAACATTTACATTTTTGCGATGGTTTATGTTAGTGCTCTTGACACAGCTCACCACCAACTGATACTTCTGAATTTGTACAAATATTTCCTTGAGATGCCCCAAGCCCTTCTTAGCTGGAATTCCAGCATGCACCCTGTGAAACCTACCTCCAACCCACCCGCGTTGTTCAGGAGCCTGGGGACTTAGTCACAGAGGACTCAGTCTCCTTCCAAACGCCAGGCAGGGCAAGAGGGCCTAGAAACCCAAGCCCTCTTGATCACATGGTGTAGCCGCTGACCTGGGTTCTGCGGAGTCCCGAGACTGCATTGCTTCATTGTGCTGGTCCTGCCCTAGGGAACGTAGAGCTTTGCCAGCCCTATATCTAGGCTAATTTTAAGATTTTATTATTTATTAGAGGGGGAGAGAGAGCTCACGGGCACGCGTGTGCGGGGGGAGATGCAGCGGGAGAGGTTGAGAGAATCTCAAGCAGACTCTGCGCTCACCACGGAGCCCCACACGGGGCTCGATCTCACAACCCTGAGATCATGACCTGAGCCGAAGTCAAGAGCTGGAGGCTCAACTGACAGAGCCACCCAGGAGCCCTTAGGCTAATTTTAGAGCAGGAGAAAGGCAAAACTAAGCATTTGTGATTCGCTGACAGAGAATATTCCAGATCTTCCTGGGTCGAGACTGAAAAGATAAGTAACAACGGACAATCGTAATGGCACTTAAACGTTTACTACTGTTGTGCTGTGGCCAGTCCCTGGTCTAACCATTCTACATGAATTAATTCCTTTTCATACCATCCCTCTGAACTGTGGTTCCATTACTCGGGCCTGGGGGTTATCCTACAGGGGGATCCCCTTCCCCCCAGGCTTGTGGGTTTTCAAGGAACACAGATCTTTTCAGACTTACTCAGCTGCTTCTTAAATTGATGTTTGTATTCTCCACTTCACGGGAATTAAAGCCAGAATTCTTTTTGGTCACAGTTTTGGATCTCTAGTAGAAAGGGCTTTGTTTTCCAAAGCTATAAATGCTCTCCTCTCAGCTTCCAGAGGGACGGGCTAGGATTAAAGCCTGGGTGCCTCTTTGGGCACCTTACTGAAGCAACCAGACGTATTCTATAGACCCTGATATCCTCACATTTTACTACCACATTCTAAAGTGTTCTAGAAGGCTGCCTGGGTGGCTTAGTAGGTTAAGCGTCTGCCTTCGGCTCGGGTCATGATCCCATGATCCCTGCATTGGGCTCCCTGCTCGGCTGAAAGCCTGCTTCTCCCTCTCTCTCTGCTGCTCTCCCTGCTTGTGCTCTCTCTCTGTCAAGTAAATAAATAAAATCTTTAAAAAAATTTTTAAAAGAAGTAAAGTGTTCTAGAAAACCTCAGTAGGTATATATCTGGAGTTCTAAAAAATAACATAACAGTTAAACCAAATTCTATAAATTTTTTTAAAGATTTACTTATTGATTTGAGAGGGAGAGAGAGAGAGAGAGAGAGCATGAGGTGGGGAGGGGCAGAGGGAGAGGGAGAGAGAGAAACTCAAGCAGACTCTGCACTGAGCAGGGAGCCCAACGCAGGGCTCGATCTCACAACCCTGAGATCACGACCTGAGCCGAAACCAAGAGTCAGATGCTCAACTGACTGCGCCACCCAGGCGCCCCCATTAAACCAACTTCTAAACAAGGATGGTTAACTTCCCAGCTCTGGATTGAGGGCCTCCATGCTCCCCACTTTTCCTCATATAAGCCAATCCTACATTTTAGAGCCTTTCACTTTATGGCATCCAAACAAATATAATTTATGCCTGTCAGGGTACACTTGGTTGCAAGTGACCAAAAAAAAAAAAAAAAAAATCAAATTGAAACTACCTCAGAGAAAGGATGGGGGATATATTAGCTCATGGAATACGAACAGGAAGTTGAACGAGCCTTCAGAAACTACTGGAACATATTCTGGTTTCCCTCTCCCTCATCCATCTTTATCGCCTATAACTGTTGCCTCTCACTGCAGACCAATAGGAAAGAAGCTGGGAACTCCCTAAGTCCCAGTCCAAAACTGCTATAGAAGGGTCTAGCATGGGTCAGGTGCCTACCCCTGGATTAGGCAGCTGTGCCCAAGATGAGAGTGTAGCCATGTAGACAGGGCGTGGGTTTCAAAAGAAGGAGCAGGACACTCTAGGAAGACTACCCCATTAATGCCCACTGTCACAAAAACTGGGAAGAATCCCAACTTTGTCCTGCTCGTCACAGCAGTGGTAATGATGTGACATTTCATTCCCTTTGTCCATAGTTACTGAACCGGCTTGTAAAGGCTCTGGTAACTCAACAAGGCCTCTGTAGCTTCTGCAGATGCTTCAAGACTCAAAGCCGAAAAAAATAGGAGAGAAAGTTCTGGGCTCATGTCGATTCAATCTGAAGGCTGGAGGAGGATTTTGGGGGACCACTCTCCTACTCAGAAAACACTCTGGAACAAGTTATTCCTTTTGAGTAGATAAGGTTTTTTTTTTTTTTTTTAATTATGTGATATACATTTTTAAAGATTTTATTTGAGAGAGCATGAGTGAGGGGAGGGGCAGAGAGAGAGGGAAAAGCAGACTCCCCATTGAGCAGGGAGCCTGATGTGGGGCTCGATCCCAGGACTCGGGGATCATGATCTGAGCTGAGGGCAGATGCTCAAACAACTGAGCCACCCAGGCACCCCAAGATAACTTGAATTTTAAAGAATCTTTCCCAATATGATGGTGGAGGTGCAGCCAGTGGTCTAAGGTCCTCTCATAGTTGGCAATTCTAATGGAGGCTGTAGGTTCTTTCCTTTGCCTCTTCTAGGAAGAAGTTCTGTGGGAAGTTGTAACTGGCCCACCTTGGATTCATACTTTTCCTCAACTGATCATGGTAGCCAGAGAAGTGGAGAAACTCTATGTAGAAATCGAATTGGCCAGGTCCAGCCCCAGGATAAAGGAGTAGGGAGGGGATGGAATGGGGTTCTTAGCTTCCTCAACTGGACCACAGGGATTGGGAATAGGAAAGTGATGTTTCCTCAAAGAGAAGCTAGACAAACCAAGATCCCAAGTCTGCGATGCCTACCAAGAAGCTTTGCACACTTAGCCACTTCAGCCTCCAACCACCCCACTGTTTTCCAGGTGATCGTTCAGCGGTCTCTGGCTGCCAAGAACCTGTCCCATGCCAAAGGAGGCTCTCTGATGGCTGCCTACCTGAAGGTGCTGCCTCTTTTCATGATGGTGTTCCCTGGAATGGTCAGTCGTGTCCTCTTCCCAGGTGAGAAGACAGTGGGGAGAAGAGATCATCTGTCTTTGAGTTGCAGACCCTGTGAAGTGTTCTAAACATGTGACTGCCATCAGAGATTGGGACTGGAGTCCCTGCAGAGTGATTTGGCTGAGGCATCTCTATCCAGACATCTGACTCTCTCCTGTTTCCTAACAGGGCTTCAACAGGAGTGTCTAGTAGATGTCCCAGGCCAGTAGAGGGGAGACCCATTTGGGGCCTTGCCTCAAATGAATTTTTTTTTGAAGCCACAAACTACAGGCTAAGATCTTGTGGTTCCAGATGTCATTTTCTTAAAGACTAATGTGAGAGTTCCTGTTGTGCTTTTTAGTATTTCAGCTCAATGGTTTGGTTAGTTTGGCCCAGTGGAACCCCTTTGGGCGTACATAACAAAAACCAGGGATGTCAAAGCCTCTAGAATATTTGCCTTAGATTTTTTTTTTAATGTGGTAAAGTGATGAGATTTGCACTGTGTGGATAAACAGGACTGGGGGGAGGGTGTTATTGGGAGTCACCATGATGTCAGGAAGTGCTGATCTGTAGGGAAGAAAGCTCCTTTATTCCGAATCACTGAGCTTTCCTCCCGTACCCACCAAGGCTGTTATTAACTCAAAGGGGAGGGTAAGGTAGAGTGCTCCCTCCCCTGCGTTTTATCCTACACAATGTCATGCACAGGTAAAGAAAGGGTAGGATGGCCTAGAAGTTTTGTCAAAATAATTTAGGACAATAAGCCTTAGGAGCAAAAAGCTGGGGAAGGAAGGGGGCGGGGGGGGGGGGGAGCTCTACATGGTGCTAGACTCTGGGCTTCCCGCTCCTCCAGCGCAGAGGGCATGAAGAACCCAGAGTCACTGGTCCTGGTTCCAGGGAAGGTGCACAAGACTTGGGAAAAGCCAGGTCAGAGTGAACTGGGATTTGGGATTTGTGGTGACTTGATGGAAAATACACAGCTTTTGGGTAAGGCTTGACATATGAACAAAGAACGTAGCTTTAAACAACCTACATTCATCATGCTAAGAGTCTTACAGAGTGTGGTCTTTCTGAATATGGACTCTGATTTGAATGTTGCAGCCAGAATCCTGGCTCTGCCACTTCCTAGCGGTGTGACCTTGGAAAGCCACTTGCCTCTGTTCCCTCACTCATAAAATGGGGATAATCCTTCATGAGGCTTAAAGCAGTTCTCGGCACGAGGTAAGCACTATAGAAGTGTTTACTCTTATTTTATGTATTATCTCATTTATTCCTCAAAACAACCTTATGAGGTAGGTACTGTTAGGGCTCTTTTCATTTACAGATGAAGAAACTGAAGTTCATCCACTCATTTATTCTTCCATGTGTCCATCAAAGATTCTGAGAGCCAATGATCTGCCAGGCCTTATTCTGGGAGACCCTGGGGATCCATAAGTGAACAAGACAAACAGTATCCCTGCCGTTGGTGGGGCTCACATTCTAGTGGTGGAGGAGACACAGAAAGATAAGGAAATAAGTAAATGAGACATTCATTGATTATGTTGAGAGCTGTGAGCCATTGATTGTGTTGAGAGCTGTGAGTAAAAGGCACAGGGAGACATCAGGGAATGCTTTGTGGGGTTTCTTTTGATAGGGTTTCCAGGGATGGCCTCTGTGAGGAGGATGAGGCAACAGTTGATCCATATGGGTCGTTTTTTTTTTTTTCTTTTTTGGGGGGAAGGGCAGAGGGAGAGAGAGACAGAGAGAGAATCTTAAGCAGGCTCCATGCCCAGCACAGAGCCTGACGTGGGGCTCCATCTCATGACCCTAAGATCTGAGACCTAAGCTGAAATCACGAGTCAGACACCTAACCAACTGAGCCACCCAAGCACCCTGGGTGGTTTCAAAATACATTTCAGAGTGGATCCAACAAGATTAATGATGGGTTTGATGTGGGGCATAAGGAAGAGCAATCTAGACACCTCCTAGGTCAAGTGACTTGCTAGAAATTAACCTGGCTAGTGCTGTGTGAGCTGGAATTGGAACCCGGGTGCATCTGCCTCCAAAGCCCAGCTCTTAATGATGTTATTGTCTCTCTTAGCAAATTACACCTTAAGCTTTGGGTAGGTGTCTGGAAGATCAATAGTAAGACCTTGACCATCATTCTTAACAGCCAACGATCATGTCAATCAACAATCATGATTAAGTGAAACATAATGCCATGCTCTATGTCCCTAAGGACTTTTTAATGTAACAGATGAGTATGGTACTCATGAAAAAGCAAGATAAGATATAAATCAAAACACTCTAGCATATGGTACTAACAATAAGTGAAAGGAATTTGAGAGTGAAGTAGGGTGGAGAGGGTGAGGTGGGCATGGTGTGTTTGAAGGCCTGGACAAGTTCTTCTCAAAGTGTGGTCCCCAGTCCAGTAGCATCGATGTCACCTTGGAACTTGTTAGAAATGCTAAGCCAAGATGTACTTCAGTGGATGAATGGATAAAGAAGATGTGGTTCATATATACAATGGAATATTACTCAGCCATCAGAAAGGATGAATATCTACCATTCACATCAACGTGGATGGAACTGGAGGGTATTATGCTAAGTGAAATAAGTCAATCAGAAAAACGTAATTATATGGTTTCACTCATATGTGGAATATAAGGAATAGTGCAGAGGACATGAGGTAGTGGGGGGAAATTGAATGGGAAGAAATCAGAGAGGGAGACAAACCATATGAGACTCCAGGAAACAAACTGAGGGTTGCAGAAAGGGAGGTGGGTGGGGGGATGGGGTAACTGGGTGATGGGCATTAAAGAGGGCACATGATATGATGAGCACTGGGTGTTACACTGAACTGATGAATCACTGAACATTATATCAAAAACCAATGATGTATTATACCTTGGCTAATTGAATTTAAATTAAAAAAAAAAAAGAAATGCAAACTTTCAGGCCTTGTCCAAGACCTGCTGAATCAGAATCTCTTGAGGTTGAGGCCCAGCAATTTAATAAGCTCCCCAAAAGACTGAGAAGCCCTTGCCTAAAGTGCTAGGCTCCAGGCCAAGCCACTCTACCTTCCTGTTTCCATGTCTCCCTCTATGTCTGCTCTGCCAGTTCCCCCTGAATCTTCAATTGGGTCCAGACACCACCCAAAAGGATGCTCTAATACTGAGCTATAATGAGCCTGGACAACACCTTCTTCCACTTATCCATCTGATAAATGGTACACACTTTGAAAGGAACCATAGCGGAAATTAAGAGAGAAGCAAAACCACCCTCAAAAACAGTAAAACACAAGTCTAGAAATGTACCCATTTACAAACCCAATCATCCCCACCTGAGCTCTGGAATACATTAAGGGTATGAGACCTATCCATGATATTTACTAGCTGTTTGATTTGGGGAAGCCTTTTCACCTTTCTGGGCCTCAAATTTACTTGTCCTTACAATAGGTGTAATAACCACATCTTCCCCATGGAGTTGTGAAGAATACAGTGAGAATTGTATTGAATTGAATGTTAGCATTTGGAAATAGGAGATTTTGTGTTGTTTGGATCTGACCTTGCCAGAAGCATCCTTTTTTTTTTTTTTTTTTTTTTTTAAGATTTTATTTATTTATTTGACAGAGAGAGACACAGCGAGAGAGGGAACACAAGCAGGGGGAGTGGGAGGGGGAGAAGCAGGTTTCCCGCGGAGCAGGGAGCCCAATGCGGGGCTCGATCCCAGGACCCTGGGACCATGACCTGAGCCAAAGGCAGACGCTTAATGACTGAGCCACACAGCACCCCCAGAAGCATCCTTTATGTCAACTATCAGAGGGCTTGATAAGAGAACCCACACTATATATGAAATGGTTGATTAATTAGCCCAAGACAGGTAGGTGGTTGTTACCCAATGGTGGGTTAATGATCCATAAGGCTGTTGGTTTCAGTTGTAGCTTAGCCAACTAATATCCTAGGATGAATATATTCTTTTTTTTTTTTTTTGAAGTAAGCTCCATGCCCAGCATGGAGCCCAATATGGGGCTTGAACTCATGACCTTGAGATCAAGACCTGAGCTGACATCAAGAGTTGGATGTTTAACCGACTGAGCCACCCAGGCTCCCCGGATGAAGCTGAACAGACAAGGACAACTGCCACAAACATGCTTTGTAAACTGTGTATGTCACGTTTCATGGTTGAAAAGTGCATGTCTGGAAGGTTAAACAACCTAAGGTTAACAACCAAAGGTTAAACTATGTAGTTAATTAAATATCCCAGGGAGAGTCTTGCTCCATCTCAGTGTACCTTGAAGAGAGGAGCTTTTGGGGGCGCCTGGGTGGCTCAGCTGATTGGGCTACTGACTCCTGGTTTTAGGTCGTGGTCTCAGGGTTCTGGGCTCAAGCTCTCCCTCTTCCTTTCTCTCTAAAGTAAATAAATCTTTAGAAAGAGAGAGAGAGGAGCTTTTGGACAAAAAGAGGTAAAGTCCATATGATCTGAATGTGAATAAGACCTTTGCCTGCCTTTACAATATTCTGGGCATGGGAATGAAACTATTTCCTTATCTTCTTTTAAGACTTCTTAGAAGAATCATAAAAAGCCAAGAACTTTGACCTGTCAAAAGCATTTTTCTCAAGATTGTTTCTGCTCAGGACTTCTCTTCAAATATCACTTTTGATCTACAGTCTTAATTTTGTCTAAGGCTTGAACCAGAGCTTTGGGGGCATCTACTTCTATTCTGTAGCAATTGTATTATTAATTGTGGCCACAACACCCATTGGTGGATGTTCGTGAGTCGAAGGGTCCCAGCCTTTGAGAAGACATAATAATGCGTGGAGAAATTTTATGAAGATCAGTTTGCCCTTGGACTTCCCAGTGGATGAAAGGGGCTAGGGCTATATCCATTTCTTAGGTCTTATATTACATTAAAAAGAAAATGAAGATAGAACAATACTGCATTTTAAAATTGTGGTGTCCTTTAAGTGGTTATAGTTATTAAATTAGCAGTTTCAATGCAGGTAAAAATATAGAGACTAAGTGTACAACCTCACCTGGAGATACTGTCAAACATCTACACTTGGGGTCTCAGTTAAATGGTCATCATGACCTTGATAATGCACTGGAACCAGGCAGGAAGTTGGCATGAGCGGTGGAGGGCTTCACGTTCACTTGTAAACTGAGGTTCGAGATGGGCGGACAGGAAGTCCATCACCCTTCAAAATGAGGAGCAAGGACTGAAGACTTTGGATTGAGCAGAGGAGGCCCAGGAGGGATTTATGGGAGTTATTTCTCAGTCCACCTGGTGAAGGAGAACTTGAGAAGTAGTAAGTGCCCCAGCTGGGGTGAGTGGTGTTGGGTAGGCATTGGGGCGTTGGTGAGGAGCACTGGTTAACTCAGATGTCAGGAGCTGAGGAAGTGAGAAGGTGACAAGAAAGGTATCCTTCAGACGCAGGTGCCAAACCATTGAGACCAGAGTTCTGAAGGTCCCAGTGGCCAGGATTAAGTCTTGGATAGGGTGCCTGCCAGACTCATTAAAGACAGAAAAGCATATACTCTCTTGGTCTTCCTTCTCTGAAAAATTGGATTTCGAGTCAGGAGACCTGGGTTTCAGTTCTGCCTCTGGCATGACCTTGCTGGGTGTTTATACTCAGGTCTCTCGCCCTGATTCTTCATCTGTGAAGTGGTGGAAGTAAGCACTGTGATAGCTAGCTCTGTCCCATAGAAATTTGTTGAGCACCTGCTCCGCCTCACGCTCTGGACTCCAAGCAGGAGTATGGATGTGTATGCTTGGGACGTGTTCATCATCGTACTAGGAAGAGATGACGAACTGCAGATGCCAGGAAGGCTGGGTGGCTTTACACCAGAAAATCAGAATGCTGTTCAGGAGAGCAAAGACCCGACACAGAAATGCAGGAAGAGGGGGAGAGAGAGATTCAGCTAGCACAGTTGGGTTGTTAGGAGCCTAATACGCGAACAGCTCTTGAGGAGCTGGGGGAAAAGAGGGATTCGGAAAATATTTGCCCCGTGTGGGGCAATGGCATTCTCCTGTGCATCCCCGAGGAACTGTAGGCAAGATATGAATTGCTTGTGTCCCCATTTCGGGGGCCCGGGGGATGCAGCCTGATGGGGGATGCTGTGGAGAATGGCCGCTAGGTGTCTCAGTTTTATTTGGGTGACAGTAATAACAGCCGAAGTGCATTCAGTGCTTCCTACATATCAGTTTCCGGGCCAAGCACATGACGTCTGTCATCTCGGCCAACCCCCATGATAATCATACAAAGTAGACTTACATTACTGTCCCAGTTTTACAGATAGGGCAAGGTTAAGTAAGAAGGTCATGGTTTATAAAGTCTAGGCTCCTTTTTTATTTCACTGAGCTATACAGGTATAGACAGTCATCCCGTCTCCCGGCACGGGCCTGCGTCAGGCCATGCTAGTGGCTCGGCCTGGGCTCACCCTGGGCCTTGTTGTTCCCACAGATCAAGTGGCTTGTGCAGATCCAGAAACCTGCCTGAAGGTCTGCAGCAACCCCTCTGGCTGCTCCGACATCGCATATCCCAAACTTGTGCTGGAACTCCTGCCCACAGGTAATGTCCACTCGTCCCTAAATGGAGTCCCCGTGGCGCTCCCGGGAGGGAAGACCTTGGCCGGGCCCTGATCTGAGGGAGGGACAGGATGGGAGGGCGGCAGGAGGGAATGCGCTCTGGGCTGAGGGACTGAGCCCCAGAGCCAGGGCCCTCAAATAAAACCCAGGTCCTGGCTATGCCCCCCCTCCAGCCCCAGTCCCTCCTCGTGACTCCCACCCCTGAGTTCTGCTTCCTCCCGGTGGCATCTACTGGGATCAGCTGGTGCTGTGGGCCTGGGGTAATGGGGTCATGAGTGGAGGCAGCAGCAGTTAGCAGGAAAAGCCTGAGGCCCATAGACCTCCCTTTTGCCCCCAGGGCTCCGTGGGCTCATGATGGCTGTGATGGTGGCGGCGCTCATGTCCTCCCTCACCTCCATCTTTAATAGTGCCAGCACCATCTTCACCATGGACCTCTGGAATTACATCCGGCCTCGGGCATCAGAGAAGGAGCTCATGATTGTAGGCAGGTAAGGTTGTACTGAGTGGGACTGGGGAAGGAGAGTGAAAAGTTTAGAAACCCAGGGCGGAGAAAGCTGAGCCCACCCAGAGGCAAAGCCCGACCAGCCACTCATCCTGGAGGCTCTGATGGCAAAGGTGAGGTTCCTTAAGGCTCTGTATGAATAAATCACTCATTCAAGAGATGTTTGCTGAGCACCTACTATGTGCCAGGTGGCTGGACGCAGAGCAGGGAAAAGCAAAGATTCAGTTTCTGCTTTCACAAAGCTAAAGAGAAGATAATTAAAGAGAGAGGATAATTAAAAAGAAATTACAACCCCAATGAGTGCTATGAGGAGGAGCCAGGAGATGTAGGGATTCAGAGGAGTCCCTAGCCTGGACTGGGTGAGACCTGAGGGATGAATAGGAGTTAGCCAGGTAAAAGGGAGGAAGGGGTTCTGGGGACTGGGCTGGGGTGGGGGGTGGGGAAGGTTTCCCTACTAAGGTTTCTGTAAGGTCCTGAAATCTAATGGGGGGGGGGGAGAACGGAAGGGACTGAAATGGATGGTATGCAAGTCTTATGGAAAATACATGCTAATAAGCATCTTGGGGCCCTGAGGGCTATCTTAGCTTTCGGTTAGGGAAACAGTTCTTAGGTCTGACACTGAGAACATAACTCATAAAAGAAAAAAGAAAAAAAAACCAAATACATTAGACTTCATCAAAAGCTAAAACTTTTTCATTTCAAAAGACACCATTAAGGAAATGAGAAGACAAGCCACAGATAAGGAGAAACTATTTGCAAGTCATGTAGCTGACAAAGGACTTTTGATCTAGAATGATCTGCAAAATGAGATCATAACCCTAGAAAACTGTAGGGAGATACCACAACGTGCTCACTAAAATGGCTATAATCAGAAAGACAGAGGGACGCCTGGGTGGCTCAGTCGGTTAAGCGTCCGCCTGCCATTCCCCCTGCTTGTGCTCTTTCTGTCTCTGACAAATAAGTAAAATCTTAAAAAAAAAAGAAAGAAAGAAAGAAAGAAAGACAGACAAGGAGATAGAGAAGTTGGAACTTTCTTAACACTGCGGGTGGGAATGTAAAATGGTTCAACTGTTCAAAACAGTTTGGCAGTTTTTAAAAAAAATTAAACATACAACTTATCATATGACCGAGCAGTTGCATTCCCAGAAATGAAAACATATGTCTACATAAAGATTGCATTCCCAGAAATACATAAAGACGCAAACACAAATATTCACTTAGCAGCTTTTGTTTACAAGAGTGGAAAAATAGAAAAAACTCAAGTGTCCACTGACCACTGCAGGATAAACAGTGGCATGTCATGGTAGATCCATTCAATGGAGTATTTTTCAATAATAAGAAGGAATGACATACTGTGATCATGCATGATGCATGGATGAACCTCAAAAGCATGCTACGTGAAGGAAACCGGCTGCCAAAGACCACATGCTGTTGAATCTTATTTCTGTGCAATGTCCAGAAAAGGCAAACCCATAGAAATAGGAGCAAATAAGGAATAAATTGTAAATGGGCGTGAATGAACTTGTTTGGAGTAATGGACTTGTAAAACTTGATTGCATTGCCCGGAGTTATGGGATTGTACTCTTAGAATGGGTGAATCTTGTGGCATGTAAATTCTACCTCAATAAAGCTGTAACAGAGAAAGAGCAGTAAGTGTTTCCGGGGAAGACATGCTAACAAGGGGCTCTCTCCGCCTGGCACTAGGGCGTTTGTGTTGCTGCTGGTGCTGGTCTCCATCCTCTGGATCCCCGTGGTCCAGGCCAGCCAGGGAGGCCAGCTCTTCATTTACATCCAGTCCATCAGCTCCTACCTGCAGCCACCCGTGGCCGTGGTGTTCATCATGGGATGCTTCTGGAAATGGACCAATGAAAAGGTAGCTCATCACCCATGAGGATGTCTTAGTGACATGGGTGGCATTCCAGAGGATGAGTTCTGGGGACGGAGGTGTGGGGAGGGGGCCACCTGGCCTTTGAAGAGCAACCATGGGGGTTCTGTTTTGATGCATTGTGTCATGAAACAGGAAGCTAAATTCACAAGGAATGAGTAAATTATTCACGAATGATTAGTTATGTGTGAAAGATAAACAGATAAGTAGCTGCAATCCTTTTCAAATTACTGACGCCTGCATCGACCGTCCCTAGAAAGGCGGGCTCTTGAAAATGGCTCATCGAGGTCTGCAGAGGCTCAGGCTGGTCGCCCCGTAACCCTGGACGTCTCTAAGATGGCCTTGCTCTGATTTGCAGGGGGCCTTCTCAGGTCTGATCTTGGGCCTTCTCCTAGGCTTGATTCGGCTGGTCCTGGACTTCATTTACCCGCAGCCTCGGTGTGACCAGCCAGATGACCGCCCCACCGTGGTGAAGGATGTCCATTACCTGTATTTCTCCATGATTCTGTCTGCAGTGACTCTGATCACGGTGTCCATCGTGAGCTGGTTCACAGAGTCACCCTCCAAGGAGATGGTACCTTTGGGTTTGATACTATATAACCACTGAGATCCTTGGCCGCAAGCGACAGAAAACTGACCCAAACTGGCCTCAGCGAAGATGGTTTGACTGTTCAAGAAGCTGGGACATCCAGGGTTGGGCTTTAGGGACAGCTTGATTTGGGATGGAAGACCATCCGAATCCATCCTTCATTTCCGCCCCAATTTTCAGGCGCCGTGTGGGGCTGGCAGTTTCCAGGGATTTTATCTTTTCTCATGCTCATCAAGCAAAAGCAGAAACATGTTTGTCCCAGCATTTCCAGCAGGGTTCCTGATTCCCATCGATGCAGTCAGCTCGACACATGTTTACCCATGAACCAGTTCAGTTTCTGTGGCTAGAGAAATGCATGTGCTGAATGGCTGATGGGGGGGGTCCCCCAAAAGCCCCAGGCTAGGGTTAAGCTCTGGGGGGCCAGAATGAAGGAGGGTGAGATCCCAACAGAATGAGGGCTGCTGAAGAAAGCCAGGGGAATCGTGGGGGAAATGTCCATTGATTCTGCAGAGGGCAGGGAGCTGGAACTTGTTGGAGGTGCAGTGATGGGGGGCGTTCTCACATGTGAGGCTGAACATGGGTTCGAGCAGGGGACCCTAATCTGATCCATCTCTGCTCCTTAGGTAAGCCGCCTGACCTGGTTTACTCGTCATGACCCCATGGTCCAGAAGGAACAGGTACCACCAGCAACTCCTCAGACTCTTACCATCTCTCCAAATGGGACACCAGAGGCCAGCATCACCAACATCCAGTTGGAGATTGTTCAAGAAAACAGAGCCAAACCCCACTGCTGTGAGTTGCCTCTCCTCGGTTACAGTAGAAGCCCAAGAAGCATTAGGTGTTTAAGGGGAGATTTTTCTACCAAATCACCAGCCAGAAGGGGGATGTCCTTGGAATGTTAGCATCCCCTGACCCCCAGTATCTGTTCTAACTTTCAACAGATGCTCAGTGGGGAGCAATAACAGCAAACGCATGTTGGGTGCTTGCTAAAACATGGCTCACTCAATCCCATGAAATCTCACCAGGTAGGCTGGAATGCTATTGGCTTTCTCTAAATTGCTGGTTTCAAATTGGCAGCTTGCAGACATACCGTGGTGTAGTCCACCTACCATTTTAATAAAAGGTGAGTTAACATTGAAAAATCAGGAGATTTCACATAAAATTCCAGATTTCCATCTCCTTTTGAAACGTGGGAAGATGTAACAACACTGGGCCCCCATGTCTGCATGACTCACGTTGTCCGGAGCTTGGAAAGCAGGCCCTTCAGACCTGGGCTGTGCCCTTCAGTGAGCCAAGGTCCCCATCTGCCCCTATTGCCCCATGACCCTGCGGCCGTGGGCTGTCATTTACCATCACACGTGGCCTTTTACATCTACCAATATACATGTACATACGCGTACAAACGTTCTGTGGCTATGTATCCATGTCAACCTAACGAGATAGATCCAGAAGACTGTGTGTTTCAAGAAAAATGAGAGAATCTTTCCTGGTTCATATTTTGACAAGTTTAATAAGCAAGGTGGCTCCCCCTGACCACGTGCCTGGCTCTAAAGGCCGTGGAGCTTGCAGCCCCAGCTTCGAATGGGGAAATAGTGTCCCCACAAGAGTGCCCTTCTCTGCCTTGGGCCTCCTGGCAGGCAATGTGATAGAGAGGAGGGAGACAGATTTGGCTTCTAAACCCACCCCTGCCACTGCTTACCCACTACATGGCCTCACCCAAGTTAGTCAAGTGAGGCTCTGTCTCTTCATCTGAAAATGATAAGTCTGAAAATACCACTCTTCCGGATTAAGGTATTCATGAATACTTTCCAGAAAAGGTATGGAAAATACTCACTGGGCACGGAACACAGCTGGTTGGCCCCTCTGCTCCCTTCTCTGGGAGACACAGCCCACATCCTTATGACCTTCCTTTGGGTTCTTCTAGGTGACACGACCCCAAAGCGGTCCAAAGTGATGCGAGCCATCTTGTGGCTCTGTGGAATGGAGAGCCTGGATAAGGAGCCCCCGAGCAAAGCGGAACCCGTCATAGTTTCCTTGGAAGAAAACCCCCTCGTGAAAACCCTTCTGGACATCAACCTCATCGTCTGCGTTAGCTGTGCCATCTTTCTCTGGGGCTACTTTGCTTAACGTCGGGGGTGAACCCAGGGGTCCAGTCTGTTGTCCGCGCCCTCTTTTTGTAATGAAAGGAAATAAATAATAAAGCTTCGTTTGTTTACTGTGAGGCTTCAAAGGAGTTCATGGGCCATTTTCAACGTGACATTTAGCTCTTTTCTTCTTAAAAGGGAATGGAGGGTAAAAGGTGGGGGAGAAAAGAAGTGTCAAAGCTGCCTCTTCTCAAAAGGCTATTCACTCTTCTTGTCTATTGTGCGACACCAAGGGCGAAATTCAAACTGATAAACAAATGAAGAGACCTGCCAGGCCTCCGAGTCTGGCAGCAGCCCCATCTCCAGGGCCGAGCACCAGCATTTGGACTTTGCCCGGCTCACGTTCAAAGCGCAAGGAATGGGACCCGCAGGCCACCGCTTGCCTCCACTCCTGCTGGCTTTGGGTGAAGGAATAGCTGGTCCCCAGAGCTTTCCTCGCTGTGACACTTGCTTTTCCATATGATCTCTGGGAAGTAGACCAGAGGGGGCACCCTGGAATCTTGTGCTTTAAGGGAATCAGGGAAATGTGTGCACTTCCCAAGCGCTGACGTCGATTCTCTTTCTCTGCTTAATTCCCACAAGGCTGCTTGCCCTCAAACAAGCGGCCAGAAGGATGGGCAACCCCACAGCAAATCTCTACTGACCGAGGGGCGGTGGGGCTTTGGACCTGAAGAGCAGCCACCCCTGTTCCACGCAGTCCCAGCCATCCTCCTTTCTGTGTTCTGGGCTCTGCTGGGGTCTGCCGGAATGACCCACACAGGCTGTTGGCTGCGTGCACGGCTAAGGTCAAGGGCAGGCCCACAGAGCCAGCCCTGGGGGAGCCTAGCGCCTCGAGTCGTGATTCTGGCCCTGGGATAAAGGGAGCTGGGGCGGACTGGAACCACTTACTGGCATAACAGAACTCGGAACTCTGTTCTCAGAGCAGTCTCTCCAGGGACCCCGATTTCCACACTTGAAAGGAACACGGACAGGAAACCCTGAGGCCGAAGGGCCACTGGCTTCACTTGGTCACCCAACGTGTCTCTGGAGTCCCTGCTGGTTGCTCTCAGGACCTTGTCAGAGGCCTGGCTCTGCCACACTGGTCCCGAGGTCAGCGGGGGGTCGGGTGAAGGCACACCCCCGCCTTTGTGGGGAGCCGTTCGCTAACGTGGCCACTCTCCAGACCCTCAGGAACTGTCCCCCGACCGGAGCCTGGGATGGCCTGCGGCAAGTGGGCTCCAGGGGGAGGCTAAGCGCTCCTCTCCAAGGGCCCAAGGCGGGGAGGGGAGGCCCAGCAGGCTCTGCTGGGGTCCTGAGCTCCTTCCCCCTGCGGCCACTCAGCCAAGCCCCAGAGACCTCTGCTGCCACTGGTGGGGCTTGGAAGTGCGTCTCAGTGGGAGCCATCACGACGGACATGCAGGCCGATGCCATCTCTCCCCCGGGTCACTGTCACAGCCTCCTGACTGCTGGCCTTCCTGACTCCAGTCTTGCTCATTGTGCAGCCACGGGCAAAGACAGCGAATCCGACTGCGCCACTCTTCTGCCTAGAATCCTTCAGTGACTCTCCCAGGCTCCCGGGATGAAGCCCACATTCCCTGATGGGAATTACCCCTCATGGCCAGGCCCCTCTCTGGCTTTGACTCTGATCACTCTCCCCTCGCCGCTTTGCCATGCCAGATCTTTCCTTGTCCCCAGCACCGCCACTACGACATTCCAAAGTGGAGGCTTAGAAACATCCGCCAGTGAGCTGCTACCCCATGTGATGCAACAGACTGTGAGTCACAGATGTCACTTGGCCGGAATGAAGAGATGGCAGAACAGGGTCTACGGGAAGAGAGGGAAGGCTCTGGAATATGGTCACAGGCTGCCAGGGCCACAGTGCTGATGGGAAAATGGTGGGAACAGATGTCAGGTGGAGAAGCCGGTGGAGGGTCTGTCTTCATACCTTCAAATATGAGCACCTGTGGGGCTCACTGGACTTGGGGGGCACTGGGAGCTGGAGTCCCAGGAGGGGGACAAGGGTCTCCAAATGCTGCACCAAGAACGGGATAGATGGGTCCTGAATGCAAGGCATGGTGCGAGGAAGAGGGCCTTGACCCTGGTGTTGCCGTGGGTGGGGGAGCAGAAAGAGAAGGCCTGAGCACATAGGGCTAGAACGTTCTACGAGAAACTGTTCTGAGGGAAGGAAACGGAAACCAGCATCTTCCTAGACACCAGCACCTTCCTGGATGATTAGGGATGGCCACTATGAGTGAGTTTAGATTATAAAACCTCTCCTCTCTGATGGTGTTAGTGCCAGGAGAAGGGGACAGCAAGGTGGTGACTGTCCCAGCAGGGGTAATCACGTCTCTGCGGGAGCTTGCAGATGCTTCCACCATGATGTGCTTGCGGTTCCGAACGCAAGCCGAGCCCCCATCCAGAAGATGGGCAGTAGCCTTGGTTTGGTATTTACCTTTGACACGCAGACAAAACCAAATTATCATCATTTTTCTTTAGATTGGAGCTGCTGGGGTTGGGAGATTTTAACAAATGAAGGAGAGTGAAAACTGAAACATTCTTCAAATAAAGAGGGTCTGTGTTATGTTTCAGAGCCAGCAATAACAAAACACGTGTGCCACTCTGGGGACAATGTCCAGCACGGACCTTCCTGGTCCCCAGACACCCACACCACCTCCTCGGCAAGCACGGCATCTCCGTTTTCTCCTGAGCACCAGCGCTGCAGAGGAAGCACGTCCAAGGCGCCGCCGAGATGCCTCACGGCGCACAGCGGGCTCCCTGGAGAAGGGGCTCAATGCCGATGGGCAACCGACACCGAGACCCTTGGTCTCTACGAGGAGCCTTGATCTACAGCCAAGGAGGGATGGCTTCTGAGGAGGGAGACGGTCAGCCTTAAGCAAATATAAATTTAAGATACAGGGGGAAATGGGTTCATGGGTATATATTTTCAATGTCATTAATAAGTGTAGGAAGTGCTTTGGGGACACAGGGATCTTTGATGTCTCACCCAAATTCTGTTTGGTTAAGTGACAAGACAACACGTGCGCGCACACACACACAAGCCACAGTTTTGTTTCCGAGAATTATAAAGTTTTCATATAAACCACAGAATATATTTAATTCAAATTAAACATGAAACTAGAATAATGTTCGGTCCTTATCAAGTAGCAATTACATTGTTTAAAAAAAAAACACAGTACATTTCTTTCTACATTCTGGCAATCCAACAAGGCACAAGTCACATCCAGTTTGCTGAGGTGACGGATCCAGCAGTCACCATCAATGCTCGTGGGTTTGAGGGGTCGGGGGGGCACGACCATACTTCATACAAAATGATTCTGCAGCAGTTATGAAGGAGAGGAACCTCCCCCCTAATAGAATGAAAGTCCAAGTAGCAGGAAGTAGGCGATTTGCATAATGCATGTATTTTATTAAATAGATAGTTCATGCGCTGCTTCTTCTTCATTCCAAATTGCCTTTCATGCCACCTGCCTCAACGGCTGTGACAAAGATTCCTACACACATCTCGGCAATAATACTCTTTCCATTCTGGGTACTTCTTTTTTCTTTTTCTGTTTTTCTTTCTTTTTAATTTTTTTTTTTTTTAATTTTTTTGGCATGATTTCTTTCCCGTGTAAAGAAAGCCAACTTCAAGACACAGGTCATTCAGCTTAAAGTGTCAGCCTCCACCTTCTCCTGGGGCTGTGGGGAGGCGAAGGCCTGCATGCCAGACCTTCTTTTCCCTTCACTGAAAGCTCTTCACTGTTTGGTCTGCAGAGAGAAGCGCGCACCTGCCCCTGTTCTGCTCACCAGGGTGAAAGGGGGCGGGGCCGGGGTGGGGCCGGGGCGTGGCTTTCTTCACAGGGCAGTGCTTTCTGTATCGTTGTCTATATCCAACAGAATGCGTCCGGGCAGGTCTTTGCTGGCTGAGTCTGAAAGCATGTCAGGAAAGGTGCTGCGAAGCGGCTCTGAAACTCTAGAACTGGTGTCTGGACAAAAACAGGAGACATGCTGTCAGCGTGTGGTAATGCCCACGAGGCCGCCCGAGGGCGCTCTAGAAGAAGAGAAGCTGGACAGTCCGAGTCAGCCCATGCACACACACCCTCGATCACTACAGGCACCGTCAGCCCCTGGAAGTTGGGTCAAGCCTCTCAGACCCCAGGGCAGCCGAGTGGCACAGCCCTGCCTCCTGGCTCTGGTGGCCCTTCCCGGGAGCCCTCAGAGATGCAGCCCTTGCAGGGGGCGCTCGTTCTGACCGAAGAGAGGAAACCTCATTCTCACCAAGCCTCTCATGCGCGAACTAAAACCTCCTCACAAATCAGGGCTGAGGGGATAGGTGAGCCTCACTGGAGAGAGCCCCCTCCTCTGGGACCCAGGAGTCTGTTCTCCTGTTACTCCTGCTATGCCAGCCCTGGCACCAGTGACATTTTGGGCTGGATCAATCTGGGTTGGGGGGTCGTCCTGTGCCCTGTAGGATGTGCAGCAGCCGTCCTGCCCTTCATGCATGAGAGGCCAGTGGCAGACAGCCCTCTCTCCCCCAGTGTGACAAAGATGTCTCCAGACACGGCCAGATGGCCCCTTGTCAACCCCTGGGTGACAATCCCTGAGGTAGATCACCAGCCTCTCACAAATACCGATTTCTCTTCTTCTAATACTTATACTCCAGTTCCTTTTTCATGTCTTATTATGTTGGCCGGAATTCCTCTAGCCAGAGGGCAAATGCGGAATCCTCAAGCCGTCGGTCCCTCACTCCTCAACCCACAAGAGACATCTTCACCTGCCATGGCCGGCCTCCTGGTGAGGCTGGGGAGGCTCAGATGCATTCGTTCATGAACAAGTACTTACTGAGCATCTCCCTGAGAGGGCACAACAGTGAACAAGCCAGACACAGCTTTAATGAAGCCGGCAGTCCAGTGGGGGAGACGGCCCCTGATCAAAACAGAATCATTTGTTTCTCTAGGAGGTGTGTGTTTTAGCAAATTGTGAGGGCCTAGTTAGAGGTTTTAGGGCCAGTGCAGGAGAGAAGGGAGAAATTCAGATTTGCTGTAGTTTCACGTTGCCGGGCTGGAGTGTCCTGGGAGTCTCCCCAATATGTTTAAGAACTTCTCTTAACTTCTCTTTCACCTGCTCCTTCTCCACACAGGCTGGGGGCACACACAGGTGCGCTCTGGGGGGCTCACTGCTTTAAGACTGGATCCTGCTCCTGCATAACCCTACAGTTCTGAGCTGCGAGATCTATTTACTCCCCTTTCTCACAAGGGCTCTTGGGTTGGCGGCCCCAGCCCTCCAAGTTTCCTATGCAACCAACTCAAGAGAAATTTCTAGATTTATGGAGATGCCAAGGTGTGAGAGGTTCAAGTGCTGAATGCACTTGACAGTTCCGGTCTTACAATAATTGTAAAACCAACTGAACTGTGCTGCATTGCACTGTCCAGTGGTGCAGTCAAGGGTGGGCTGTGTGCACAGAACAGGGATCCAAATGTCTCAGACTTGACCTCAGCAGAAAGGAAGTCACGAGAGCAGGGACCGTGTCTGTCTTGTTCAGTGCATCCCCAGTGCCTAGAACAGTGGCTGTTTAACGGCTCAATCTCAAAAAATTTTGTGGCTGGCCAGTTGGATGGATAGATGAGGAAGAGCCCTCCAGCCCTCCCATTTTTCCAATCCTCCCCTCCTATAGTCTCAGGCAGAGTAGTCACGTCTCAAAGACAAGACTGGTACAAGAAATCCATTGCAAATTCAATCCCTAACCCAACAAGACAGATGGTGCAACCAGTCAGTGTCTCTTTTTAGCCTGAAGAGTTTACCAGAGACTATGGAACTGCCATGCCTGGTGGGGGATGTGTGATGCAAAGGCACTATACGTACTGATTAGATTTCTACTTGTTAATATGTGGATTTACATGCAAACCAACACCGATCAGCCACAGATCCTTTTCAGAGGACAAACTTTCTTTTCTTTTCTTTTCTTTTTTTTTTCCTTTCCTTTTCTTTCTTTCTTTCTTTCTTCCCTTTCCTTTTACTTCCTTCCTTCCTTCCTTCCTTCCTTCCTTCCTTCCTTCCTTCCTTCCTTCCTTCCTTTCCTTCCTTCCTTCCTTCCCGTCACACATAAATAATTTCTGGATTTGTACTTTCCTGAAATTCTCTATTTATGATGAATACACACAAATTGTACACTCAGGAAAAAAAATGTGTGGTGGGAGCATAAGGGACGTTCCTTCCCTCTGCGTCCTGCCCGCTCCCCTGGTTTGCCTGAAGTTGGCAGGTACATTATTTCCCAGCCCTGCGCCCCCTTACACGAACCACTTTTAGTTTTTATTTTTTTAAAGGCAGTTGATTTAATTTTTATTTATTTATGATTTTATTATTATCTTTAAAGTTTTAAGTAGGTTCCATGCCCAACGTGGGGCCTGAACTCATGACCCTGATATCAAGAGTCACATGCTCCACTGACTGAGCCAGCCAGGCCGGCTGAACCATGTTTAAAAAGAAGACAGCAAATCTGTTCCCACACAAGAAGTAGTAAGAATCAGCATGTGTGCAGAGCCAGCTTTCAGAAGGAGACTGCTCTTCATCACAATGGCTGGACCACTGAGCAGCTACCATATACCAGACATGGTGCGGGGGGCTCCACACACATCATCGCGTCAGTTCATTGGCCCCCGTGAAAGGACCCCAAGGCAGCACTAGTGCCACCGCAGAGGTAGAAAGGGGGACTCTGAGAGACTCAGCTCCGCACAGAGGATCAGAGCCAGACGGGTTGGACCCTAGAGTCTGGTTCTTCATTGGCCTAGCGCTCTCCCTCCGCCCCGCAGTAGTCTGTGCGTCCTCGGGTGAGGGTCCTGACAGAGAAGACGGCCTCTGAGGATATAATGCGTGAGTCTTAAACACTCTAGTTCATTGTAGCAAAAAGGTGGAAAAGGTTATTTTAGAAAGATTCTATTTTTTAGAAAATCTTTTGAAGGAATTCTATTTTTTAAAAATGCCTCTAGGGGCGCCTGGGTGGCTCAGTCGTTAAGCGTCTGCCTTCGGTTCAGGTCATGATCCCGGGGTCCTGGGATCGAGCCCCACATCGGGCTCCCTGCTCAGCAGGAAGCCTGCTTCTCCCTCTCCCACTTCCCCCTGCTTGTGTTCCCTCTCTCGCGCTCTCTCTGTCAAATAAATAAATAAAATATTTTAAAAAAATAAAAAATAAAAATGCCTCTAGGGGCACCTGGGTGGCTCAGTTGTTAAACATCTGCCTTCGGCTCAGGTCATGATCCCTGGGTTCCAGGATCAAGCCCCATATCTGGCTCCCTGCTCAGCGGGGAGTCTGCTTCTCCCTCTGCCCTTTACCCCACTTGCGCTCTCTCTCTCGCGCTTTCTCTCAAATAAATAAATAAAATCTTTTAAAAAATTATAAAAATGCCTCTAGGGGTGCCTGGGTGGCTCAGTCGGTTGAGCGTCTGCCTTCGGCTTGGGTCATGATCCCAGGGTCCTGGGATCGAGCCCCATGTTGGGCTCCTGGCTCATCAGGGATCCTGCTTCTCCCTCTTCCTCTACCTCTCCCCCTACCCCTACTCTCTGCTCTCTCTCTCTGTATCTCAGATGAATTAAAAATAAATAAATAAAAATAAAAATAAAAATGCCTCTAAAACCTTCTGGCTGCAAATTTACATAAGGCATCATTTTTCTTATATGCATTCTAAGAAGGGCTGGTCTTTGAGCACAGAGTTTGGAGCTAAGGTCACATGACTGATGTTATATTATAAAACCCAAACCAAAAAGACAGAGACGCCCAGCACGCTGCATCTCCTCTCAGGCAGAATGTTACCGCTGATCGGCAGCTTGGACAAATCTCACCGGGTTCCTTTCTTTTTCTGAGTATCTATATCAGGGAAGTTAGCCCCCCAAGGGCCAGAATGGGCCCTCTATAATTGCGGGTACGGTCCTACAAGGTTTATTTGTCACCTCAACAAGATGTGCTTGTCTAAGGTTATTCGAATGGTCACTCTGAGAGGTAACAGACCCAAATACATCCTTGAAATTAAACTTTCCAGGCACAGCTGCAGGGCGAATCAACTTCCCCGCCTGACCGATCTGTAACCTGAGATAAGGACTCCCTTCTGCTGCTCACCAGCGCGCTAGGGCTGTCAGAGCTTTGGTGCTCAGTTTTTATTATTTTAGTCAAAGGAGAGATCCTGTTCAGGTCTCACTGGATATTTACCTTGACATGATTCTGATGTCTAGTTATTTAAAATAAACTGCAAGTAGAAGCAGAAGCCACTGAAATGTCCGGCTATGAGCAAAAATACGCCTGCTTAACGTTAAGGAGTCATTTGAAAAGATGGTTGTCAAAACTCCATCATAACATGGGATGGAGCATATGATGCAAGATCAAAATCTATTTTTGCAAAATAGTTATGATCAGGTACCCCCTGGACTTTTAGGGAAAAAAAAAACTAGAGTAGAGAAAAAGTAGAATATGAATAGCAAACTTCTTCAACTGTAGAAGAGTGCCTTCTTATTAGTTCTAGTTTCCAAATCTCCTTTCATATCCGTGATTAATTTTTTTAAATGTGTTTCTTTTGGGATATAAAAAGAGGTTAGTTTTTTTTTTTTTTTTAAGATTTTATTTATTTATATGAGTGAGAGAGAATGAGAGATAGCATGAGGGGGAAGAGGGTCAGAGGGAGAAGCAGACTCCCTGCTGAGCAGGGAGCCCGATGTGGGACTGGATCCCAGGACTCCAGGATCATGACCTGAGCCGAAGGCAGTCGCTTAACCAACTGAGCCACCCAGGCGCCCTAAAAAGAGGTTAGTTTTAAAAAAGAACACTGTGAGAACCAGCAAAGTGTCGCGGTTTTAAGGACGATCCTGAGAGCGACATGGTGTATCCTTGCACAGAAGATGGGTGCCTTGTGGGTATTCTCAGGCTCATGAAATATCATGAAATATTAAGAAATATCTTCTACTCCTGAGCATTGTCTTTTTCACCCAGGAAAGAACCGATATTGGGAAAACCAAGTGGTGGCATCAGAATCTAAATATGGATGCCTGGGCCCCAGCCCTCCCGTGTCTGGGTTCTAGAAGGCTGGGTCTGGGCATATGAATTTTTAAAGCGTTTACCTATGAATCTAATACATAACTCTGAATATCTATTTTTTTCCAAGATAAAAATGATCATAAATAGCTACTGTTTACTTAGGGCCCCGTGAATATTAAGAACTGTAAGATGTTTTCTTATTTTATCTGATTTAATCTCTTCAGGAGAAATTCTCACAAACATCACCCTCTTACTGATCAGCCAGGTTGTGCCTTATCTGATGTTACACAGAGAGCTGCAATTCTAATTCGGGCATGTCCGAGTCTACAATGTCTTCTTTCTACTACACCTCAAGCCTGCCTGGTATAGAAAAGAACAGAAGTGAGAGAAGTAACAGGGCCAGCCCCGTGAGCACCTGTCACACGTCTGTGAGCGCACTTCGTATCCAGGGTGATTGACAGCAAGCATGAACGAAGCCAGCCTCCTTCAGTACATGCACTGTTAGTAGGGATGCAAGCAGGCAGGGTTAGGGTGCCCAGTTAGTAACAGGCATGAGTGCACAAACATGATCATAAAGTAGCACAGATGCTTTGGCCAATCAGGTGCCTTTTCCTTACCATTAAATATTCCAATTTCAGTTCCTACTGAATATGGCAGGTCATACATCTAAATTATTTAATAAAATGTTGAAATTAGAACACTCTTGGCTAGAATCTATTATTTTAAAAACAGCAAGATGTAAACTCTCTTACTTTTGAAGCTAAAAGGCTTGTCATGCTTTCTACAGTAACGATGAAGAAGAGATTCCAGTGACACCAGAATCCCTCCGTTCCCCCCGGGCTGGTGCTGAACTGCCACAGGTTGGCTGCCAAAGGTGCTTGGCAGCAACAATCTCCCCCAAGAGTTTATCCTAATCCCCAAGCCTTAATTCCACTTTTTTGGGATTAACTGCTCTAAACGAATAACCTGTTTCTAGGAATCTGTCTGTGGTTTTCCATGTAAAAACACACGATGTCGTAATAAAGAAACGCCTTCCTTGGAAGTTATGTTGAAATACCCAATAGCCGTATCGGAATGGTTAACACTAGCGGACTCGTGAGTCCTAAATGCTGGCCTTCTGTGCGCTTCTGCGGGTAGTCGGGGCATTTTTAAGCAATTAAAAGTTAATTCTGCAATACAAAGGTCATTGTGGTGACCTGGAATTTCTTGAGTTTAGGAGAATTCATAACATAGATTGGTTTTTAAATACTTAGCTAATATCTTAAGGAAAAGTAGTTTTTATATAAAATTTCCCGGATCTGATAATTATAAAGTACAGAGCCTTATGGGGCTGTACCGGATCAGTAAGATAGCTTTCTGGAATAAATACACCTGGGTGGAGAACGGTATTAAATAACAGACATGATTCTGGTTTGTAGTTTTCTGTCTAAAAAGAAGGAAAGATCTGGGTGGAGGGGGGGAATTTTGGTGTGTCCCAAGTATTGACATGTTAAAAGGCTCAGCCTTGATTAGGGCTTAGTTACTTTACTGTTGTGCATGACTTCCACACCCCATCAGGCAACCCCTGGCTTCTGGGTTATAAGGAGTCGGGAAGGGGGACTCATCCCTGTGTCCTCCTCCGTGTCCTAAAGGTCGCACTCTAGTTTCCCTTTCCGGTTTCTCCAGAAAGTCTTACTCAGACCAAAGCTGTGAATACTCTGTCGAAGTAGCCCACCAAAGGTTTAAGGCTCAGCTCAGTGGATGAGAGCAACGGTACACATAACGAGAGCCTTATGGTGTCCAAATGCGGACCCAAAGGCAGGATGTAGGTGAGCCTCACGGTGCCCTTGGAAAAGCTCATATGGTTTAAGAAAGCAAAATGTAAGCATGCTGGAATGCAAAGGAATTTAGTGTGGGATCTTTGGAGGAAGATTTTTTTTTTTTTGGTCCGAGAATTTCAAACATCAAATTAAGAAGCTCCATGCGGTTAACTTGCACTTAAAATATACAATTAAAAAATTAAAGCTCAAGACACAGGGAACACAATTTTCTGTGCTGACTGCACCCGAGTCCTCTTTGGTTGGATGTGATGAGCCAATCTATGAGAGGTAAATCAGTGAGAAGAGCAGGACCCTTTAGGAAAGGCTTACCAACAAGAAAGAAGACACTCCTCGTATCTTATGAGAGTAGCTTGAAATCGGGTTCTCAATCTACTGACATCTACCTCTTGAATTTGGAGCATTGCAGCTCGGGATGCTTTTGCTAAGAACATAAGGAATGTCTAATGCTACAGAACGGATGGCAGGGGCGTCAAGTAGCTGCTCCTGAGCACATAGTCACAAGCACATATGCAAAACAGGGCTAAGCAGGAGCATTTGGAGCTGTGGTGAGAGCTGCTTGGGGGGGTTACAGACCTTAGTCCTGGGAACCTTCCCCACCTGTGAGGGCATCTATTGGGAAACAAACAAACAAACACACCAATATGGCTTTGTTTTTTAAAAATAAATGCTGGAGTGTCATCAGAAATTATTAATCATTTATAATATGTGCACTTATGTAGTATATTCCTGGAAAAAAAAAATAGGGTTATCAAAAGATAGACTAGTTGGTTAACCCTCATCATTTGGGATACCAGTCCAGGGGATATTGTTGGCTCATTTCAGCAGAGAAGTTGTGCGATACAAACTAGCTCCACGTAGGAAATTTAAAACTAAGCTGTTGTGATTCAAAGCTCCTAAGTGCCATTTTTAAAAACACATTAAAAACCCCCATCCACCCCATCCTTAAATCAAATAGTGTATTAGAGCCCTTGGGGTAGAACTTTTTAAAGAAATAATAATTAAATAAAATGATCATGTTCTAGACTACCTGTAAAAAACAAAACAAAAAACCACCCCATTAGGTAGCCCACTGAAATCTATAATCACCACCACCCGAAACAGGTTTCCACAGGAATTATGGGAAATTCTTGATCCTTCCCCTCCCTCACCACTTGAGGCTCACGCTCTGATGTGATCACGCCCCAAGACTTCTCTTCCCGGAGCATCCAAATGGGCACAGATCACGTTTTTTTAAAGTTATACCTGAAATGCTTCACTTACTATGAACATTTTTAGCTTTAGAAGGAAAATAAGTATCTTAATGAGGAATTCGCTAAGAGATGAATTTCATGCTCATGTTGTACAACACCTTCCACCTGCATTAGGTCATTATACTTAGAAGAAGGTAAAGGTAGATAGGTCTTAAACACATATGAAACTATAAATCAGAGGCCAGCTAACTTCAAGGGCCAGGTAGTAAATATTTTTAGGCTCTGTGAGCCAAATACTCTCTGATAGGACTATACCACTGTTACGTTAGCACAAAAGCAGCCAAAGACAGTATGTAAACAAATTAGAGTGGCTGTGTCCCAATAAAACTTTATTTATAAAAATGGGCTATGGGCCGGATCTGGCCAGTGGGGATAGTTTGCTGCCCCCTGCTGAAAACCAAGGCCTAAACTGAAAGGGGAGTCCAGAAGCAATGTAGCATGGATGGGGGGAAAGGTCTGAGCCGGTTTCTCACTTACCCGTTACTATTTTGGAAGCAGTGGGAGCTGCGTTGGTGAGGGTGCCGTCCCCAGCCGAGTGGGCGCCAGGAGGATGTGGGGGTGGAGGCACACTGGGCCGGTTCCTCGGCTTTGGTACTGGTCTCGGTCTCGGTAAGGTTCCGGTGTGTGGCTGCGCCGTCTCAGGGTTACTCACCACCTGGGTCTGAGAAGCTGGCAGGCTGGGGTTCTGTTTTCCTAAAGGTGGAGTCCTGGGGGGCGTTGGAGTCTGGGGAGGGGTGTGAGGCGGCTGCTCAAGTCCAGGCTCACTGGGCAGTGCCACGGGGGCGGGCGGGCCCTGGCTACTGGGTCTGCTGTGCCCCAGCAGCGCGGCCTGCGTCGGGGGCTGCGGCGGCGGGTGACTGGGGGCTTGTATCGGGCACAGGCTGCTGGAGTACCTCCGGGGCGCAGAGGGCTGCGAGGTGGTGCAGGGCTGGCCGGGGGCCTGGCCCGCGTGCTGGGCGGGAGGAGAAGGGCTGCGGGTGGTTGGCTTTGGTGACAGGCTGGGTGGGTGCGGAGATGTTCCTGGAGAGCTCTGGCCCCCGGGGTGGCCAGGAGGTGGGTTTCCTGGTTTCGGGGGTGCAGGAGCAGGTTTTTTAACAGCTGCACAAAGGGGGAAAACATCTTTCAGTAAGAACAGCACGGCGAGAGCCAACACCGCCTTTATCAGGTGAACCTCACCACGGCGGATCCCAAGCGCCCCGTGCAAGGATGCAAGTGGGAGGGCACTTCACTCTGTGGTCTCCCTCCCCCAAGCCCCCAGGCCCAAGTCTAACCAGGAGAACAGCAGGTGACAAACTCGAATTGAGGACGTCCTTCAAAATGCCTGACCGGCCCTCCCCCAAGCCATCAAGGCCGCGAAAACACAAGGGAGGACAGAAACTGTCACGGCCCAGAGGAGACTCAGGAGATGAGGTGGCTGCATGCGCCGTGGTCTCCTGGATGGGAGCGAGCCTGGGACAGAATATGGACGTTGGTGGAACTGGTGAAATCTGAACAAAATACGGAGTTTTGTCCATAGTAAAGCAGTGGGGTTGGTTTCTGGGCTGCGATAAACGCACCCTGGGGACCTGGGACGTTAATAGTTGGAGAAGTGGGTGAGGGGCATATGGGGACAACCCACACTGCCTCTGCCACTTCTCTGGAAATCTAAAATTATTCCCAAACAAGAAGTTTATGGTAAAAAGAAAAAGTACCTTATACACATAGGGACCTTTAAAGACCTGCTGTTTATTTTTTAATTTAAAAAATTTTTACTGATCTCTATACCCGATGTGGGGTTTGAACTCACGACCCCGAGATCAAGAGTTGTATGCTCTACACACAGAGCCAGCCAGGTACCCCAAGACCTGTCGTTTGAAAAGTTCAATATGAAGAGAACTCAGTGAACGGGGTGGGCCGCCTCCCTACACGGAATCGCTGCTCTAAGCCCACTGAGCTGCCCACTTGTCAGTGTCCTTCCCGCGTGATCTGAGAGCCTGGGAAGAATCAGGGAGAAGCAAGAACAGCTAGAAGAGGGTGACCCCCAAGCATGACTGATCTGCCTATACATGCACCATGGCCCCTTGCCCTAAGCCGGCTTCTCTTAGAAGGCTTAGTTTTTTGTTTTGTTTTTTTTAAATAACAGGAATTCTACCAATTCCAGAATCATTTGAATTAACAGATATGCTCTGGATAGAAGTACAAGTAAGTCTGGAAGAGTTGCCTTAGCTAGATTTCTCTAAGGAGAGTTGAAGGGCATCACCATCCTTCTCATACCAGTTGAGATCAGTGTCACTAAGAGGGCTTGGGTGCAGAATTTGTACTGAGGAAGGAGAAATGGAAAACAATGGGTCTGGAGATCAGGTTTTGGGCTGGGAGAGGTGGGTGGAAAGGAGAGACGTTAGTATTTTTCAAATTGTACTGAGATCCTACTAATCTTCCCCAAAAGCGATAGGGAAATTAAGGAGGATCATTTACCCCACATCACCAGCACACAAGTTAGGCCCCCTACATAAATTGAAGTCCCATTTAAGTCTCATATAAGTCCCATTAGCTCCCTGTAAGACAGGCATTGTCATACCCATTTCATGGTGGAGAAAACCGACGCTCAGAGGAATCAAGTATTTGCAAAAGATCACACAGCTAATAACTGGCAGAACAGAGGCTCACAACCATGCTCTATGGACTCCTTGAACTCTTTTTCATCCCCTTCCTCCTTCCTACACTGCCTGGCTCCCTGCTCACAGGGCTCAGAATTCAGGAATGAAAAGGGTATAAAGTCTGCTCTGCTCTGCTGGCCTAGAACTTTGACCCTGGACCTTGGAAGACCTTTTCCTAAAGAAACAACCAACCAACCGACAAAGGAAGGACTCTGGAATAGTAGCCATTCTCTGGTTACCATAAGCAACTTAAAAAGAAAAATGTCTAGCTTTCTATTCTGAGCGATATTAATTGTAAATTCCCACTGGATGAAAGACCATTCCTGGCAGGAAAGGATGCCGAGGGAATTAGGAGAGGAGGCAGGAGAGTCGGGTGCCGGGGTCATGGGAGAATGGTGGACCTTGTCCAAGACCACCTGTGAACGTCTGGGGAGGCTGAGCGTGGGCTGAAGGATCACACTCGTCCTGTGATCCGTGGTTTGAGGAAGCAGGAAAGACCCCTAAGGTGGCCATAAGGAGGGCCTCAACCTGGAAGCAGGGTTATACCCAGAAGCCAGGAAGAGAAGACCTAATTACCCTCCGGGATCAGCTGGGGTACAGATGACGATGATGGTGGCTCAGGAGAGAGGATCACCTTAAGAAGGACCAGGTGGGGGCTGTAACCAAGCAGTGTCCCTGACTTTGCCTCCTTGCCTGTAACTTATAAAAATTCCACGCATATACGGCCAGCTGATCTTCGACAGGGCACTGAGGATATACAATGAGGAAAGGACGGTTTCTTCAATGGGTAGTGTTGGGAAAAGCGGACGTCCACAGGCAGAATAAAACTGGACCCTTATCTTATACCATGAGCAAAAGTCAACTCAAAATGGATTAAAGATTTAAACATAAGAGGGGCGCCTGGGTGGCTCAGTCGGTTAAGCGTCTGCCTTTGGCTCAGGTCATGATCCGGGAGTTCCAGGATCCGGTCCCACATCAGGCTCTCTGCTCAGCGGGGAGTCTGCTTCTCCCTCTGCCCCTTCCCCCTGCTCATGCGCGCGCTCTCTCTTGCTCGCTCCCTCTCAGATAAATAAATAAAATCTTTAAAAAAAAAAAAAGACTTAAACATAAGACCTGAAAATGTCAAACTCCTTGAAGAAAATACAGAGGGGAAGGCTTCATGACATCGGAATTGTCAATGGTTTCCTGGATATGGCACCGAAAGCACAGGCAACAGAAGAATGGATGTATGGGTCCACATCAAACTACAAAGCTTCTGCACAGCAAAGGGAACGATTGACAGATGAAGAGGTAACCCACAGAATTGGAGAAAACAGTTGCAAACCATCTATCTGATAAGGGGTTAATTTCCAAAATATGTAAGAACACCTACAACTCAATAGCAAAACAACTAATAACCTGATTTTAAAATGGGCTAAACACTTGAATAGACTTTTCTCCAAAGAAGTCATCCAGATGGCCAACAGGCACAGGAAAAGATGCTCAACATCACTCATCGTCAGGGAAATGCAAATCAAAACCACAGTGAGACATCACCTCACCCCGTCAGAATGGCTACTATTAACAAAACCCCCAAAGACAACAAGTGTTGGCGAAGATGTAGAGAAAATGCAACCCTTGTGCACTGTTGGTGGGAATGTAAATTGGTGCAGTCATTATGGAAAACAGTATAGAGGTTCCTCAAAAAACTAAAAATAGAACTACCATATGATCCAGCAAACCCACCTCTCGGTATTTAGCCAAAAGAACTGAAATCAGGATCTCAAAAAGATATTTGCATTCCTGTGGTCCCTGCAGCATTATTCACAATAGCCAAGATGTAGAAACAGCCTAAATGTCCATCGACGGATAATTGGATTAAAAAAAAATGGGGTCACCTGGGTGGCTCAGTCATTAAGCGTTTGCCTTCGGCTCAGGTCATGATCCCAGGGTCCTGGGATCGAGCCCCACATCAGGCTCCCTGATCCTCGGGAAGCCTGCTTCTCCCTCTCCCACTCCCCCTGCTTGTGTTCCCTCTCTTGCTGTGTCTCTCTCTGTCAAAAAAATAAAATCTTTAAAAAAAAAAGTGGGATATACGGGCAACGGAGTATTATTTAGCCTTAAAAAAGGATATCCTGCCATATACAACATCGTGGATGAAGCTAGAGGACATTACGCTAAGTGACATAAGGCAGTCACAATAAGACAAATACTGCGTGATTGCACTTATATCAAGTATCTAAAGCAGTCAAACCCACAGAGTGGAATGGTGGTTGCCAGGGCTAGAGAGAGAGTACTGGGGAGGGGCTAATGGACAGCTGCAAAGCAACAGACATCAAGTTTCAATTATGCAGGATGAGTAAGTTCTAGAGTCTGCTGCACCACACTGTGCCTGTAGTACTCTTAGAGATTTAAGAGGGTAGATCTCATTGTAGGTCTTCTGACCCCAGTAAAATTAAAAAAAAAAAAAAAAAAGAAGAACCACAAGAAGATGTTGTGGGTCAGAATGTTCCAGAAGAGAAAAAATGGAACGCAGAAGTTCTAAAGAGGGAATGAGGGACACCTGGGTGGCTCAGTTTGTTAAGCGTCTGCCTTCAGCTCAGGTCATGATCTCCAGGTCCTGGGATCAAGCCCCACGTTGGGCTCCCTGCTCAGTGGGGAGCCTGTTTCTCCTTCTCCCTCTGCCTGTTACTCCCCCTGCTTGTGCTCTCTCTGACAAATAAATAAATAAAATCTTAAAAAAAAGAAAAAAAGAGGGAATGAGCTTAGTGCATCCCAGGAGCAGAGAGCAGACCAGCACCGCTGAAGCTTGGTGAGAGAGGGGGTGTGGTTAAGTGTGGGGCCCAAAGGCAGGCCGGACCACACCGGCCCCACAGGGGAGGTCTGCACAGAAGCCATCGGAGGGACAGTTTCAACGGAGAGAAGACACGATCTGCTGTGTTTTAGAGCAACCCCCCTAACTGCTGGGTGGAGGACGGTAGGGATATGGGTGGGAACCATTCAGATCATACAGCACTCAGGACCCAGAAAGCCCTGACCTCAATCTAGAGGTTACAGCGGCTTGCAGACCCGTAGAGCCTGGTTACGACAGAGGCTACAGTGGCTTCCAAGCAGAGGGACGGCTTGGAATACCAGACTCCTGGAAAACTGGGAGCGTTGTTTCCAAGAAAAAACTTTTCGTTTGTTAGGCTTTGTGGCTTAAACATATTCTTAAATGCCTGCTTTTCTGCTCTCTATTATTTCATTTCCTTTTAATGATTTTGCTCTTAAACGACTGATTTTTCTGCTTGCCATTTTTTTTGAAGTTTTTTTTTTTTTTAAAGTAATCTCTACACCCAATGTGGGGCTTGAACTTGAGACTCTAAGATCAAGCGTCGCGTGCTCCTTCGACGAAGCCAGCAGGTTCCCCTCTGCTTGCCATTTTAAAACAGACATGGAGATGCTCTGTCAGAAAGCCTTGCAACGTGAATCCCTGTGCTAACCCAAGGAAGTCTGCACATCCCTCCCTAAGGGGAAGGAGTAAAGGTGGCTACTTACCTCGTCGCAGAGTGTGCGGGCTAGGGCCAGCAGAATTGTGCCCCGGGCCAACGGAGAGCTGATGGGAGCCGGCCGCCGTCTGCGCCTGGTTCTGGCCACTGGCCATCTGACTGCCATTTCTCCCTGGGGCAGGGGCAGGTGCAGAGTCCTTGGGTTTTGGTGGACTACGGAGAGCAGAAGTCAAGTTCGATGTCAGGCATTCCCCGTGAGAAAGCTAGTCAACATGCTATCAAAATACCAGATTCCACCCAGAGTTTTCACCTCGGCAGGCAAGGAGGTGATCGGGAATTTTCAACAATTCACACTGGGTCTGCAAACCCACTATTTATTTGTGGCCACACAGGGCTACTTTAGGAGATTCACTGCCTCAATTGTCTTCCAGCTACTCTGTCACTTGAATATCACGAGAGACACTATTTCACAGCTACCAATAAGAAATTTCTAGTTTGAGGGGCGCCTGGGTGGCTCAGTCGTTAAGCGTCTGCCTTCGGCTCAGGTCATGATCCCAGGGTCCTGGGATCGAGTCCCGCATCGGGCTCCCTGCTCAGCAGGGAGTCTGCTTCTCCCTCTCCCTCTCCCCCTGCTTGTGTTCCCTCTCTCGCTGTGTCTCTCTCTGTCAAATAAATAAATAAAATCTTTAAAAAAAAAAAGAAATTTCTAGTTTGCTTGTACTTCAATTGGGCAGTATTAAAAAACATGAAAGGGCTTTCAGACTTCAAAAGAACGAGATTTGACACACGCAGTGTACAAAACAAAGCAAAAGCTGTGGCAAGATACTAACACTGTAAATTATACAGTGCTAGGTTATTATCAATCATTTGGACTCGAGGAAAGAGTAACCCTGAGACTCAATGATGGCTCACAGCCCGGAGCTGGTTAGCAGCAGGGTGGACAGAGATCAGAACTCGGGCCGATTCCTGGCTCAGAACTTTGTATACTAAGCTTTACAGCTGCATCTTGTCAGGGTCACTAAAGTGTGAACACCATTCGTGAAAGTACACAAAATACCCACAGGGCACAAAGAACAAAAGCAAATTGAGGACTGACACTCCATTTGTCCTTCTGCAGGGCATCCTAATTATTGTCTTAATGTATTTAGCCTGATTAAGCAACCTGAAGGCTACAGGTAAATGAAAATGTGTGAGTCTGCAAATACTTTTTTTTTCCCCCTCAAACAAAAAAAAAATTAAAAGCCCAAACAAAGACATGTGTGGAGCATCAGTTTCGACGAGACAACACGGAGTTATAATGTGCCTAGGAAGCCTTGGGAGGTGGAAGCCTTCGTGATTTTTAACCAAAACGTGAACTTCTGCAAATTCTGTGAGTCAAAAGGAACTCAGGAATATACAGAGCAGTCCGAATGCAGCTGTGAGGCTGGAATGAGATTTTTATCTCCTAAGCAGCTAGCCTCACATCCCACCAGGCACTCCCTCCCCATCTGGAGAAGCTGGATCCTTGTTCTATGCATTTATTTTACTTTATATGTGGTTATCTAGTGCTTTATAGATGGCCATGGTAGAGAAAGGACAAGAAAAATCGTAGCACATACTCTGTAGAGGGGCTCATCTGTCACAGCAGCTTCTAGTCCTGAACTGTCTGACATAGCACCTGAAGTAGGCTCCGGTGGAGAAGTGAATTCATGCAGAGTAGAGGAAAATCTCAAGTTCAAAAGTACTCTTCCTTAAAGTTGCTATATATTTGTACCCCACTCCAGACAGCTAATCAAAAGGTTAAGCAACAAAAGAGCCTTTTAAGAAAGTCTATCATATTTTCTACCTTGTATTCACCTATCAATTTGCCTGTAAGACTGAAAGCTACAGGTGGGGGAGGTCTCAGTCCACCAATTGTGTACTGCATCCGGCACTCAGTTATTCAGGATCTGATTGGACGGATGGACGGATGGATGGATGGACGGGCGGGTGGATGGATGGATGTATGGACGGATGGATGGGTGGGTGGATGGGATGGACAGACAGACAGATGGATGGGTGGGTGGATGGGTGGGTGGATGGGTGGGTAGATGGGTGGATGGGTGAGTGAATGAATACCAGGAATACTCTAACTAAGTAACTTGCTACATTCAAGTGTTAACTACTTAGTGTAGAAGATGACAAAAGCAAATGGTAAATGAACACTGAGTGCACATCAAACAGGGAGAAGAGCTTTATAGTACTGCTAGCTGCCTGTTGGCTTCCAGCACCGAAGCAGTATGGTAAAGAATGCAAACAAACGTTGCTTCTTTTGGAAAACAGGAAAGGAAGCAAGCAATTTGCAGTCTTTTCTCCCATCCTTTGCCAACCAGAAGAGTGAAGGCAGATCTGGTTCACTCCCTGCTGAGCGATTCTGTGGGCATGGAGGCCACACCTACAGGCCAGCGCCTGCAAGAAGGCTGGGGCACTGAGCACCCGCTGCCAGCAGAAGCCGGCCTTCTTACCTGTCGCCTGGGCTTGGCCCCTGCTCCAGTGTGCCCGCAGAGGAGGGGACCGTCCCACCCCCTGCGCTGCTTTCAGCCCTAGAGCTCTGGGGAGGGGGCTCTGGGCCTGCAGGAGCCAAGGTGCTGCCATCTGCGGGCGGGAGTGGCGGCTGGAAAGCTGGGGATATGTGCTTTCTAGTTAGAGTGCCACCCCGCCGGTGGGCCTGGAAGTCCATAAGCTTCACACCAAAGCTACACAGAAAGAAGAAACAGTCAACACAGCATGCAAGCCAACTATAGAGACAGAAGTCCACTGTTCCGCACGTGTTAAAACCCGCGCACGGGGCGAGCCACCCGAGTTGCCCAGCATGCAGTGAGGCGGCGAGGACCAGACGAATGGTCGCTGCTGTTACCAAGGCAAGCAGCTCAACCTGGCTTTCCACCTGAGCAAACCAACAGACCTGGTACTGATCAATGTCCTTTCTCAATTCGGGTGTGAATGGCTGAAAGCACACAGGCAGGCCTCGTCCTGAGTGGGTGACATCGCGTTAGCGCGCCTACCTGCCTACCACCCAATGGCCGCCTTGCGTCTGTGCGTGCGGGGGACGGGGTGGAGGCTGCGGGCAGCGTCGGGATGTCACACCGCCCTGCCTCTACAGCTGAGCTGTACGAGCACTGGTGTGGGCAGATGCAAAGAATGTATCTGAGAGGATTCGTGACCCCGGAAAAATATCATTGCTTTCGGGAAGGAGACGGTGGTTGGAGGATGGGGAGGAGGAAGATTCACTTTTCACGTAAGCCGACTGATGGATGCACTCTCAAGCTTTTCAGTTTGAAAAACAGAGACATGTGGCTCCCTGAGCTCGCGTGTGCCGGGTCAGCTGGTGGGGAGAATCCACCCCGGGAGATAACCGAGAATCGTTTCCTGCGTGCCCACCAGGGCCAGGATGCTGCATTTCGTGACTTCAAATACGTGAAGGCTAACTGTGCGGTGGCCAGTGTGTCATCAGGAAGCAGGACCTAATGTGTGATCGGGGCTTCAGAGAAGTAAAACTTCTGCCCGTAAGAAATGTGGGTTTCAGAGGGACAGACGGAAAGTAAAGCATGGGCCTTTGCTATGGATTAAAAAACAACAACAAAGCAAAAGGAAACAAAAAAATCAGAGCTCACTATAAGATCGGGCAATGAAAAGAAGAGCTTGTTGTTTAGTTGTAAAACCACGTCCAGTGATATTATTCCGTGTGTGCGCGAAAAGCACGTTACTCCGCAGGCCTCTCTGACGTGGCCTTGTGGGTGAGCACAGTGGCATTTCCTCGTACGGACTGAACAGGTTGGCTTCTGAGGGCGTAAGTCACAGACAGCCTTATTAAGTTTTGAAAATCCCACTAAAAGGGCGCCTGGGTGGCTCAGATGGTTAAGCGTCTGCCTTTGGCTCAGGTCATGATCCCAGGGTCCTGGGATTGAGTCCCGCTTCGGGCTCCCTGCTAGGTGGGGAGCCTGCTTCTCCCTCTGCCTCTGCCTCTGTCTCTCTGACTCTCATGAATAAATAAATAAAACATTTAAAAGAAAAAAAAAAAGAAAATCCCACTAAAATCGCCCGTGGAGCACAGTATAGAGACCTGCGTCTCATCTACGGCCATACCACCCTGAACGCGCCCGATCTCGTCTGATCTCGGAAGCTAAGCAGGGTCGGGCCTGGTTAGTACTTGGATGGGAGACCTGCGTCTCTCACTAAGTCCAAATACGGGAGTATCTCCAGCTGAGCATCGGAGTCAGCGGCTGGCTTCCGCTGAGGGGCCAAGTCACACCCAAAATGTGTCTCTTTGAAAACCAAATCCGACAACTCACTGTGAGAGGTGGGTTATTCTCCCATCTGTCCACAATACCTAACGTCCCCCTGCTTTTTCTCTCCCTTCCCCCCTCATCAAGTACGTTTAGGTGGCTTTGTAGCATGAGTATGATGCTTACCACAGACCAAGTGAAGCTCGGATGCATATGGAACAATGTGTACTGACAAGCTACAGAGCTGCCTTGTGGTCACGTTAATGTTTGGAATGAACTAGAGCAGAATTCCCGAAATATTGGGACCTGACAGTCAGGGGCGCGCCGTGGGCCACTCTCGTACTACAGGTCCACTGACGCAGTACCAGATCCCAAGGGTTTAGGAATTCTTCTACATGACATCTGCTGTTGGAGGAAAGTGAACAGCTCTAAACACACCTCTCCTTCTTCACCAAGTCCCCTTCCATGACCGCCATGCTGGCAGGCCGCTTCCTCTCGAGGGTCCCTGAGTCAGAGTCATTTCCAGTGTGAGATGAGTGATTGGAATTCGGGGTGACGAGAGGGACGAATGCTTCCGATACGTTAAATTCCACCTCTGCAAGGAGACAAAGAAACAAGCGTGCAGGCACACCTCAGAGATAAGGTAGGTTTGGGGGCAGACCACTGCAATAAGGCGAGTATCGCGATGAAGCGAGTATCGCGATGAAGCAAGTATCGCGATGAAGTGAACATCCCAATAAAATGAATTATCACAATAAAGCAAGTCAAATGACTCTTCTGGTTCCCCAGTGCACATAAAAGTTATGTTTATACTATGCGGCCATGTGTCATAGCAGTATGTCTACAAACACAAGGCACATACCTTAATTAAAAAATACTTTGTTGCTAAGAAATTGCTAACCATCATCTGAGTTTTCAGCGAGTTGTAATCACCGATCACAGATCACTATAACCAATATAATAAGAAAGAAAAAGTTTGAAATACTGCAAGAATTACCAAAATGGGACAGAGACATGAAATGAGCAAATGCTATCGGAAAAAATGGCACCAAAGGACACGCTCAAGGCAGGGTTGCCACCAACCTTCAACTTGTAAAATACTGCAGCATCTAGGAAGCGCCATAAAGTGAGGTCTGCCTGCACATGAGGTGTAGAGCATACGGGTGCATGAGGCTTTAAAACTCCCATCAGCCCTCCCTGTTTCATAGGTGCAACTCCCTGCCCCCTCATCTTTTCAAGAATGGTTTGCCACACCAGGGGGAGGTAAAATGAGGAAACTAGAGATAAGGAGGGGGTGTGATTCAGAATATAAGTTACACAATTCCTCTGCCTTCTTCTTTAAAAAAAAAAAATCAGGGAATATGGAAGAGAACAATAGCATGGATTACTAAAAAAAAATGAAAGGTATTTACAGTTTGATATAAAATACAAGTAAAAGGCAACACCAACTCCATAATGCCTATAGCAGTTTTTCTAAGACTTGTTTTCCCAAAGAAATCTTGGGCAAAATGCCGGTATTCATTCATGCATCACGTACTTGTTGAGAATCTACACGAGTGAGGTATGATTCTCGATGATGAGGGGACCCTGGGAAAGGAGAAACGAGCTTGCCCTGGGGTCATGGAGCTCACACTCCAGGGGAGGGGACAGCAGGGCCACAGGTCTGGACTCTCAAAGCTTGCCCTACCAATGCCCCCGAAGGGGGTCATGGAATCTCTGAGAACCCCAGGACTACAACAAACGTAGTCTGGAAACCTATCACCTGTCGGCTGAAATCCTCTTTCTCTGACACGGCCAACTCCCACCTTCACAAAATGGCTCCAGTCAACCTATCCGGCTTCATCTTCCACCTTTACAAAGACATAGCTCTCTGCCTACAGAAACAAAAAGCTGTTTTCCAAGCAGAAAACTGCACATTCAGTGTCACCTCTTCTATAAAGCAGTCCTGGTTCTTTGTGCCCAACATCTGAGTTTGTCAAGCCATCTGCCCTTCCTTCTAACTCGCCACGTACGATGATATCTGTTTATGTGGCCTTCTCCAAGGGCCAGGGTCCTCCAGGGAAGACTGCACATCTCAGCGGCAGACATATGGTGTCAATGGGTATTCAGTACACACTGGCTGAGTGGACAACTCCAGGGTGAAGGGAAACAAAGCGAAATACAAAATAATGTGGACGCCAATATGTCAAAGATGAAACCAATCACATCCTCACGAAGGGGCTACTGAAGCATTTTCTTCTTTAAAGAATTTTTTATACCGTTATTGTTCTGCTTGGGTGGTCTGTGAAATTGAAAAGGTACGTTACCTTCAGGGAAGAACCAGTCGGCGTGCTGGATGATGGGCTCGATGACTGCAACCACGTGGACCGAGGTGGCCGCTGCCATTTCAGCCAGCGTTCTGCGAAGGACATTCACAAAGTTAGACCGCTTCCCCCGGGCAGCCTCTAATTTCTGCAGGTTGTGTCAGAGCAATTTAATTACTTTATTTTGTTATTTAAAAAAAATATATTTATTTATTTATTTTAGAGAGAGAGAGAGCACGAGTGGGAAGGGCAGAGGGAGAGAGAATCTCAAGCAGACTCCTTGCCGAGCATGGAGCCCAAGGCGGGGCTCGATCCCAGGACCTGGAGATCATGACCTGAGCCAAAACCAAGAGTCCGATGCCTAACCGACTGCGCCACCCAGGCACCCCCAATTGAATTACTTTAAAACAAGAAAATATTTAAGCACAAATGCAAAAACCAGATCCACGGGGCTCTGGCCTCAGCATGTGGCGGTGATGCCCCAGGAGGAAAATCACCCCGACTCAGCTGTCACTCTTTAGTCTGCATGCACTGTGTTAACAGCAAGTGAGCTGGTGAACAATGGTGTGTCCAAATGCTGATTTTAAGTTGGTTTGGAACAGATTTTATTTATTTATTTGAGAGAGAGAGAGCACATGAGTGGGGTGAGGGGCAGAGGGAGAGGGAGAAGCAGACTCCCCGCTGAGCAGGGACCCCAACGTGGGACTCGATCCCAGGACCCCCGGATCATGACCTGAGCCGAAGGCCGATGCTTAAATGACTGAGCCACCCAGGTGCCCCCAAATTATCTTTTTAAATGCAGTCTGATCAAGCTTAGAAACCTTGATGCCTCCCCAACCACTGATGACCCAAAATAAGTTCCAACACCTCAGCGAGATATGAGGCCGTTCAGAACCTGGCTCTGGCTTCATAATCCTCTGGCACAGTCTCCTGGCCCCTGCGCTCAGGTTATACAAGACCATGTGACACCACCCCCACCTCCAAATTAGCAACCAGTCCCTTTCATGCCCACACTGCCTTTGCTTATTGGGGTCGCACCTGCAGGGAGCTATTCATCCATCCAAGTACAACCCAAGCGCCTTTTCTTCTGCAGGGCTCTCCCTGCACTTCTCAGCTTGAGCCGTGTTCCTTCGGTAAGTACTGTGGCCGTCGTACTTTATAATGTCTATGGCAGCACCCCCACGTGCACGGACATGTGTGTGGGGCTCTGTCACAGTGCCACGGCCATTCATCTGCCTGACTGCCCAAGAGCGGGGCCCTCTGAGGACTGTGCGTGTGACCAGCATCTGGGATGGGACCCAGCTCACAGCAGTGTTCCGAGAATGTCGGCTACGTGGAAAGACCAGGTTCAGAAGCGCAACTCTGGAAGTGTATCTTACCCTGGAATGGGGGTCTGTCCCCCTGCGGTGCAAAGGGGAGATTAAAATACCGTGAGATGGGGAAAGGTCACTTACCCTTCAGTTTTGGCCCATAATAAGTTAGGGCCTAACACAATTGCAATGTTGCTGGGAGTCATTTTATTGACGTCGCTGGTCTGAGCAAGCTTTGCAAGGAACTTGATTAAATACCTGCGGGAGAAAAGAGAAAGGAAAATATTTGCAGGAACAGCATCCTCCCGCCCCAGTGCTCAGTCCCAGGTTGCTCAGGTGCTAAGTGCAGAGTGGCGCTGAATCAGAATCTGGCTCAGGTTCTGTATCTTACAAAGTCCTGTGCTCTCTGTTTCAGACAACAGACTCTGTTAGGGGTTGGAAGAGGAAAACAGCTCACAAGAAAACCCCCACAATTCAATCCCTATCTGCTGTGTATTTCCAACCCGTTTCTCCTTTATGCCCTATCTATCAACCCCTCAGTAAACTACAATCTGATTAACAGTGGGCTCGATATGTTTTAATACAAACATAAAAAAATACAAGCAGAGGGACATTGCTTAAAGGAAACTGTATTGGAAAATATTTTATGTGGTAATTATGAAAATCTCCAATTGATCATATAGTTATAGTCTCTCCTATACAAGCACAGCAGTATAAAAACAAAAAATTAAGAATAACCCCACTATCTATTAATAGGGGGCTGATTTAATAAAATATATCCGTACAGCCATAAAAAATTGTTATGTACTGATATGGAAAAATCTTCAGGATGTCTACTCCGCAAAGAAGGTGAAGAGAATGATGTATACAATATATACTACCATTTGGTTTCAAAATAAAAGGGAGGAGTGTGAGAGCAACAAATATATGTATGTGTGTATATGTGAGAGATTTTTCACTGGACACCTTTTGAATTCTGAACCATGGGAATGTGCTCCCTATTCAAAAAATAATTAGTCAAAATTATAAAGAGTAAAACAAATAAAATAAGAGACCAAATCCCAAATTACCAAGAATTGTAATTCACTTTCCAACATAAGGCACGGAATAATCTAAGACTATCTGTAATTCCTAGCTGGGTGTGCTGAATGAATCAAAGAGGGATATTATAAATACTAACGTATTCGTTAAGGCAAAGTTGATATTTAAGCTGTCCAGAGGGAGTATTTAGCTTAATTTAGTGGTAGAACCCGGGACTGAAATTAAAGGTCAGGTAACATGACAGAAATTTCACCAGTAGAATATTTGTCATTTTGGACCAAGTCCTCTTACGAAATTTTCTTTGGTTTTCAATACTTTGGGCTTCTTCTCTTTATGCTTCTTCAAAGTCACATTTTAGGTCAAAAGGAAAATAGAGGTGAAATTCTAGAAATGTATTCCCCGGTAAATTTTCTTAGAAACAGTAATTCCACAAAGCAATACATAATCTCCAGTTCTAGACATTTTATTTAATAGGATGATTTATGCTCTATTAAAAATAAATTATATAGCATATATGAAAGCTATTGCAGAAAGCAGAATTATTGATTAATTTTTTCCTTTCACATACTGGACAATTTATTTTTTTTTAATTTATTTAAGTAAGTTCTATGCCCAATGTAGGGCTTGAGCTCACGACCCTGAGATCAAGAGCTGTAGGCTCTACTGACTGAGCCAGCCAGGAGACCCCCATACTGGACAATTTAGACTCCAAAGCCATCACGCAGTGAAGCCAACTCTGCATGAGAACTTCCTCCTAGTAGCTGCAGTGGTAAACTGACCAGGGGACTTAGCTGTTAATGCAGACGCGATGCAGATGCACCACACGGTGATATGCGTCACAATAACATACATCAAATCCCATTCCCAGCAACCCCCAGTCCTCTCCAAAGCACTTGTTTAGTGGGCTTGGACTGAGTGACCTCTGTTGCAGATGGCACCATTCTTCGCTCCAGAGTCACTGTGGCTTGCTGGCTTAATTTGCAGGGTGCCAGTCATACATACCTAAAGTTAACAAAATTTTGTGGTGGCAACTTTTGACATGTTCTCCATAAATCCTGAAGTTTTTTGTCTTGATCCTGCACACTGAGGGAAAAAAAAAAACCAAACCTGTATTCATAACCCTCCATTAAGACACATCATTAGTAACCCCTGAGTAAATAACAGGCTATGTTAACAGCGATGCTTTCATTGACAGAGAAAACACGGCTGGAAAATGGGACGGATTTGGAAGTAAATACATTTGGAGTCAAATACCAACTAAATCTTTCACTCTGAGCAGTGAGTTAGCCTTGCCAAGACTCGGTCTCCTGAAGTGCCCGCCTGGGGATAAGAATGTTGATTCTGGGGACGCCTGGGTGGCTCAGTCAGTTAAGAGTCTGCCCTTCGGCTCAGGTCATGATCCCAGGGTCCCAGGATCAAGTCCCGCATTGGGCTCCCTGCTCAGTGGGGAGCCTGCTTCTCCCTCTGCCTGCCGCTCCCCTTGCTTGTGCTCTCTCTCTCTGATAAATAAATAAAATCTAAAAAAAAAAAAGAAAAAAAAGTTGATTCTGCCAAGTGACGGGGAGGTTCCAGAGGCATAACCTTAGAAACATACCTGGCACAGAGGAGACAGACACTGCTGAAAATTCTGTCTAGGCAGGTGCCTATCTCCACAGGCGGCTTGCTGGAGCCCAGATCTCTTGCTGGCCAGCCACAGGTGAGCTGGCCACACTCCCGGGCACCCAGATCCCCTGTGCCTTTCCCTGCCCTTAACTCTGCTCTAAGGCTCCAGGCCCAGCAGCCCTTTCCTGTCGTGAAGCAATCGCAGGGGCTCCTCTGCTCTACGGCTTCCACATGCAAACTTCCATCGACAAAAGAGGGCCAGGTGAGGTCAGTCACCGATGCCCGCCAGCAGGAGAGGGCTTTAGCCGTGGCCCACACAGCACACCCTTGGACCTAAAACGTCCTCCACAACTGGACCCATCTGGAGTGACAGGTAGGGGGTAAACATAATTATACGTTAGAGGCCAGTCGATGGGCCACCGGGATGCTGACATTTCTCACGTATGGAGAATCAAGACATCCATAAACAGATACCTGCTTCGAAGAGAGTATTTTCTCACGGGAACGATGTTGGGAGTCTCAGAGCCGAGAGACGAATCAAGGTGCAGGAGGAGTGGGGCAGGCTACCCAATAGAGGAGACCCCGAATGCTCTCCTACTTGACGCTGCTGTTAGGCTCCGTTTATTCAGCCCCAGAAACATGGACGCTGACAAGAGGCTGGGCCACACGCAGGTTCTAAGGATATGACTGTGACTACGAACGTACTCTTTTTTTTTTTTTTTAAGATTTTACTTATTTGTCAGAGAGAGAGAGAGCACACAGTGGCCTCGAGGAGCGGCAGGCTGAGAGAGAAGCAGGCTCCCTGCTCAGCAGGGAGCCTGATGCGGAACTCGATCCCAGAACCCCGAGATCATGACCCAAGCCGAAGGCAGACACTTAACCGACGGAGCCACCCAGGCACCCCTTACTCTGACTTTAAAAGCCTTACCAACCAGGGTAGAGCCACCTGCCACTGAAGCCTAACTGAATAGACCCCACAGCCCATCTGCTGGGAACGGGTGATAGGGGAAGGGTAGGAGGGGAAGGGAGATCTGTTCTTCCTCTCTTAGGGCTGAGGAATTAGGCCCCTGAGGGAGGATGTGAGTCAGAACCATGAGGCACAAGCTAATAAGGAGGCAGCCTGGCCGGCCAGAGAGAAGCCTCTGGAACTTGGTGGACAAGGCTGCCAACAGCTCCTAGACACACGGAAGCCGGGGTCGGGGGAGAAGGAGCAAAGGACAGGGACACAGTCTTTGGGGCAGACAGGTCTGGGTCTGAATTCCCGCTCTGCCAATTACTCGCTGTTCCCTGGGCCCCGTGCCTCCCCCAGCCTCAGTTTCCATGTCTGGAAAATGAGGCTAACCACATCTGTCTTTTATGTCATTGATCATGGATGATAGGAGGTAACGGGTATCAAGATTAGTATGTACTGAGCACACAGTAAGCGTTAACAACCATTACTAGTACCGTCAACACTGTTGACTGCACAGCTGAGTCCCCGCGGCTCGCCAGGCACATCGCCGCTGGTCGGTATGACGCCTGTCCCCAAGACAGGGCTTTCTTCCATCTAAAAGGGGTCTATGAACGCAGGTCCCACTATATGTCTTCATCCATAACAGCACGCAAACTGAAGCCAATGCCTAAGTGCTGACTCTCCCACGCTAATAATAATACTCAATATTCTCACCCGACACGTAAGAACTGAGGCACATATTATTTAACATGTGTGCTATTTTAATGTTATTTTATGAGCCCTGAGAGTAAGATGATTCACAAAGGGGACGTAATATCCCATCATTTCCTTTAACTTTGAAAACTCAGTGTTCTTTAAACTTACCTTGCAACTTGTGTCCATTCTTCATACAGATTAAAAGTCATCAAAGGTTCAGGCAGTTCCCGTAAATAGGACTTTAAAGCACCTGAAATTGTTAACACTCACTTTGAGTATGTCAAGGGGTAAGCCTGGGAATCTCAGGACATATTATTTTTTACAAATTGAAATGATCTCAATTACAACCTGCCAAGAATATCTATAACAATCTATGAATCAGCAGGAGCGGTTAGAGCATGGAGTGTTCCTAAAACAAATTCCGGCCCTTGCAAAATAGATTGACGGGTCAGTAGAAAATAAAATTAGCTTCAAAGTCACCTTCTAATGGACATCATTTCCCCAGGCAGATCTAGACTGTGAAGGAGAAAGAAGGGAAGGAAATACAAGCAGGTCTCCAAATGTTTGGGTTAGAAGCTACCTTCACCTTTACTTAATAATCAGGAAAACAAAGAAACCCCCCAAAACAGGAAATGGGGTGTACGTGTGTGTGTACCCTTATTCAGTTTTATTTGTCATTTCAGTTTGTCTAGTTAAACCTACATAGGGAGACCATTTCAATTTTCTCTGAATCTGAAAATGAACATTGGATTTTTAACTGGTGATCTGTCTGAGACGGGACCCACCCCCCTGAGGGCGACTCCTTGCAGCTCACCTGCGACAGCATGGGGGTCAGAGTAGAACTCATCCAGGTGAGAAGTAGAACAGTCTAAAGCAGCTTTCAGTTTCTTTAACTTGGAGGCCCCGGCCCCAATTCGGAAAAGGCCCTAAAGACAACAAAAAGCCATGAGCATCAAGTTCAAGTTGTGGGCTTTATGCTGAGCAGCAGTACACACCTGATGGAAGAGGCTTCCGTCCCGGCCTGACTCCCACACACCTCATCTCTGAGGGCGGGCGACCGGGAAGGACGACAGGACCAAGCACAGGGCAGATGGACAGGCAGAGGGGCAGACAGACAGGCAGAGAGCAGTTCATTCCTGATCGGTGTGGGCTCTTGCCCTGTCCCGTTGCTAAATTATCTGTGCCTATTAGAAATCAATTTAAATGCAATATTTTATACTTCCATAAGGTTGATTGCTATAGATTTTCTAAATTTAGGATTTTTTTAAGTGACATCTCATTAAAAATTGTTAGACTAGGCTGCTTGTCACTTTCACTGCCCTAAAAGTTACTTAGAGAAAAACACATGAAGGTCAAGCAAGAAAGGCAGGACTATGAAGACACTGGTCCAGGAGTTAAAAAATGTAGGTTTTAAGCAAAATTAACCTAGGCAGGGTTTCTCAATCTCAGTAATACTGACATTTCAGGCTAGATAATTCTTCGTTGTGGAGGCTGTCCTGTGCATTCTGAGATGTTAACAGCAACCCTGGTCTCTACCCAGAGAGCAGTAGCAAACCCACCTCCAAAACTGTGACAATCAAAACTATCTCCAGACTTTGCCAAACATCTCCTGAAGGGGACAAAATTGGCCCTGGCTGACAGCTCTGATCTTGGCTACTAGAAGTTGGGGTCACATCAGTGGGAGACGGGGCAGTGACTGGAAACAAACACAAGGAGGGCTTCTGGGCTGTTCCTTGATCTGGGTGCTGATCACACAGGTGGGTTCAGTTTGTGGAAACTTATCAAGCTGTTCACTTATGATACATACATTTTCTATGTACATTATACTTCAATAAGGTTTTTAAAAGGGAAAAAAAAAAAAGACTTAGCGTTTGATTTTGATTGCCCCCTACCATGAACTCATTCACTTATTGACGTGAGGAGTTAACAAGACTTGCCCTGCTTGGTTCATGGGGTTTTGGGGAGTAAGGATTCCATAAAATAAGTATGTAAATACCCCCACCAAAATGCATAGTACTACCCAAATGTAAGATTCTGCTAAAGCCCAGAGAAGCTCTGGTCTATTTAGTGCATCTTGAAATTCAATGTCACAGGGGTGCCTGGGTGGCTTAGTCTGTTAAGCATCTGCCTTCAGCTCAGGTCATGAGCTCAGGGTCCTGGGATCAAGCCCCATGTCAGGCTCCCTGCTCAGGGGAGTCTGCTTCTCCCTCTCACTCTCCCTCTGTGCTCCCCCTCTCTTTCTCTCTCTCTCAAATAAAGAAATAAAATCTTTTTAAAAATTTAGGGGCACCGGGACGCCTGGGTGGCTCAATTGGTTAAGCATCTGCCTTTGGCTCAGGTCGTGATCCCAGGGCCCTGGGATGGAGTCCCGCATTGGGCTCCCTGCTCCATGGGGAGCCTGCTTCTCCCTCTCCCTCTGCCTCCCTCTCTCTCTCCGTCTCTCATGAATAAATAAATAAAATCTTGTAAAAAAAATTTTTTTAAATGAAATTCAATGTCACAAATCACAACCAGAGTCGAAAATGAAACAATCAAGTGGGGCAAAAGAAAGTCAGAGTGTATCGCAAGCAGGAAAGGGAAATGTTCTGTGAAACTCATTTCATTCACAGTGTCTGTTCCGGGTATAGTGTGCAGGTTCCCCATTTAAAATGCGGGTCACGGCGACAGAAGCTGGGAAGCCGTCAGTGTACGCAGTGTAGATGGCGGCCCGCGGGGCCCCCGAGCACCGCTCACCTCCTCCTTCATGCCGGTCTCCAGGAGCAGCATGACGCAGGCTTCGATGGGGAGTGCGATCTCACGGCCGCTCCGCTTCAGGTGTTCTTCCAAAGGCGTCCCGAAGGCTGGCTTTTCCGCCCACTTATCTAGAGCAGCAAACCATCCATAAGACACCCAGCGATCTCACGGCATCATTGGGGAGTTTTTTTTCTCCCCAAACTAACAAAGGGGATTTTTTTTTTTAGCAGACTGGCAGTTGAGGCTTTGGGAAAAGGGGAAGCATCTGTTCTGTTTGCTTTGGTTATTTACCATGTACTAGAGCAAGAGTAGGTCCCAGGCTGGGGGGTTACTTGCGGAACAGAGCCCTGAATGCCCTCCAGGGCGAGCTGCCGGGGCTGCCAGGAGCGCGACGGGGCTCCTGCACGGGACAGGTGGGCTGCCTGGCGCTACCCCGAGCATTCGTCTGAGCATACTGATTTCACTGGAAGGAAATTTACTCTCGCCATGCAAAGCGGCACCGGCCTTCTATCTCCGGGACAAGAAATAGACTCCTTCCATGTGAAAAAGGAAATAACTTCTTAAGATTTTAAACACAAGCCAAGCATCATCACACAAGACCGGAAGATGGCCGATGTGAACCCATATGAAATGCAGTGTCTCCGTGACATGCTGAGCTTCCGAATGCTGTCGCCCCAGCCAGCTCCCGAACATTCTGAGTAGGAAACCACGCAGTATCTGCAGCCCCAAAGCAGCCGAGGCTGAAGCTTGCACCAGTAGTAAAGTGGTCGTTTATGTTATTTTGGGGTCACATACTCTGCTTCATTCCACAAGAGATGTGAGGCAGCTTAGCAGGAGTACACACAATAGAGCAGTGAAATGCAAACAAGAATTTCATGAATTCCATTAGAACGAGAAGTGTTTGCTTGGGTTTGGGCCGCCGGTGGGTGCGTACAGATCTCGTGCTGCCTGAGACGCCCACAGACGTAGAAGAGGGGAAACCGGTCCGTGGAAGCTACTCTGCTGAGCAACACTTGGGCCTTTCCAGTGACGGGAAGGGTTCATGTCCTTCTCGGCACCATTAATGGGGTTAACGTCGTGCAGCCACTTTGCTGTTCGAACCTTGGGTTCAAAGCAGGCAGGAGGACTCTGATGTGCCCCCTTACCCTCGGCTACACGGAAGAGCGGGGACAGGCCCCATTGCATGATCTGCACGCAGGGGAAGGAAGAGAGAACCCCCCAGGTCCATGGAGCTGAGAGCCTGTACAAGGTTAAAATCAGTGGAAAGAGCAAGTGGGGCCCAGGTCGAAGAGGGGTGAGGGCAAGGGAGGCAGGTGCCCTCCTTGTCTCTGGCCCCGGCCCGTGTAATTCCTGGTAGCAAGAGCATCTGGGGGTCTGACCCTTCTCAGAAGACAGAACTCTGTGACAGTCCTCTCAGAGGCCAGTCCTTCCCCTGCATTTGTCCCTTTTATCTAAATGACTCTCAACACAAGCAGAAAATGGCCATGAGACCCCTCCCCTGGGGGGTACATCAGAACACCCAGCAGAGTTCTGCAAATGGCACCTGCCATCACTACCACCACATGCCTGACCCCATGGCGGCAAGATCCGGGCATTCTCTGAACCCCCACTGGAACTTTCTGGGAAACGCTCGGCAGTGTGCCCCACCCCCAACCTTGGAGTAACACTGGCAGAGGACGGATGTGAGAACCAGTCATCTAGACGACTCCGGTGCCAAACTGCCCAAAGGATGCTGGCATCTCCAACAACGGACCTGCTAGGTGCCGGGCGCTGCAGCAGCACCCCAAGTTCACAGAGACTCCCCACCCTTCTAACTGGGAAGAAAAGACAAGACATACACGTGAACATACAACAGTCATTAACAAAAGACAAGACATGTTTGCTAAGTCGTGGCCGGAAAATGGTACAGATCAGGGTTGCAGATGCGGGTGCCCACAGGGGCCAAGGAGGCCCCTGAGGTGCTGAGTCAGGCTGGGGGCAAGGGGTCCGCTGAAAGGTAGCCCCCCGCCCCCCCACTTCTCAGTGCCCAACGACCCGTGTCGCCAGACTTTCGTGACTTCAAGGGAAGCCAGAAATCGGATTGTTATGTGAAGGCGTCTGGTGTTCAAATGATGGCAAAATTTTTTGAAAAATGAGATACAGCTGTTTGCGACTTCTGGCGCAGAACACAGACACTAGGGCGACTCGGGAGACAGTGTTTGCTGTTGGCTTCAAGGAGGGGAGCTGGGGGGTCTGAATGAAACAGACCAGGAAGAAGGGCTGAGAAAAGACCAGGGATCTTGAGTCTCAGAATTTACACTTGATTCCATAGCTCTTGCCCAAGGTGACGAGGGCCCAGAGGAGGGGGGACGGTGTGGACGGAGCAGAAGGCCCAGCAGAGGGCAGAAAGGACAGACCCCAGCTACAGGGTATGGGGAAGGAAGGACAAGACAGCTCTGAGGTCAAGCCTGGATGGTTTGGAGGGAGGTGGCGTCCAGGAGACATGGAGGAGAAAAGGGCAGCTGGTTTTGGGGTAAGAATCGGCTTGCTTTCTGGGATGCATGGAGTTTCAGGGGACAGCTGAAGGAGTCTCTGAGGGAACCAGCAGTGAGGTGGTTATGAGGGTGAAGACACAGGTGACATGGGGGTTGGCACCAGGAGGGGGGTCTGGGGACAAAGGGGTCAGGAGGGGACGTGCACAGCCCTAACAATGAAAGACAATCAGGTGCAATGAGGGGCACACATTCCATCAAGGAAGAGACAGCCCAAGGCACATCAGATGCCAGGATCTGACAATTAAGAGCCTCTGGTCCACTGGGAACTGCAGTATTTTTTTACTCTTAATAGAAGCGTGACTGGGAGCAGAAGTGAGACTGCACAGTGTGAAGGGCTGGCCAGTGGAAACGAGTCATTCAGAGAGCCTACCAGAAGGACAGAGGAGGATGAGACTTAACAGGGCACCATGTTGCAGATAGGCAGGTACCGAGTCCGGTCAGCTGACTGTGCGTGTGAGATCGGGGTGCACAGGGGTGTGGCAGCTGTGGGGTCAAGGTTTTTTTTTTCCTACTGTAAGGATGCTCTGAGTCTTTCTGAAAACAGAAGAAAAAGGGAGAGGAAGACAGGAACTAAGACAACAGGGAGATGGGAGGACAGGCAGAGGTGGAAGGGGATTGAATCCCAAGGCTTGGCAACCTTGGAAAGAAAGATGGATCACATTTCCTTTGCTGGGTTTCTGCTCCTGCACACCTGCTCCTTGCTCCATCCTCAGCCTCCTCCCTGCCCTCTTCCTGTTCCCTGTCACTTGCTGACATACTTCTCTAGGGAAAATAGCCTTGGGAAAAAAATAGTTAAAAAAAAATAACTTGAGGGGTGCCTGGGTGGCTCAGTCGGTTAAGCGTCTGCCTTCGGCTCAGGTCATGATCCCAGAGTCCTGGGATCGAGTCCCGCATTGGGCTCCCTGCTCGGCGGGGAGCCTGCTTCTCCCTCTCTCTCTCTGCCTGCCACTCTGCCTACTTGTGTTCTCTCTGTCAAATAAATAAATAAAATCTTTAAAAAATAAATAAATAACTTGGGGAAAAAGTAGTTAAAAAAAAAAAGTCCACAGGGTACTTGGGTGGCTTAGTCGGTTAAGCGTCTGCCTTGGCTTAGGTTTTGATCTCAGGGTCCTGGGATCGAGCCCTGCATCGGGCTCTCTGCTCAGTGGGGAGCCTGCTTCTCTTTCTCCCTCTGCCCCTCACCCCTCTCGTGCTCTCTCTCTCAAATAAATCAATAAAATCTTTAAAAAAAAAAAAAGTCCTGCTCACGAAACCCAATCTTCTCTTTTTTTTATGCTTGTTAGTCAGCTCCAAACCAGACTTTAATTCATTCAAAGGCTAAGATGATGATGGTTCCTATTTTGTCCTACACACAGCCAGGCACACGGTACGTATCCCACAGATACACGCTCTCGGCACTTGGAACTTGCCCGGCAGGAGCCTGCCCCTTGCAAGGCTGAATGTTGGCCAGCAGCTTCACTCCTTTGCACTGCGACTCGACCTCGTCATCCACCAACAAGGAGATTAGATCACTTAGGAAAGCGAGGGCAGCTCATCCTAGGAAGAGTCAATCAGACGCATTTACTCAAGATGGCCGAAGATCTGACGATGCAGGTGGGTCAAGATATAGAATTTTCTAATTCTATCATCCAAAACCTTTCAGGCACAAAGCCAGAAGCTGTTGGGACCTCCTTAAACCGAGAGAAGTGACATTCTTGAGGATGCCAGTGTGTGTGCACACCCCCAACACACACATTCCACTCACACACCTGCTGACTCGCATTCCAGATCATGGAGTCGCCACACTCAGCACCTGGCTTGATCCTCTTCAGCTCAAGACCAAAGGTTCTGCAGGGAGAAATCTAAGCTCCCAATGTGGGGTCTACACAAGCAAAAGAGTACAATAGGGCCAAAGAAGACAGAGCAACGTCTGCCTCAACTGTGTTTGCTGATCTCTGCTGGGAGATGCTCTGACAGCAAATCAGAGAATTAAGAGTCAAAAGCTTTAATGTGCAGGTAAAACTAAGCCTCAGGAGAAAGCTCAGTCCACTCACGACTTGTGGTGAAGTTGGCTGAGAGCTTGAGTACGGTGGGCAGAATGTGAGTGCTAAGATCCAGAGCCTTGTAGGACCGCAAGGAAGAGGGGGAAAGAGTGGTCATGGCCTTATGATTCAGTCATGCCGATGAGGGGCTAGCAAGCATTGGCTTCTAAAATTCCTTTTCGAAGGTCCACAATATTTTCCCCAGAATGTATGCTCTTGGAATCACAGGGTCAGAATTAAACCCAAGGGACCAAATAACTGACTCGGAAGAGGAGAAGACAGGAAGACATGTACAAGCACCAGCGCCCCCCACCCCGCACCACCAAGGGTCCAGCTTTCTCTTTAACTGAAGATGTCAGAAGAGCTGCGAATGTCCCATTAGTAGGTTAATTTGGGTTTGGAAGAAATTAGAGAATGCGGCAAGGAAGATGAAATTATGCTGGGAGATAGTACTCTCCTAGGCAGAGAGGCGTTATCCAGAGGAGATGCATGCAAAGGAGTCAGGGGGTAAGAAGAACAGAGGCGGAAGTGGCAGAGGCTTAGGAAAGGGGGCATCAGCCAGCACGCAGGTTACATTACCTTGATGGGCTCGCATTTCGGGAAGGGCCTTTTCTAAGACTGCTAATGCTTTTCTATGGTAATCTGCTTGGGCTTCTAATAACTGAGAACAGACCCACATTCAAAAACAAAAGTAACGTTAGCATCGGATGGACACACACACAATGGCTGAGCAAAACCAAAAATGAAATCTTTTGCAAAAAAAGCTAAAACAACTCAATTTTTACAATGCTTTCATATTTTGGCAAGGCGAGGGGCTTACCGTAACAAAGAATTTGCCATACTCTCCTTCTTTGGCCATAAAGTTGTACATATCTGCTGCAAGTTGATCCTGGTGAAGAGAAAACAGGTCACTGAAGAAAATGGAATCTGAGAATTAATATCCATGGGCCCTTAGAGCAAAATGTCACAGAAAGAGCCACGGATTAAATGTCCATCAACTGATGGGGCGCCTGGGTGGTTCAGTCAGTTACGCGGCTGCCTTCAGCTCAGGTCATGATCCCGGGTCCTGGGATCGAGTCCCGCATTGGGCTCCCTGCTCAGCAGGGAGTCTGCTTCTCCCTCTTCCTCTGCCGCTCCCCCGATTCATGCGCGTGCACTCTCACTCTCTCTCAAAAAATAAAATCTTAAAAAAAATAAATGTCCATCAACTGGGATGACAAAAAAAATAAATAAGGAATCTTATTAGGGGAACGATGAGGGAGATATCCAAGATATATGGGTAATACTCCTTACCAAGAAGTGACGTATAGAGCATTACTTATGTTATGTTACCATCTGTGTAAAAATAGGGGAGAAAGAAATACTATATTTTTACTGCCACATGTGTATAAAAATATATAAATGAAAACTTGAAAAATAAATTTAAAAAAAAAGGAAGAGAAAAGGCCTGGCATAAGTGGAGCTCAGCAGTGCATGGAAAGACTAGAGTACTTGTGTTTTGCACTGGCTCTGGGGCTGGGAAAGTAGAAACATTTCCCTGGATTTTACAAACACAGATCTGCCTTCATGAGGCTCTGAAGTTTGATGGCCTCGAGGGGCGCCTGGGTGGGTCAGTCGGTTGAGTGTCTGACTTCAGCTCAGATCATGATCTCAGGGTCTCGGGATTGAGCCCGGCATTGAGTTCCCAGCTCAGTGGGGAGTCTGCTTCTCCCTCTCTCTCTGCCCCTCCTCCCTGCTCATTCTCTCTCCCTCTCTCTCTGCCCCTCCTCCCTGCTCATTCTCTCTCCCTCTCTCTCTGCCCCTCCTCCCTGCTCATTCTCTCTCCCTCTCTCTCTCAAATAAATAAATAAAAATCTTTAAAAAAAAAAAAAATGGCCTCAAACTGGTAATACTCTCTGGGGAGAATCACTCCCAATACCTAAGAGTCCCTTAGACAAAGTCTCTCTTAAAATGAGCTCACAATACATTGCAAAACATATGATACAAAATTGCAAAACACAGGAGGCAACAATCCACCATGAAGCAAACTCCCACCAGTCTCATAGAGGAAAGAGAATTACCAGACTGTTACTATAAGTATATATAAAATGATTAAATATTAAAAAAGAAATAGGCACTAGAAAACAATAATGCACTATCAATAAAGGCTAACTTGGAAGAATTAGAACTGAAATATACAGTAAATGAAATTCAAACCTTGACGTTAGTTATGTAGTAGATGAGACCTAACTAAAGAGAAAATCAGGGAAAAAGAACTTAGATCCCAGGAAATTACCCAAAAGTTAGCCTAAAGAGAGAGACAGAAACTATTTTCACAAGTTTTCACCATCTGAAGATTTTTTTTTTTTTATTTGACAGAGACACAGCGAGAGAGGGAACACAAGCAGAGGGAGTGGGAGAGGGAGAAGCAGGCTTCCCGCGGAGCAGAGAGCCCGATGTGGGGCTCGATCCCAGGACCCTGGGACCATGACCTGAGCCGAAGGCAGACACTTAACGACTGAGCCACCCAGACGCCCAGGTTTCACCGTTTGAAATGCGAAGCTATGGCGTGGAAGTTGAGAGAAGACACATCAGCCAGTCCAGACTCCTAAGACCTCTGCCAAATTTAGGTCTGATAAGTAGCCGACAGCTGAGATCCAGGTTAGACTGGATGTGAGGAAAGCTACGTAAATGACACTAGTAAAGCTATGACTCTTCTGAACAGGAATAAGCCACTATGAAACTATTTTATCAGAAGCATTTATCTGAGTATCATTTTTTTAAATACAAAGGCTATGTACGGTATGACTTTATGAGTTCAGTTTTTTTTGTTTTTTTTTTTTAAGATTTTATTTATTTATTTGACAGAGAGAGAGATAGCGAGAGCAGGAACATAAGCAGGGGGAATGGGAGAGGGAGAAGCAGGCTTCCCGCCAAACAGGGAGCCCGATGTGGGACTCGATCCCAGGACCCTGGGATCATGACCTGAGCTGAAGGCAGACGCTTAACGACTGAGCCACCCAGGCGCCCATGAGTTCAGTTTTAATTCCTACCCACTATACACTATATTATTTTAAACAAGTCATTTTACTGCAGTTAACTGATCTTCAAGTTCACTATCTTGAAGAATGAATTACAGCATGACCTGAACAAACTAAAATATATATTCCTAACACTATCTAAAAGAATAGACACCATTTCAGAAAATGATGAATAATAAGAGGAAGAAAAACCCAGATCTTAAGATTCACCAAAAACCTGTTTCTTTACTACCTCAAGTAACATTTGGAATAAAGATCTATCTTCACAGATAGATGTATAGAGAATGAGACCACTTAACCATCTGATCTGGAATTTATTTTATGAGATAAAAAATTATATTTCTCCCAATTACAAACCAGTTGTCCTAGCAACATTTAAAAATAATCCTTTCCTTCTCTGTGGATATATGATGACCCCCCCCTTTACTATATATTCAATTTTTTAAAATGTTAGCATTGATTCTAGAAAACCTATGCTATTCCACAGATCTATTTTTGTGCCTCTTGTGCATTTTTTAAAAAGATTTTATTTTGGGGGGCACCTGGGTGGCTCAGTCTGTTGAGTGTTTGACTCTTGGTTTAGACTTAGGTCATGATCTCAGGGTTGTGAGATGGAGCCCCACGTAGGGCTCTGTGCTCAGTGGGGAGTCAGCTTGAGAGTCTCTCTCCCTCTTCCTCTGCCTCTCCCCCGGCTTGTGCTCTCTAAATAAATAAATAAATAAATAAATAAACAAATAAATAAAATCTTTTAATAAAATACAATTTTAAAAAATTATTTTAAATAATCTCTACACTCAATGTGGGGCTCAAACTCACAACCCTGAGATTCGGAGTTGCATGCTCCATTGACTGAGCCAGCCAGGTGCCCCTATTGTGCACTGTTTTAATTGCTGTAACTTTATATGTTTTGCTATGGTTTTTTTCCCATCCTTTTTTTTTTCACCTATTCTTTATTTTAAATAAGCTCGGACATTTTTGTCATTTTAAAAAACATCCTACTTGAATTTATTTTATTTTTTTAAAGATTTTATTTATTTATTTATTTATTCATTCATTCCGGGGGGGGGGGG
>NW_022589793.1:3312299-3359893 GCF_004348235.1 Phoca vitulina
CACGAGTGCAGAGGGGAGGAGCAGAGGGAGAAGCAGACGCTCTGCTGAGCAGGGAGCCTGATGCGGGGCTTGACCTGATCATGACCTGAGCCGGAGGCAGACGCTTAACCAACTGAGCCACCCAGGTACCCTCTACTTGGATTTTTTTTAAAGAATGTTTTATTCTGATTATAAAGTAATGCAGGGTCTTAGAAAATAAAGAAAGAAGAAGAAACTAAAACCCACGTTTCCTATCATTCAGAGTATTCTGATAGGACTTGTGTAAAACACTAAATAATCTGCAGTATTTGGCCTTTCATCTGTCATTTGCAGGAACCAGACTGATGCAACCCACATATTTATCAGGGAAGTCTTATACCTTGCACAGTTCTACTTTATTTCCGGCTTCATCCATCTCTTCCTTTAGGGTATCTATTTTTGATGGAAGCCCCTGGAAGTTGGTTCCTGAAGATTTGTGAGCCTGGTTCCACCTGCAAAACATGGGGACAACCAGTATCTAAGAACCACTTGCACATTCTCGACCTTGTAGAGTCAAGGCCCTCAGGGAGACAGACTCTTTCTCCAGAACAGATTCTACCTGGGATAGGCAGCATACCTAGGATGTCAGCCTCTCCTGAGTTTATCCTCCAGGAATGGAAGCAAGCAAAAAGAACCAGGAGCTCCCCACCATGCCAGGACTCTCGCTCTGAGAGTCTACCACATCTTGTCTCACACACGCCCCACTGCTGGAAATCATGCCATGAAACCCCTTTCCCGTAGTGTCCAATTGTGATATCCTTGCCATGAAACACCCCTGCGCTTTCCTGCTTTGACCTGGAATGTTCCTGTGCCACTGGGAGTCAGTCCCACTCTTGGGTTCCTATGACTCTTCCTGCTACCATCCTCATCTGAGATTACTTCCAGCAAGTAAAACCTAGAACTTTGGTCAAGCAGTTAGCAATCCATAGCTAGGAAAGCACTTGTAGAATTAAAAACAGTTGTTAGAATTAATATTCTAAACACCAAGTTTATAGCAAATCTGAAGCATAATGTGGAATATTTACATTCCCTTTACAGTAGGTCAGAAGGACTGAAAAAAAGGTTATATCATAGCAAGAGTAGGGGAGTGCAGGGGGGGATAATAATCTAAAACAATTTCTGTGTGCTTTGACCTTCTCTTTGAGTATGGATTATGTCTGCTATTCTGGAAAGTTCCAGCAGTGTAAATGTAAACATGGATATTACAGAGATGAAAACCCATGCTAGCAACTCACCAAGCTTCCCAGCTGCTGCACTGCCCCCCCCCCCAAACATTACACTCCGACTTCTCTCCAGTTCCTGATGTGAGGCACTCCTCCAAAGCGGGGCTTCGGCGAGTCTGCCAAAGCTAAGCTTGGCAATGCTGTGTAGTGTGGACAGAGCATGGACTTCAGAGTCGGACATGCTCGGGTTTGAAGCCTGGCTCTCCCATCACTAGCTGTGTGACCTTGGTCAATGACTTAACCTCTCTGTGCCTTAGTAATCTCATCTGTAAAACGAAGATAACAAACACGGTCTGCCTTGCAGAACCATCATAAGGAATCAGGGAGAGAACAAATATATATATATGTATGCGTATGTGTGTGCAGATAATATCTGCCATATAATGGATTCCTACTTAGAAAATAAGCAGTAATTAGTCATTAGCTATGATCATTTTCCTCCAGGAAAGAGCCACAGGAATAAGAAAAGAAGAAATATTCCACTGTTTGTTTCTCTAATACCTGCTTTGATTGGTTAAGTGAACAAGACCATGAATGCAGATCAAGAATCCGTGTTGAAATCCCCTCCAGGATACAGGAACTGTAGATGTAAAATTTCTGGCAGATAAGCATCTATAATGTCACTCAACCAACTCCAGTGAGGGAGCATTCTCGGCCTCATTTAATTAACCATTAGAACACACTTCCTTATCTGGAGCAAAAAAAAATCGACCTCAGGGTGGCCTCTACTCCTGGTCCTGACCTGGAGGATTCTAATCACAGGTGTACACGTGACGAGGAGACAAGACAGTGGACTTTAAGACAGGCTCCTAGCCCAGACGTTTATCACCTCGGAAGCATGAAGCAAGTCATGTGGGTAACTCTGTGCAGGTTCCTCCCTGATCCATAAAAGAAGTCTCTTCTCGAGAGGAAGGGGTGTTACCTAACCCACTGACCCGTTCCCTCTCCAGTCCTCGCCGAGGGGCCTCTGCACTTAGTACCCAGCATGGAGTCTGACACAGTAAGCACGCAACTGCGATCTGTCAAAAATATGAATGAGCAAATGAATGGAAACGGGTGGAGGAATCAAACAAGCTGAGGTACCACGTATGGAGCTCAATGCCTCGCACGTGGCACGTGGCACGTGGCAAGTGTATGGTCGGTGGTGGCAACTATTTTTACCATGTAGCTAATTCCTAGACGTACCTTTTATGATCTCAACATTTCTTAAATCAGGACATGTCTTAACAAGGGATTTGTACATTGAGTGGAGTGGTGTTTCTCCCCCCCGACCAAAAGTAGGTATTAAATCAGTGGTGCATAGGTACTCAGTGGTATCTTAGAAATGAGGAAAGGCTGCATTGTAGAATCGCTACCGACGTTCTAAATCTGCAATAAAAAACACGTGACAGGACAAGCTCAGGAAATGATGGCTGTCTCTCCATATATTTGCCAAAGAGGAATCATCATATCCATTTCACAGGACTGCAATGAGAACAAACTTACAAAATAAGTAAGTCACAGAGATGAAGAGCGCAGCATAGGCAATACGGCCAATAATAATGTTAATAACACTGTACGGGGACAGATGGTGACCACACTTGTTGTGATGAGCACTGAGCAACGTACAGAATTGTTGAATCAATGTTGTGCACCTGAAATTAATGCAACATTGTGTGCCAATTATTCTTCAATAATTAAAAAAAAACCAGAGAGCTAACAACAAAGCCACTTTTTTTTTTTTAATAAAGTTTTATTGGAAGACAGCCACACTTTCATCTACTTATGGTCCAGGGCTGTTCCTGTGCTGCATCAGCAGAGTTGAATGGCTGTGACAGGGACCACCTGGGTTGCACTGCTGAAAATATTACTATCTGGCCCTTTACAGAAAGTTTAGCAACCTTGTGATAAAGTCTGAGAAAGGACGGGGCCGGGGCGGCTGCCTCCATATTCCCCACTCTCATCCGAGGAGAAAGCCACGTAAGTCACTGATACAAATGCCCTTGGGGACAGAGCTAGGCTGGAGTCCTGCCACGAGGCTCTGCAGACCGTCGTCAGGCATCAGCCCACAAGTCAGCAGCCCTCTGGGATGGTTACTTAGTTTTATGGGAGTTTCTCCCTCTTGAGCGCAGCATTCGATTATGAAAGTATCATAACCACATGGCGTCTGGACGTGGCAGGACCCTCAGAACTGCTAAGATCACAGATCTATTTATTCCTACGGTCCCCTATCCTAGCAACAAACACTCAGAACTGTCTGCCACTGACCCCTCTCCCCTTAAAACACTTACTTAGGTTTCTTTCTTTACCTTTTTTTTTTTTCTGTCTCCCTTTACTGCTGGTTCACTAAGAACAGGATGTTCTAACATCATCCCCATTGCCACGCTTGGGAGAATGAGCCCTAAAAAGCAGGTGTAAGTGGGCGTGACTTGGTCTATGGGTCAAGTGCATGAATCTGGAAACCTGCATCTTGTCCACCGAGTGGCCTTTCTCTCATCTGTGCTGGGGACAAGGACGGTTGCTGGGGGAGTGACAATAATACTGCATTATTGGTTATTTTTGCAGCTCTACCTTACCTGGCTCTGACCGAATCCCAGTCCAACACCAATTTAGCGAGCTGTTTCCTCTGTTTCTGGATGTTGGGAATCTCCATCTAGAAAGAACATACCACATATCCAACGGCATAAGCTTTGGGGTTTTAAACTTAACATTCGAAAGGGCAATATTTATGCACATTTTTTTTTTCCTCTTAGGCATAGGATTTTGTACCCTCAACTGATTCCCCTTATTTCCAAAAAGAAGCTACGTCAAAGCCACCGGTCACTGTTAAACTTGTAGACGTAAGCAAACCATTCACCACGCAGCCCACACTAGTCTTGGCTCTTCTGTGCCGTCCGGCAAAAGCACCCACCTCTGCTATGCTGCCCAGAGGTTCCACGATCTCTCTCTCAACAAAGACTTCATGCTGAGCAAGTTCTAGAGCCAGCTGATTCTCGGCATCGCCACACGTCTCCAGCATCTTCCTTTAAAAACACAAGATACCCCACAACAAGCATATGGTCATTAAATCAGGTGCCTCATTACCATACTGGGCCAGTTCTGCTCTCTACATGATGGAAACACATTAGGGGGACGCACAGTAGAACCTCAAAAATGTTGTAAGTTTTGGGCATCACCGAAAATATGAGTCCACAGACTTATGCTTTAAAATGAAAAAGACTGTTCATGTGCATTACCAAATGTGTCTTATGCCTCTGTTAAATTGATAACTATCTTGCTAGGTTAATGTTTCATCTGTTGTTGTACAAAATAGTAAATTTATATAGCCAAAGAATCTGTTTTTTATTTTTTTTAAAGATTTTATTTATTTGAGAGAGAGAGCACGCGAGAGAGAGAGAGAGGGAACACAAGCAGCGGGGGAGGGCAGAAGGAGAGGGAGAAGCAGACTCTCTGCTGAGCATGGAGCCCAACATGGGGCTCGATTCCAGGACCCTGGAATCAGGACCTGAGCCGGAGGCAAATGCTTAACCGACTGAGACACCGAGGCACCCCTAGGAAGTGACTCTTAAGGACCGGAAGGGGCTGGTCAGAGTTTGTAAACTTGAGTCAACAGCTGGAACAGGGAAGGGGTTTGTTCTTTACACCCAAGCTCAGGAGAATAAAAATTGACCCTACCAATGACTTTTGCTCGCAGCCCTTTCAACCCATCTCCAGCCTTGCTCCTACTAAATGGAAGATTCTCTACCATCCCAATGGCCCGGACCCCACTTTTTCCCCACAGAGACTGCACTGTTCTCCCGGGGGATGAGCCATGCCATCACGCTCACAGTCCCTCTGTCACACAGACAGCTGCCACACACCCCACCCGCCTACCCACTCCCACTGCCCCGCAGGGCACAGGGCTCTCTCCCTAAAAGCAGCTGACTCTTACCCCAGCAGAGACTCTTCCAGTTGAGTCGATGCTTCTTGCATGTTCTGAGCGAGAGCGGTCAGAGGGAGTTTTTTCTGGAAGGCAGAAGACAGTGTGTTGGTTGCACTATTATTGACACCTGCATTCTCGATGACCTGCTTCAGGTCACCCTTCAGGGATTTCTCCTCCAGGCAAACTGCACAGGTAAGAGACAGCCTGTCTGGGTTCAGATTCTGGTCTCGAAGGTAGAAGCTATGGGACCTCTGTATCCGCGTCCTCATGCCTGGATGACACAGACGCATGGTAATAGCGCAGGTGTCCTAGGGCTGTCCGTCTACGGGGATATTCAGTGTCAAGTGCCCAGCACATGGTAAGTGCTCAGTAAGTGCTGACTGCTAGTATTATTGTTGTGGTTGCTGTTAGCTGTTATTTTTATTTTTATTTATTTATTTATTTATTTTTTAAGATTTTATTTATTTATTTGACAGAGAAAGACACAGTGAGAGAGGGAACACAAGCAGGGGGAGTGGGAGAGGGAGAAGCAGGCTTCCCGCCGAGCAGGGAGCCCGATGTGGGGCTCGATCCCAGGACCCTGGGATCATGACCTGAGCCACAGGCAGACGCTCAACGACTGAGCCTCCCAGGCGCCCCAGCTGTTATTTTTAATTAATCAAGTGCATGCTGTGTCTCAGACACTGGGAACAGAAGACACAGACTTTGCTCTCTGATGATCTTAACAAATAAGCGCAATAAAATACTCAATTTCAAAAACTTTTGCTAGAATACTCTCTTTTTTTAAGATTTATTTATTTTGAGAGAGAGAGAGAAAGAGAGTGGGGGCAGGGGCCAGAGGAAGAGGGAGAGAGAGTCTTAAGCAGACTCATGCTGAGCCCGACACAAGGTTCCATCTCATGACCTTGAGATCACGACCTGAGCCAAAACCAAGAGTCGGTCACTTAACCGACTTTGCCACCCAGGTGCTCCTAGACTACTCATTCTTAAACTGGCTCTTAATTTGGCTGTAATCATAACGATATAGCTTCAGTTAAGTATCTAAAAGTATCTGGCTAAATATCTAAAAAAGTTTTTTTTAAGGTATTTAAGCACAAAGCCATGCATTTTCCTATCAGAGATTTGTTGTTCAGCTGGAAATGACCATAAGGATCGTGTGATTAATGTTCTACTTGTCCAGTCAAGGGACCTGAAGCCCAGGGAGGTCAGGTGGACTGGCCGGGCACCCCACTGAGGGGCAGCAGAGCCAGACCTCCGTGCCCACGGCCTGAGCCTCAGGTCAGCACCTTTCCACCACTGGCTGATGGCTCATCTCAGAATACGGGTAGAAGGGGCCTGGAAAGTACCAGGGGTTGGCGATAACACACAGTCTGTTAACAAAAAAATGGGTTCAGTGCTGCAGTGCTCCACGTGGTTTTGACTCCCCAGTAGAAAGGGCCCTCATGGCAAAGACGCAGGGTACATCCTGCTGTGGCGTTGTTGAGCCTTGACCTCTCGCACGTCACCTGCCTTTCCTGCTTTCAGAGGGCTCCATGCGATACAACTTGCACCGCATTTGCTTGCAGTGTAGAGAATATCTCTGGAAGGCTATACGAGAAACTACCAGCACTGGTCACTCTGGAGAAGGCAGCAGGGCGCCTGGGGAACAGGACCGGGAGAGACCTCGCTTTATGTTCTTCTGTATGTACTGGATTTTGACCATGTAAATAGGCAGCCTATTCGAAACAGTATATTGAAATGCAAAGATAAATAACAGCAACTATATTTACCCATCTCTTGCCTTCTCAAGTTGTTTTCAAATAAGTAAATAACAGGCTTCACCTGCCCCACCTCCCCCACCTGCCCCTCAGTTTCTACACTTCCAGACCAGGAAGAGAGGAGAAAACGGGCAGCGTGCCTTGATCATAGTGAGGGTAATTCACACATTTTCGTAAGGCTTTTTTTTTTAAGATTTATCTTATTTTAGGGAGAGAGAGTGAGCGCGTGAGCAGGGGTGGGAAGGGGCAGAGGGAGAGGGAGACAGAATCCCAAGCAGACTCTACTGAGGGCAGAACACAACGTGGGGCCCAATCTCACGACCCCGAGACCACGACCTGAGCTGGACGCTCAGCCAACTGTGCCGGCCAGGTACCCCAGTAATGCTGCCTTTTGGAGGGAATTTAACTCTAGGATAAATGTAATAAACAGGAGAAATATACTTTGTGCAACTCTGGAGCTCTGGACAAAAAGAAATCATAAAAGAGGAGTCTCCATTGCAAGTATCATTCAAGCTCCCAGCTATAAACAGCCTTGCGGTTTCCAGGCTCTGACCCCAAAGCCGCAACAATCCTGTTTCCTGATGTATACAAATAAGGATATTCCGCTTATTTAACCCTGTGCTCCTTGATGAAGATGCTGTCTACCGCCGCCATGCTCCTCCACGAACACGGCTAAGCACTTCCTAGGCACCGACAGCTTTTTTATCACCAGTGATTCATTTAAAAAGTTCTAACGTCTGGGGCGCCTGGGTGGCCCAGTCGTTAAGCGTCTGCCTTTGGCTCAGGTCATGATCCCAGGGTCCTGGGATCGAGCCCTACATTGGGCTCCCTGCTCACCAGGGAGCCTGCTTCTCCCTCTCCCTCTGCCCCTGCTTGTGTTCCCTCTCTCGCTATGTTTCTCTCTCTGTCAAATAAATAAATAAAATCTTTAAAAAAAAAAAAAGTTCTAACGTCATAATTTATAAAATGCATGCCAACTGCACAAAAGGCAGGCACTCCAGGTCTCACGTGACGCACGGCAGAAGCTCTGCCGTGTCCATGTCTTGGGCTGAGACCACCCCCTCCAAGTCTTGCCTCTGCACATGCATGGGAGCCTCTCGTGGGGCCTTTGGGGGCTCCTCCTGTGTATTCTAGAGCCCTAGAGGCTGCCGCCATTTTCTCCGCATTGTATGACCTCTGTGGTCGCCTATCTCCTATTGTTTCTATGGTGACTGCCCCTCCCATGTGCACAGTGTAGACAGCCGCAGAGTTCTGTCTTTGGCTCTTCTGTTCCAGGTTGGAAAAGGAAGCCTCAGGCATTAGGTTTTAGAACTGAGGGCCAGGCACCTTTGCCCCCGCTGCCTAGAATATGCCCATCACCTGCCGCTCATTGCCCTCCTTTATGGCTGGACCACCACCTCCTCCAGGCAGCCTCGCCTGACTACCTCTCTCCTCCCGTGATGCCCATTCTTGATCCTCCCATGGTATCCTGTGCACACTTTGTTACGCATGTCATTTTATAATGATCCCTTTGTGTGTCTCTCCCCACCAGGCTGTGAGCACCTTTAAGGTGGAGACTATCTCTTCTTCATTTTCTATCTCTAGCACTTGTACATAGTAGGTGTTTGATAAATACTCGTTTAATTTGTTTTTACGGAGTATGTGGGACACCTAGGTTGTGTCTTCCAGCGGTCAGAGGGAGCGACCAGATATAACAACGTGAAGGACAAAGGCACACAGAGGAAGCGGGAGACACCGGGACTGTCAGGGGAAATGGGGTCAGATTATGAAGGGCTTGTCATGCTGAAGAGCTTGGACTCTAATCCTGCCAATGGGAAGCAGCCAGCGCCCCTCAAAGAGGCACCACGGGCATCGGGGCCACTTCCGGTGTGAAACTATCCCTCCAGGCACCGCAGAATGTTCGGCATCTCGGTCCCCTCCCTCCAAACACCAGTAGTGTCTCCCAGGTCCTACGGCAACCCAAAATGTCTCCACATATTTCCAAATCTCCCCATGGGTGTAATTCTGGTCCCTCTGGAGAACCACGAAGCTAAGACTTTTTTTCAGGCAGGAGGATGAGAGTACTGATGTGTATTTCAGAACATTCTGGTGATCTGGCTGGAGACACGCTGGAAAAAAAAGGAACCAGAGGCAGGAATTGAAGCTCAGGAGGTGACCACACCATCCAGGTGAGAGGTAATCAGGTTCTGCTTTAAGGTGAAGGTGGCAGAGATGGAGCAGAGGTGAGGAATTCAAAAGATACTCACAATCACAGGACTTGCTACTCAAGCAGCTGTGGGAGGGTGAGGATAAAAGGAAAGGGAATGTAAGGTAACCCTACAGTTTCTGGCTTGCATAACAGGGTGGGTGGAACTTAAGAGTCAACACAGAAGGAAGAACTAGTTACACACACTAAAATAGACATCTAGGGAAGGAAGTGTTTTTGCTTGGTTGAAATGGTTTAGATGTCCCTGGCATAAACACATCAGCTAGAAGCCATGAGAACAGAGGAGGTGGCCCAAAGAATGTGGCTGGGGGAATAAGGAGGAGGACAGAGCCTTAGGGCACCATGTGAAAAGGGTAGGTAGAACAGAAGCCGTGGCAAGAGAAGGAGAGGAGCCGTGGGGACAGGACCAGTGGATTGGGTCTGGTTCTGCGGGACTGGACCTGCAGCAGGCATTCCTGCCATCGTGGGTGCGTACAAAGCTCCACTCTTTGGTCTCTACCTACTGCAGCCAACTAAGTATTGCACAAGAGAGGAATAACCCTGTTGTCTAGACGTCCCATAAATGTCTGTAAGGAAATATAAAAGAAGGGCGACACAGATCATCTGCATGCTGGTTCTTCCTCGTGAGACATCCGGTGACAGACAAAACACTTTGGCAAATCATAGCTGCCCCTGAAATTATCACCTTAGTGGCATGTGGGCTTCCAAGGGTTAGCATATGCTCCTGAGCTAGGATCTCGGAAACCCAAGGATGGGACTGCCCCACGAGCACTGCTGCTCGTGGCACAGGAGTCGGATGCTTTGACCAAATGGACACATTCGATGGTTCTCCTGGAGTTCATCCCTCTTCCTCTCTACGACAGCATCCTGATTTCTCTTAGGGATCCACCCTGGTCTCAGTAAAGCCCGTGAGCTGTAGGTAGCTCTGTGGCCCACGCTTTAAGGCTGGGCCCTGATTAGCTTAACCAACCAGCACATCCCATCTCCTCACCAACCTCGCCCCTGCCCACGGTGATCAGGGTGGAATGGGAATGTTCCAGAATGGGAAATATGGCTCAGTACGGACCAACGCAATGGAAGGTGGTTTCTACCTGCCAAGGACTTGGAAAAAGAAGATTTCCCACTCCATTAAGAAAACTACTGGAAGACACACTTTCTATTCCTGCCAGACACGCACAAGGAAGCAAGTAGCCCAGGGAAGCTGCTGGTAGCCAACCCGCGACCATGAGAGGAGCCCATTTAGGGATAAAGCAGACACTGAAGAAGGCAGAAGGGACAGAAGAAAAGAAAGTGGGGTTTTGGTTACACCACTGAAATGCTAGCCCAAGCTTCACCTCAAGTCCACCCCAGCTTCTGGACGTTTCGGTTAGTAAGCCAATAAATTATGTCCATTTTCTAAGTCCATTTAAGACAGGCTTTCAGCTTTTTTGCCATCAAAGCATTCCTAACAGACATCTCCATTGTCTTATCAACGACAAATGGCTCATTGAGTCTTTAAAAGCACCTGGAGAAAATTCAGTGTGAGCAGGGCTTTCAGCTCAGCAATGTCTTAAGCACAAAAGAATGTTCTGGTCAGGCAGGCGTCACGAGAGTAAATGGCGATATAAGGTACAAATCTGCAGGCAACAGCTGCTCCTGCCTGAGAAAAACCAAGGGTCTACAGGGTACAAAGCCTCACCGAGACGCAAGAACGACGGCCCTGGGTCACACCCGCTACTCACGTATCTCCTCTCGGTGTCGGTCCCATGCTGGCCCTGGAAACATGCCGTCAGACGCTTGTGTGAATGGTGGCACACTGACCGAACCGTGTCCAGGCGCCGCTCGATCTGACAAAACAGAGACAAACGAGCCATTTGCAGGGGCTGAAGAACACACCCAGCCTCCTCCTTTGTGGCGCCGGCCCGTAGGCAGAAAAAGCATCCCGTGGTCTAAGTGTTTAGCTCTGGGATGTACGTGGAAATGGTCCCCATTCACTTACACCAGGGGTTCTCATTATTGACATTTGGGGCCAGATAATTCTGGGGGGGGGGCTGTCCTGTGCATTATGGTGTGTTTAGCCTCATCTCTGGCCTCTCCCTACTAGATGCCAGTAGCACCCCATTCCCTGAGGTGTGACAACCGAAGATGTTGCCACACCTCGTCCAACATCCCCCCAGAGGGCGAAGGCAATAGCCCCTGGTGGAGAGCCTCGACCTCCCTTACACCGAGGGGTTTCGATCTCTCAAGGGCCAAGTCTGCGCACAGGGAGGGAGCAGAGTCCGGACTAAAACCTCCTGTCAGAAAGAGTGGCGGCCGCCGAGTTACACACCACAGGGCCAGCAAAGCCCCGGCTCCAGCCTGCAGGAGTGCAAATGAACACCTCAGGCCCAGGCCCACTGCCAAGTGGAAAAAGCCACAGGGACGTTCAGAAGCGACCTCCTGCACACGGCGACAGGGCCTTCTGCGCACAGAACATCAGGCTGGAGGATCACAGTCAATGTTCCACAGTTTCCACTCAAGGTCAGTGTCTTCAGAATGATTCCTTATTGGGTTTAGGGTGGGTTGTTGGCTTTGTTTTTGTTTTCAATAAACCTCTAAAGCAGAAGGGACAGCCAACAGTAAGAAACACTGACTTAGGGGACCCATGCATTACGATTTAGTTTCCCAAAATATTACTGCTGGGATATGGCTGTTTATGGCAAAGAGAGCTGCTTTTCACGAGAAGGAATGCCAAAAATGTGTATTCTGATGACTCATTAAGACCGAGTGCAGGCCCTTAGGGATGCTTTCTATTTTAAAGAAAAATCAACAAATTCAAAGCAGAATGCGTTTTTACCCCACAACGTTTTACCCAGTGATATGGTTCTGTGCTTCTTTCTTGAAGGTCCTCACTGCCCCAGCAGCTTTTCTTCAGAGCCAAGGCCCGACCACCAGGACCCTGATCTGGCAGGCATAAAAGGAGCAGATGCCCCATCACCTCCCCCTAATCTTATAATGACTGGATTTTAAAACACTGGAAAACTAATACACACTCTTTATTTGCCATGAAAACAGGTAAAATCAAAACCAAAACCAAAACCAAAACAACCCTCCCCCCGCCCCCGCCAAACTCCATTTCACTTTGATTCTGATTTCTACTAGAAAACTGTCAAGTCCATAGGGATGGGGACCTTGGTCTGTTTTGTTCACTGATTTCTCCTGAGTGTCCGGAACACTGTCTGGTTCACGAACGGAAGGTGCTCATTTAATATTTGTTGAAAGGGCAAATATGTATCAAGTTCCCGTGCAAGGTATTACAAAAACAACAGTAAATAAGTTGTGCTTCTTGCCCTCCCAGGATTCATAGACTCCCAGGGAAACTCCACATGAGCAAAATGAACTTACTTATGAGCAAAAACCCAGGCAAAATAGAGCCTCTTGAACTGATCTAAGTGGCAGGAGGACATAGAGCAAGTAAAGGGAAGTTTCACACCAGAAACAAACAAATCTCCGTGGCTTATCCGTCGTGCTCTCCTGTTTAACCCATTAACTCCTGCTAATAACCCAGAGGGGTGGATACAGCCATTATCCTCATTTTAGTGAAGTGGAAACTGAGGCACTTGGGTTTAGTGTGGGTTCAGTAAATCCCTGAGGCCACAGAGCAAGTCAAGGGCAGACCTGGGTAGGGAGGCTCCAGACTCCATACTTTCACCCATTACTCTCCTTCTTTATAGTCAAAGAAGGGGAAAACATCTGTAGCAATGATGGCAGATGTGGAGTAAGTATCCGTGTCATGAAATGAGGTGTTCCTAGAAACCGGCGAACTCTTGGGGCCCCAGTGGATGCTTGTCCCTCAAGCGCAGACAGTTGCCGCCTGCCTTCCACGGGAACTCTGCCGTCCTCGAACTGCCTGTGAGGCCCCCTGGCCGCATCTTGGGGCTTCAAGGATTCAATGAGATCGTGTCTATTACTGGTGTGGGATGTGGGAGACAGAACACGGGCGTGAAAACCCGGTCGAGTTAAAGGTTAACTAAGACCGAACAACATTGCTGGAAGTCTGAAAATGAAGTTGAAATACGTGGTAAAAGCCAGTGAGGAAATATTATTAAGAATATGATTGTCTAATAAATCTGGGGGGAAAAAATACCTAATCCTTAATAAAGACTTCTGGTCCTTTAAAAATAGGGGGGGGGCTCTTAAAATCTTATACCTGTGGCTGGCTGTCATAATCAAGAAGGATGTTCTGACACGGGGTGGTACAAGTAACATTCTTCTAAACTATGCTGGTTCCTTCTCTCCCTAGGGAGAGACGGGGGGTCACCTGGGAGCGGATCTTTGGTCTTCAGGGGTCAAGTGCACACACCTGCTGTGGGTTATGGAAATGACACGAGCAAGAAGGCTTCAGAGAAACCTCAGTGCAGGAGGGGCTCTGTCCTTCCCGGTGCACTCTGGGGTGGCGGGGACGCAGGGGGGCTGAGGTTGAGCGAAGGCATGTGTATAAAGGGTCCAGGCCTTCTGGGAGAAACTCACAGCCCCAAAGTTTGGGAAGCCTGTTGAGAGATAAGTGCAGTGGCCCTGGCTGAGGTCCCCACAGGAAACACCCCTCCCTACGGAGAGGAAAAGACGTCCAGGTGGACGACAGGCCACCTCAGGGCCTCAGAGTGGTTCCACCAGATCTGGTCACTGTCACCGAGACTCTAAGTCCCTGGGGACCCAGCTCAGCCCAGAACTGGAGAACAATAGCGTGAGAGGGAAGGAGAAGTGGAAACTCTAGGTTGGAGCCAGTGGGGCCCTCTGCTGCCACTGGCCGGGCCCGTGCCATCAAGGACGCCATCCCAGCAGTGAACGACGGTCCCTCCGCCTGCCCGGGACCCATGACCAGGCCGCAGTGCCACTGGACCGGCTGGGCCAGACAGGCCCCTCCCCAAACCCCACCCCAACACCTGGCACTTGAAAGCAGGACTAGCCCCATTTGAACTTCATAACATGACACCAAAGTTTCAGATCCCCTTTTTATCACCATGCAACCCAACTGCTTTTCTTTCCCACTCAGAATCACGCGGATCAATTTTATTCTGTTTCAGAGAATACATACACGCATCCACTTCAGTTCTCACCTATGAGGTTTGGTTTGGTTTGGTTTGGTTTTCCTCTTTAAACAAAGTACTTGAAAAAGATTTTTATTTTGTTACCTGTAACAGATCTTCACTGAGGACTTCTGTTTTCTCGGCTCTGTAGGGGAGGGAATCAAAAGTTCAGAGTTAGGAATCCAGAAATGCAAAGCAACTCAGGAAATTCAATAATTCTCATCCTGGAGTTTAAAACAAAATGGGCAGGAATGAATGATAACGTGGGGAGAAACTCCACCGATGTTGACATCAGAGGGCTGCTTAAGCAAAACCAAAGAAAAACCAAAGTTTGCAGAGAATAGCAACCCCAAACAAGAGCCAAGGATCGAGACCAGTTGCTCCCCGACTTGGGCTATACAGAATCCCTGGCAGGGGGGTGGGAGGGGGGTAGTGCGCTGACGTAAAATGCCAGTTTCCGGGACTCACCTCTATTCTAATTCAGCAGGTCCAGAGCAAGATCCTGCTGCGTTCTGAAGAAGCCCCTTCTGCCCAGAATTCCATGGCCCCAGACCCACAGACCACCCTTTGAGAAAAGCCTGCTTAGAGAATCTTAAACTTCATTTCTTAAAATGATCATTTCTGAGTTGCATGAAACAGGTTCGTCACAAATGCAGGAACATGAGTCAACAATACATACTCAAGATAGTAACAACTGAGCATTCCCTCCTTCAGGTATCTCATCCTGCCCTTAAAAAGAAACAAAGTATTTTCACAGCTTTCCCCCACCTATGCCTTCCAACCACCATTAACTACATTAACTCCGCAGACCTTTCCAGAAAGCTGACCTGCAATCAGCACAGGAGCATTCAGAGCTGCTTGAGCCTCTGGTGCCAGATCACAGTACTTTCTTAAGAAGACTTTCCTCTGCAGTCCAAAAGGGCAGCATCGTTGCCGTACATAAACCCAGAATGACGGGAACCGAGGTGCCATATTGGGACTTCTGGTTTAAACAGTGATTGAAGGCAAGTCAATGAACATCCCTACCCAACTCCCATCAAAATGAACAAGGAACCTTTTTTTTTTTAAGATTTTATTTATTATTTGAGAAAGAGAATGAGAGAGAGAGCATGAGAGGGGGGAGGGTCAGAGGGAGAAGCAGACTCCCTGCTGAGCAGGGAGCCTGATGCAGGACTCAATCCTGGGACTCCAGGATCATGACCTGAGTCGAAGGCAGTCGCTTAACCAACTGAGCCACCCAGGCGCCCTGAACAAGGAAACTTTTAAAGGGAAAAGGAAAAGTCTGTTTCAGCCTTGAACGTTGGGGGAGTTGGGGGAAGGGGAAGACCACCAATGAACCAGAATTTTGAAGCCTTTTAATAAGATTTATTGCAGAATGGAAGGCTGCATGATCTTGCCCATGAACGAATCTAATGCAAGAGAAGGAAAAGCCGTTTGGCCAGAAAGTGGATGGGACCCCCTCAGGATGACCTCAAAGCACTGCTAAGCTCAGAGCAGTGCCAGCCAGCTGCCTGAGGTGTGGTGGTGCACACCTCCAGCCCACACTTGGCCAATGGCAGGTCAAGTAAAAGCTGGCCTTGTCACAAAGGATTCCAAGACCAGTTGTCACTGCAGTGTCCTCGTTAGCAGAGAGATGCCGATGGCAATGACTCACACACCAATTTCTGCAGGCAACCAGAACTCTGACCTAACTCAGATACCTCCCCGGTTCACAGGAGCAGAGCCTGGAGATGAGTTCAGGGCCCCAGCTTTCAGAGGAGGCCAACTTTCAACTCATGAATAAGTTCTGCAAGCAGCGGGCCCAAATACGCCATCCCAGCCCTTGCGTGGCATGCGTGGTGCCAGGCATTGTGGAAGCACCGAACATAAGCAGTCAGGCCAGTTAGGGAAGTGGAGCACGGCCCCAGCTGACTAGGAGCTCAAGCAACCAGCCTCAAAAAGAACCCTGACGGCCAGCCTCGCGGCTGAGCCCTGCGCTCAGTGGGGAGTCAGCTTGAGATTCTCTCCTCCCTCTGCCCCTCCCCCTGCATGTGTGTGTGTGCACGCGTGCTGTCTCTCTCAAATAAATAAACAAGGCTTTTGAAAAAAAGATATATTAGATTTCTTTCCAAAATTAATTTTAGAGACCTCCATAGCTTCACCATGACTCCTGTTCACCAACAGCCTTGTCCCTCCTCTAGCAACATAGCGCCACTAGATTGTGTCACTTCGGCCTCGCCTTCTCTGGCCAGGGCCCTGTATACCTGGGACAGAACTCTGAAATCTCTTCCTTCTGTAAGTACAAGTATACACAGATAAAAGTCCCCAAGGCCTACTGAAACATTCAGAGTTCAAAAGAAGAGATTCAGAGCCAGTAAGTCCTTTGATGAGACAAAATTATTTTAAAAATATAACAGAAGAAGAGGAAAACTTAATTTTAAAATCCCAATGTGGGCCATTAGCAGGTATGAGAAAGTTACTAATAGCTGAGAACCAACTGTGTGCATCTTTTCCCAGCAACTTGTTCAGTGACCTCACACCGGTAATTTGAAATGAAAAATCAAATACAATACAAACAAATGCAAACAATACAAATCAGGGCTTTTTTTTCGGGGAAGGGGGGGTCCGAACATTTATGAGCATGGCACTGCAACAGCCATAAAGAAAATAAAGCAAATGTAAAAACAAATTAAGTATTAACTTCAGGAAAAAACAAAAAGTCCATTAGAAAGAGTCATAGTACACTACTATGCTTAGCTGCAAATAATTGATTGGATATAATAATGTAAATATCAAACAGACATATATCCAAAAATTGTAATATAACTGTATTGGAAGGATAAGGGAGCAAAAGCAGAGAAAAAAATCACACAAGAGCACGAAACCCTCATTCATCATGACAGGAAACCAATAAGTAATAACTAAAACTTGATAACTTGAAGGATAGCAGTTTACATATTATCTATAAATGTAGATATGAGTGATAAACAGAAATTTGAAAATAGTTGCCTCTGGGGTTGGGCAATCGCACCTGGGAGAGTGGGATTAGTAGAGAGAGAACCCACTGTGAGAAATCTTTTACTATTACTTAACTTTTTAAACTACATGTATACATAGTTTCAAATTTTAAAAAACAGTATGTTAGTTACATTTTTCAGTGACATGCTTGATATGGTTTCAAGTGATGTGTAACTTCAAGTGAACCATAACTCTAACTTAAAACAGTGGGTCCAACTGCCAATCTGCACAAAAGTATAACAGAACACATACCTCAGAGTATCCAGAATACAAAGCAAATTTGCATAATTTACTGTCCTTTTTTCAAATTAACAACTAAACCCTTTGCTTTAAATTTAGAGGTACTTTACCTAAAAAGCTATCTGGAGGTAGAGATATATATGGAACATATTATATGAAAATGTTAACATATTGCTTAAAAATAAATTCAACCTATGTTTCCTGCCTTTGTGGACAATCTATATTACATTGATAAAATTAATTTTATTTTTTAAAGTTTTTTAAAGATTTCATTTATTTATTTGAGAGACAGAGAGAGAGAGAGCATGAGCAGGGGGGAGGGGCAGAGAGAAAGGGAGAAGCAGACTCCCCACTGAGCAGGGAGCCCCATGCAGGACTCGATCCCAGGACCCTGGGATCAGGACCTGAGTCAAAGGTAGACGCTTAACCGACTGAGCCACCCAGGCGCTCTGATAAAATTAATTTTAGAGAGAAATCTAATATATCTTTTTTTCAAAAGCCTTGTTTTATTTATTTGAGAGAGACAGCACGCATGAACACACGCACATGCAGGGGGAGGGGCAGAGGGAGGAGAGAATCTCAAGCTGACTCCCCACTGAGCGCAGGGCTCGATCTCATGACCCTGAGATCATGACCTGAGCCCAAATCAAGAGTTGATGTTTAACCGACTAAGCCACGCAGGCAGCCCCACAATGTATCTTTTTAACCAGATTTTAAAAATTCACCGAAATTATTAAAAATTACCTATTATCAGGAACAATTACTTTACTGAGCTTTACCAGCCTTACGGAGCTATAATTGACAAATAAAACTATATTTATATATATTATATATATGTTTAAAGTATATAATGTGATAATTCAGTTTGCATATATATTGTGAAATGATTACCCTAATCAGGTTAATGAACACATCCATCACCTTCCACAGTTCCCTTTTTTCTAACAGTAGTTGTGAGAATGCTTAAGATCTACTCTCTTAGCAAATTTCAAGTATATAATATAGTATTATTATAATCCCCAAAGCCTGGATTTCCTTCTTTCTCATGGCTGAATAATATTCCAGTGTGTGTGATGTATGTGTATACATATGTATATATGTATCACACTCACACTCCCCACATATTCTTTATCCATTCATCCATCAACCAACACTTAGGTTGTTTCCATATCTTAGTTATGGTGAATAAGGCTGTAATGAAGGCAGGAGTTCAGATATTTTTGAGATACTGATTTCACCTTCTTCAGATATATATTCAGCAAGTGGGATTGCTAGATCATATGGTACCTCTATTTTTTAATTTTCTGTGGAACCTCTATACTGTTTTCCATAATGACTATGTTCTCACCAAAGTATACATGGGTCCCAGTTTCTCCATATTGTCACCAACATTTGCTATCTCTTGCCTCTTTTATGATAGCCATTCTTACAGGTGTGAGGTGATATCTCATTACGGTTTTGATTTGCATTTCCCTGATTATTAGTGACGTTGAGCACCTATTCATATACCTGTTGGCCGCATGTATATCTTCCTTGGAAAAATGTCTAATTAGGTCTTTCGCCCATTTTTAAACCAGGTTATTCGCTTTTTACCACTGAGTTGTATGGATTCATTATGTATTTTGGATATTAGCCCTGTATTTATAATTTGCAAATATTTTTTCCCATTCTGTATGTAGGTTGCTTTTTCATTTTGATTGCCTCTTTGCTGTGCAGAAGCTTTTTAGTTTGATGTAGATGACAGTGCCTTTGGGGTCATATCCAAAAAATCACTGCCAAGATGGATGTCAAGGAACTTTTTCCCTATATTTTCTTCTAAGAGATTTATGGTTCCAAGTATTACATTTAAGTCTTTAATCCATTTTGAGTTAAGTTTTTAGAGTGGTACAAGGTAGGGGTCCGGTTTGCATTCTTTTCCCAACACTACCTATTAAAGAGACTATCCTCTCCCCATTGTGCATTCTTGGTGCCCTCGCCAAAGATTATGTGACTATTTATATATGGATTTATTTCTGGGCTCTCAAATCTTCCATTGATTTATGTATTTTTTTATGCCAATAGCATACTATTTTGATTATGACAGCTCTGTAACATACAGTGGACCCTTGAACAACATAGGAGTTAGATGTGTCGACCCCTGTACAGTGAAAAATCGGCATATAAATTTTAACTCCCCGAAAGCTTAACTACTAATAGCCCTACTGTTGACCAGAAGCCTCACTGATTAACATATTTTATGTCACCTGCATCATTCACTGTACTCTTAGCATAAATTAAGTTAGAGAAAAGAAAATGTTATTAAGCCAATTGTAAGAAAGAGAAAATACATTTACTGTACTGGGCTGTAAAAAATCTGTATGTAAGCTATTCAAACCCATGTTGTTTGTTCAAGGGTCAAGTAGTTTGGAATCAGGAAGCATGAGGGCTCCAGCCTCGTTCTTTTTGCTCAGGATTATTTTGGCTATTTGGGCCTATTGTGGTTGCATGTGGATTTTAGAAGTATTTTTCTCTTTCTATGAAAAATGCCACTGGAATTTTGATAGGAACTGTACTGAAAGTATAGACAGCTCTGGGTGGTATGGACATTTTAATAACATTAAATCTTGCAATCCATGAATACAGGATATCTGGGAAAGATTACTTTTAAGTGACAAATCATGATTCTGGAATGTAATATACAAATTGGGGTGGCTCCTTCACACAAAGATACCCCCACTGGCCTATGCTATCCCTACCTTAATTTAGGGAACCACCACTGTCCCTACCTCCAATATGTGGTCCAAATGACTTGATCTTCCTCATCCCCACTGTGACTGGTCCAAGGCTCAGCCCTTTGTATGCTGAACTGTTTCGAAGTGTTCATCTTTACCAGAGACCTGGAATTTTTACCCAAGGAAAGTCCAGCCATTATTCAGAATACTGGCCAAGGTGCCCATTCAAAGGATTTATATTAGCCACTTGGCTTTTACTGAGATGTGATTTTTTTAAAAAGATTTTATTTATTTATTTACTTGAGAGAGAGTGAAAGTGAGAGAGCACAAGCAGGGGGAGCAGGCAAAGGGAGAAGCAGGCTCTCTGCTGAGCAAGGAGCCCGATGCGGGACTTGATCCCAGGACTCTGGGATCATGCCCTAAGCCGAAGGCAGACTCTTAACCGACCGAGCCACCCAGGCACCCCATCTGAGATGTGATTTTTGATCAGATTTTAAAAATTCATTAATAAAGCAAAGAGGGGGAGCAACATATTAAACTTTTCAAGGCACCTTACAAAGCGATCCAAAAATTTAAAAAATAATACTTGCTAAATCAGATTGTTTTAAATCTGACATTTTGCTACGCGGACCTAAACTTTTTATATATGGGCCTTTTTTCTGCTTTGTCAGAGCCCTCTTTGTGTCCAGTGTTCTGTGCTTGAAAACACACTTGAATGTTTCCTGTCTGTAACTGGGAAAACAATACGAAGCAGGAAAGCACTTCCCGCCTGCCATTTTACTCTGGGGTTTGTTTTTTCCTATGCACCCCACCGTGCAATTTCACGAGTCATTCAAACAAGGCTTATAGCAGGCTGCAGTTTTAATTTCTTTATTACTTTTTGGGAAAGCATAACCTTCTTTCCTCATAATTCCCAAAGCCTCGCAGCAGCAGGGCTGTGCAGACCTCGATGTCCCCCCCCTTTCCCTTGACTGTGGTAACGGCACACCTTGCAGCTGCGGCTAACAGGAGTCTCACTCAGCTCCCTCGCCAGGCCACGAGAAAACGGAAATGCTTCCAATCTGAAGTAGTTCAGCTCACCAAAAAAGACGGAGATGCTTAAACTAGGACACAGGGTCAAAGGAGAATCTCCAATCGGCCCGACAATTTCTAACCCTGATCGCAGACTGATTTCTGGAGAGGTTTCTGCCATGGCTACACTCAAACGCCCGACACCACGATTGTGAACTGCCGTCCTGTTTCCCAGGATACTGACTATGGCACTCGGGCCACCTGTGTGATGCATTTATTATGGGAGCCACGGAAATCAGTGCTCGAGTCCACACCTCCAATGCATGCCGTGATCTTCCAAGCACTACGCATTACTGACCTCATCCCCGCCAGCCAGAGAGTTCCATAGGGGCAGAGACCAAGTCTATCGTAGCCATCACTCCCCCGGCTCCAGCACCCTTTTTGCTAGCTGCCTGCCACACAGTAGGTGCCTCACAAATATACACTGAGTTAGTGAAAAAGTAAAATGGCTGTCCCAACAATAGAATAATGGCTTGAAAAAAAGATCTTCCTAGATTTCAAAAGAGGTAGCAAGTAAAAAAAAATCCAATAGCAGGAGGTAGAAAAGCAGACGTATGTGTAGAATTGCCTTCCACAGTAAAATCCACAATGACTAAAATTCAAAGGTGATAGTGCCTTCCAAAGTTTAATAAAAAAAAAAAAACCACAGAAAGTAAACTATCCATATTACCAGGGGTCAGCAAACAATAGCCTACAGGTGCAATCTAGCTCACTGCCTATTTTTGCATGGCCAGTAAGCTGAGAATAGTTTTCACTTTAAAATGGTTGGGGGAGGGGCGCCTGGGTGGCTCAGTTGGTTAAGCATCTGCCTTCGGCTTAGGTCATGATCCCGGGGTCCTGGGATCGAGCCCCATGTGGGGCTCCCTGCTCAGCAGGGAGTCTGCTTCTCCCTCTGCCTCTGCTCCTTTCCCCTGCTTGTGCACTCTCTCATTCTGTCTCTCTCAAATAAAAAAATCTTTAAAAAAATGGTTGGGGGGAAAAAACTCAAAAGAGGAATATATAATATGATGCGCGAGAATTACTTGACATTCAAGTTTCCGTGCGCACAAACAAAGTTTTATTGGAGCACAGCCAGGCTGATTGGTTGACGTATTATCAATGGCAGCTTTCAGGCTACAACAGCAGAGCTGAGTTGCTACAACAGAGACCATACAGCCTGTGGAGCTCAAAATATTTACTATCTGGTTGTTTGCCAACCAGTGTGCCAACCCCGGGTGGACACCAGTGACTCTCACAGGGCGTGGTGCAAATCTCACTAGGAGGGTTTTTGGAATCGCTCCGAGGACTGGTATGTGAGGCGGGGCTGGAGGTGTATTCCGTCTTCTTAGACATTCTGCCTCATGTCGGAGAAGCGGCTGCCCCAGTGAATGGGGGTGGCTGACTGTGTTAATACAGTCCAAATGTGGGGCACAGCCCAGTGCTGGTGATGCTGGTGACAGGGCGAGATGAGAAATTATGTCTCGCCTCCACCCACTCACCTCCCCCCAGACCACTGAAATATTATAACCATTGTTTTCTTTCTGATCCCCACTCATAAACATATTTCAGGGCAAGAGCTCAATAAATACAATTGCCTGTGTCAGGCGTTGGCCAGCTTTTTCTGGAAAGGTCAAATAATAAATATTTTCAGCTTGCAGGCCACGCCATCACTGCTATCACTGAGCTCTGCCGTTTTAACACGAAGGTCACCACAGACAACATAGAAATGAATGGACCTGGCGATGTTCCAATAAACTTGACTTATGGACACTGACAGGTGAATTTGCATACATTTTTTTTTTTTTAAAGTAGGCCCCACGTCCAGCATGGAGCCCAACACGGGGCTTGAACTCGTGACCCTGAGGTCAAGACCTGAGCTGAGATCGAGTCACATGCTTAACTGACTAAGCCACCCAGGGGCCCCATGCATTCACATAATTTTCATAGGTCACAAAATATTCCTCTTCTTTTGATTTTTTCCCCAACCATTTAAAAATGCAAAAACTCTTCTGAGCCGATTGGGGCTGGATCTGGCCCGCAGGTCACAGTTTGCTGACCCCTGACCTGTGTACAAGTGAAGTGTGGTTTCCCATGAAGCTTCAAGCCTTTCTAATCACTTACAAATTCTTCTTACTTTGAAGGGGGATTTCTGTGCTTTCCCAGCTCGCTCTTCCGAAGGCAAGAGAAGCTAGCTTTTCAAGACTTCACCAGATTGCTCCTTTCAACCTTGTAGCAGCTCACTCACCTCTTCCCACTCAGTCCATCTCAACCCAGCGATGGCAAACACACAGCCCGAGAGCCAGCACTAACTTCAAACATCTGTGTCTTCCTGTTGCCCCAGGATCCCAGTGCTGATGGTTTGGGTCGACAAATCCACACGAGAGATTGTAATTCTGTGGGTTTTTCACTTAAATAATCACTTAGATATATCAATTAAAATGAAAAAAAGGGGGGTGTGGAGAGATATTTTAATAAACTGATTTGAAATTCTGGTTACCTGCAAATATCTAAATGCATGTTTGGTAAGTGATATAAACTGTAACCAATCAGTTGAGGAAGCTCAATATTGTCTATGGGGCAACAACACACAAGGTCACTGCCTGCAGTGAAATTTATATGTGCAGGGAAATAACAGGAGCCAGCCCCACAGCTAAGTGGTGTATTTCATCCTGTTGGGAACCAGATTTTGTGCAACGCTGTCATCTCCTGGTACAAGTGTTTACAAAATCCACTTGAGCCTCTGTGCTGAGTTTGGACAGCATTTCGTCTGATTTCACAGCAAGCCAGGGGACTGCTGGGTGAGTTTTTCCTGTTCTATCTCATTAGATTAGCTGTCTTCTTAAATTTCTGGGCAGGGATCTGAAGGCTACTTAATTGGATTTTAAAAATAAAGGAACCCTCTGACACTTTATAAATGAAACAATTTGTTACGCATTCCACAAAGCAGTTTAAAAAGTCTTACAAGAGGGTTTATAGAACTCTAAAGGGAAAGTATGGGAAAAGAAAAACAAAAGATTCCCATGCACTACACTGAAAAGAAAAAGGATATTTATCAGCGGGAAAATGATCAAACAGAAAGTATTTTGGTAATAATATGGGTGAAATACACCTAATACTCTACATTCTATGCTCTGAATTATTTCCCCAAATGATGGAACTCTGGCCACATATTTACAGCTTTTCTGAGTTAAGTAACATTTATTTTTTACTTTAAACAGCAGTAACAACACCCTTATCAATCTTAACTGACTCTCCACAATGTGATTTGAATTCCAATCCACGACTAAGATGAACGTTATATTTTAAAATCAACTGAATTGAGGTTTATTGTCTTCCTGCACATGTAAGCTTATGCGGCAGCTTTTTGTTTGGTCAGTTGGCTTTTCTCCCCGCCTCTGGCACACAAAATGGAATCTCTTTGCTGTCCCTGCTGTAACCACGTGCTAAGTCTGAAAGCTCCACCAACAATTTCTGCTTATGGCAAAGTGGGAAGGAAGCTCCCTGCCGCCAGCACACTGCGCAGACTCTGCCTTCAGTGGTCCCCGCCCAGGGCTGCTCGAGTCAATTACAGTACCCGCTTGGACCTGGAGGCAGCTGGGTTTGAGATTTCAGAATGCATTTAAGCAGGCAGAAATACGAGCGATTTGCAAAGGATCTCAGTGTGGACAAATGCATGTGGAGCTAAATCCTATGGGGGCAGGGGGAGATCCGGGAGGGGGTCCGGTTTACTGGCCAACACAAAGAGGCCGGGCCAGGCAGAGCTGGAAAGCCACACACAAAAATGTAAAGCAGAAGCACCAAAGGCAAGGCCACACAAATTCAAGGGCTCGGCTCTGACTCAGTGCTGTGGCCACTGGTGGGGAGGCCCTCTGCATCTTAAGACAGGTTGTGCAAGCCCTCTTCCAGATGCTTCTTCCTGAGTCAGCACATTTGGACTTTTCAAGGGCATGTTCCCATAAAAGGCAGGTTATAAACGATCATTAAGTTCTCAGGCCGGGATCCGTTTTGCTTGTAGCTTATCTGAAGGACCCATTATACTTACAGCTTATCTAAAAGACAGCCCTAGGAGGTGCCTATTGATTTCTCTGAGCCACGGTGAATCTAGGGAACAGTAGTAAAAAAAAAAAGTCTGAGATAACTGATTTTCAACGATGGTTACACATGGTTGTATGTGATTCCATTTTTAGGAAAAGGCCAGAAAAAGCAAATCTAGGGGCACTTTGGTGGCTCAGTCAGTTAAACGTCTGCTTTCAGCTCAGGTCATGATCTTGGGGTCCTGGGATCGAGCCCCAAGTCTGCTTCTCCCTTTCCCTCTGCCCCTCCCCCCACCCCACTTGTGCTCTCTCTCTTCTCTCAAATGAATAAATAAATAAATAAATAAATAAATAAATATTAAAGAAAAAGAAAACCTATAGAGGCAGAAAATAGAGTAGGGCTAGCTGAGGGTGAGTCTGGGAATGAGAATGGACTAGACAGGAGCATAAGGAATCTTATTGGGGTGACTGAACTGTTGTCCAGTCAGATGGTGGTGATGGTTACACAATGCTGTCAGTTTACTAAAAAAAAAAAAAAAAATCACTGAACTGTAAACTTAAAATGGGTGAATTTTATGACATGTAAAGCATATCTCAATAAAGTTGTTTTAAAAATAATACCTGGAACCCAACCCAGAGTGACTGAATGGGAACCTCGTGGGGGGGAGGGAGGGAAGGGAGGGCCTGGCATTTTGTTTTAAAGCTTCCTAGGCCATTCCAAAGTATGGCGAGGGTTGAGAACCCCCGTGTCAGAAGAGGGTCAGGGTACCCACACTGGCAGGTGGCAGAGTAACCACCAGGACACGACAGAAAGAGGCTCCAGCAGTAAATGGTTGGCAGTAGCAAAAACAATCAGAGGTGTCCCTATAGCACCGGCCACAGACGTGCTTGGTCAAGACTGCCTGCTACGTGGTCTGATGTATGGGACTCATAATTGAGTTTACTCTCCTGCCTTCGCAGGAAGGCTGAACTGAGTGATGAGAAGGCAGTGGACGGCAGATTCTAAGTTGCATTGTAGGCAAAGGAGAAGGAGACAGAATATGGTACGAGCTGAGTTAGGGCTCTGGGGTCAGGCAGATCTGGATCTGAATCCCATTGCTGTTGCTCGGGGGCTGCCAGTGTGAGTGTCCGTGTCCTCCCCAGTAAGATCGGAATGATGGGAATAATAATACCACCACCACAGTGATTGTTTAGGAACACCACTTATCTCGTTTCTCTCATTACCGTGGTCCCCAGCGCCCCGTGAGGGTTCCTGGTGCGTCAGCGGTTCTGAGCATCACGACGAACCACCACCACCTTTGGAGAACTCCCAAGCGAAGTCGTCCCTGGGAAGGACTTTTCCACAGTGGCCAGGCTGTTCTGGCTTCTCCCAGAAGTTACACAAAGACACAGAGCAGCGTCGAACCTCCAGCGGGAGGAGGGCAGCCTGTTCCATCACAACAAAGGGATGGTTGTGGTAACCCCGCGTGGGCTGGAGGCCACCGAAGAGAAGCACGGGCACAGAATGCACAGAAATGTAGAGACCGGGTATGTGGTGAGTTAGCAAAAACCCTTCATCACAGGATCAACGTCTTAGCCCTCTGCACCCCACACCGCTGATCCTGAGGCTGTAAAAATCCCAGCTGCGGCCGTCCTCAGCGCTGCATTCACAGAGGGCCAGAGAGCTCTCTGGACAGAAACCATCTTAGGACGGCCTTGCTACGAGATACTCGGATCTTCATTCACTCAGCCAGTATTCATGGAGCCCTCTCTAAACGTCAAGAATTCGGGAGGAATGAAGGAGAAAAATGAGCCACAGTCCCCACCCTTGGGAGCTAATAGGAAAGACAGCAATGTAAACAACCAACTTCATTCAGCATTTCTAGGAGCAGAGAGAGAAGCCAGAAAAGGCTTCAGAGCGAAACAGCCTAAGCAGATCTCTGATAAGACAGAACACCCAAAGAGGATGGGAGAGGGAATGGGAAGAGGGTCCTGCACCTGGGCCCAGAATCAGGGCTGAAAAGAACCAGGGACTAGGAACTAGGGGGCCATGGGGAGCCATTGATGGTGTCTCCCTAGTGGAGTGGCATCAGATCTCAGTTTTCAGAATGCAAATTCTGACAGCACAGTACAGGCTGGAGGTAGGAGAATATTTGGAGGGCCTCTGCAGTTATTCAAGGAATGAATAAGAACATAGACACGAAGCCCTACCAGTCTGATCCTGGCCAATGTCGTGCTACTATTTCAACAGAAATGATACGGCTGAATCACTGACTATAAATCATCAACTTGAAAAACACTTCTAAAAGTTCAAGAAAAACCCATGAAACATGGAGGTCTCTCTGATCAAGAAATAAATCAGACATAGAAGCTAGAATTCATGGGCCATAACCTAGTTGACTACCAGATTTCAATACTAGATTAAGTTTGCATTTGTACACTTTTCTTTTATGAAAGCACTTTTGCACATACGATTTCATTTCATTATGACACGTACCCTTATGGGGCAATTTTCACCTCTATTTCATGGGTGTGGAAACTGGGCAGAAACCCATTAAATAAATTACATGTGAACCAAAGTCTTTGGACCCTCAGAAAGAGAGCAATTTTAAGGTCACTGACCAAAGCGGACTCTCTTTTTTATTTATTTATTTATTTATTTATTCATTCATTCATTCATTCATGAGAGTCAGAGAGAGAGAGAGAGAGAGGCAGAGGCAGAGGGAGAAGCAGGCTCCCCGCCCAGCAGGGAGCCCGATGCGGGACTCGATCCCAGGACCCTGGGATCATGACCTGAGCCGAAGGCAGAAACTTAACCATCTGAGCCACCCAGGCGCCCAGCAGACTCTCTTTTAATTCGTTTTCATACTAGACCCTGGTCCTAGGTCCACCACAAACTAACCATATGCTCTAAAAATACAACCCCTGACCTTCCTATACCCCACTTTATTTATATTTGCACCAATGATCTCACACAACTTTTAAGAAACTAGAATAAAACACAATAGTTGAAAGAAAAGAGAATATTTGAAACCTTCAAAACTGTACTTTGTGAATATAGGGCTGTATCTCTATAAACAAGAAATGTTACACATTTTTAAAAGGCAGGCAATGCTGAGAATTTGGAATAATTGTGGGTCCTCTAAGTTTCTACAAGGAATACACATCACAGATGTAGCCCAGAAAGTTCTATGATTAGAATGGTGCACAAAATGAAGGGGGAAAATGTTCACCTGGAAAAATGGGGTGAGGCTGCTTTTAACGGATGACGGATAGATTCTGGGTGGAGAACACCATAAATCTTCACTTGCCCTTTTTTAAAGGTCAAAGAAAAGAGTGTTCCAACACCACAGCTTGATGGATGGAAGGATGCTGTTGGTGACTCAAAATAGAATATTGATTTTTTTTTTTTAAATGAGGCTTTTTCTCAAAAGGATATTCAGAATAATGAAACGTTCTCTGAGTGGAGCTATGTGGCCCATCACTGCATTCAACCACAAGTGGGTGTCATGCATGCTTTGCCACTAACCTTTTCATTTGGTTAGTCACTGAACAAATATTTGTTGGGTTCCCTTCCGTGAGCCATCATGAGTAAGAGACACAGCCCCTGCTCTGACAGAGCTCAATGACTGTCGAGGAAAATCAGCAATGAGACTCCAGTGCAGTGAGTGCTCTGCCCCGGGAAGCACAGGGCCTCTGAGGGTAGATGGTTGTCATCACCACCATCACAGATGATGTTTAGTGAGCTCATACCCTGTGCTTGGCCCTGGTCCAGGTGCTTGGTAAGAATTAATCCCCTTGATGTTCACAAGAACTCCATGAGGTAAGTATCATTGCCTCCGTGTTACAGATAAAGAAACTGAGTCACAGAACAGTGAATGGACTTGCTCAAGGCAGGCTCTCAATCTGGGCGATTTTGCTCCTGAGATCCTGTTCTTAATTTCTGGGTTCCAGGTGCTTTACATGTATTAACTCATTGAATCCTCAAGATAACTATGTGATCGATGCTATTACCGTGCCCTTTTTGGAGATTAGAAACCTGGGCACAGAGAAGTTAATAACGTGCCAAAGGTTAGAGATCATGGGAGGACATCTGATGCAGACCTAAGATACCAGGAAGGTTTCTGAAACTGGTGATGGCTTTTGAGACCTAATAAGTGAGTTGGAGTTAGACGCTTGGATGTTGGATAGCAGAAGGGTATGTTAAGGCAGTGAGGACAGAGGTAAGAGAGCGAGCACAGGAAAGACACACACAAGGTGATAGTTGTGGGAGAACCCTTGCCCCCACCCCCGGACCCCCTTAGGCTTGGGTGCATGGGGCCTGCTTTAGTCTGAGGACCAAGTAGGAGAATTAAAAGGAAACTTCCAGTACTCAGGGCCTTACACAGAGTAGGATGTAATGGCAGTCCACCACTGAAGGAGGGGATGGGACAGCTGAGACATCCCCCACTCTGGGGCCACCCAAGGCTCAGATAGGCAGAGCCTGCTGAAGAGCAATGGGGACAACTGAGAGGAGCCCTGCGGACTTTGGGCCTTATAATGAATCCCAGGCACTGGTCCTCTACACCACAGGGAGGGCAAGAGAGCTGGGGAAGTTCTCTTGATATAGGCACACAAGTCCTACTAAATTTGAGGGTAAGGCAGGAGAACTGAGATAAACAAGACCTGCCCAGGGGGAAATTTTAATCCCACCCTCATATGAGTTGAAGCCTGTGGTGAACTGAATGTATCCAAAGCAACAAGAAAGCCCAGACTCATGCAACAACAGACTAGATGGATTTGAGTCCTCCCACGAATGGCCTGGCAGAAAAGGCCCACCACTCTCTGTTTCTACACATATTTGGCATTCCATAAAACTCACCACAGGAGAAAAACAGAAAATATGATGCATTAGCAAGACACACAGTCAATAGAACTAGATCCAAAGACAGCCAAGATGTTGGAATTATGATAAACACATTAAAGGATCTAGTAAAAAAGGTCGACAGGATGAATGAGTAGATGATGGGTTTCATCAGAGATCTGGAAGTTGAAACAAATTATCCAAACTAAAATACAGAGAGGAGGGCGCCTGGGTGGCTCAGTCTTAAGCATCTGCCTTCAGCTCAGGTCATGATCCCAGGAATCGAGTCCCACGTTGGGCTCCCTGCTCAGTAGGGAGTCTGCTTCTCCCTCTGCCTCTGCCTGCCGCTCTGCCTACTTGTGCTCTATCTCTCTGTCAAATAAATAAAATCTTTAAAAAAAAAAATACAGAGAGGAAAAAAATTGGAACAAAGTATCCAAGATCAGTGGGACAATATCAGCCTAGTATACCTGTAATAAGAGTGCCAGAGGGAAAAGAGAAAGAACACGGGGCAGAAGAAATATTGGACAAACAATGGCTGAGAAGTTTCCAAATTTTTAAAAATTCATTTATTGATTTGAGAGAGAGAGAGTAGGCATGCGCATATGCAGAGGGGGAGGGAGAGAAGCAGACGCTGCGCTGAGCAGGGAGCCTGACAAGGGGCTCGATCCCATAGCCCTGAGATCATGACCTGAGCCAAAATCAAGAATCAGACACTTCACCAACTGAGCCACCCAGACACCCCAGAAGTTTCCAAATTTAATGAACAATGAACAATCCACTGATCCAAACTCAGAGAACTCCAAGCAGGATAGACACAAAGAAAACACACCTAAAAAGATCAAGGTCAAACTGTGGAGAAAGAGAAAATCTTGAAAGCAGACAGAAAAAAAAGGGCACTTAACAGGCAGGGGAGCAACATAAGAATGATGGCTGACTTATCATCAGAAACACTATGACCAAGTGTCAATAGAATGACATTTTATTTTATTTTTTTCAAAGATTTGTTATTTATTTATTTGACAGAGAGACACAGCGAGAGAGGGAACACAAGCAGGGGGAGTGGGAGAGGGAGAAGCAGGCTTCCTGCTGAGCAGGGAGCCCGATGTGGGGCTCAAACCCAGGACCCTGGGATCATGACCTGAGCCGAAGGCAGACGCTTAACGACTGAGCCACCCAGGCGCCCCTAGAATGACATTTTAAAGTCCTGAAAGAAAAAAAGTCAACCTACAATTGTACATCAAATGCAAATATTTCAAAGATGAAGGCAAAATAACAAGATTTTTTTTTTAGTAATCCTATGCCCAATGTGGGGCTTGAACTCTGAGATCAAGGGTCGCATGGTCTTCTGAATGAGCTAGCGAAGAACCCCTAAAATAAAGACATTTCTTTCAGAGACAAAGCCTAAAGAGATTTCGTCTCCTGAAGACCTCACCACAGCACTGTTGTGGGGAGGGGAGGGAAAGGGAGGCAGAGAAGGAAAGAATTTAGGCGTTCAACATCTACACTGGACCAGTCTAGGGTGAGGAAATTTCTTAGGGAAGGTGGCAAGAGCTCTTACTTCCCATGCCAACGCTGATTAGTCATAGCTGTCTGCAGCCCTAGTAAAAGGAGAACTGGGAGGCTGCACCCAACCTCCCTGGGAAAGAGAACCAGACAGACTGACAATGATGACAGAAAGATGTACCAATCGTTCCAACTATGGATGTTCCCCCCTCCCCCAGGCTAAGTATCATTCTTGATGTCACATCTTCAGTTTCACTGTGCAGGCAGATTAGGCACAAGAAATGTTAGAAATTTTAACTACTTTCTAGTAAAGTATTAGGATAGTTTAACGTAAAGAAGACTGCCAATTTTCAGCATGCAGCTTTTAACTTCTTTTTTTTTTTTTTCAAGATTTTTATTTATTTATTTGTGAGAGAGAGGATGAGAGAGAGCACATGAGAGGGGGGAGAGTCAGAGGGAGAAGCAGACTCCCCGCCGAGCAGGGAGCCCGATGCGGGACTCGATCCCAGGACTCCAGGATCATGACCTGAGCCGAAGGCAGTTGCTTAACCAACTGAGCCACCCAGGCGCCCCGCAGCTTTTAACTTCTTATGTCTCTGCCATCTTGGGAGATTAAGGAGCAGTTCTGGTTGCAAGTGGCTAGGCAATTTAGAGTTAACTCTTTCTCCACCTTGGCACTTTTGACATTTTAGTCTAAATAATTCCTTCTGTGGGGGGGCTGTCCAGAGCACTGTAGACTGTTCACAGCATCCCTGGCTCCTACCCGCTCAGAAGCCAGGGGCAACATGCCCCCCTCCCCCCAGGGGTGACAATGAAAAATGTCTGGAGATAGTGCCAAATCGAGGGGGTGAGGGGGACCAAACTGTTTCCAGTTAAGAACCATGCAGATAATAATAATAAAAAAATCTTTATGGTTGCCAGAAAGGCAAAAAGATAGTCTTTCTGTGTGAAAATCAACATAACTTAGTCGCATTAATAGGATGGGAGGTTGGCAGGAAGAGGAGGGATGCTCTTCTGATTCTGTAATGACCTAATACATGATTCCTCTTTATTTTATTAGTGCTATTCCTGACAATGTACATTTGGGAGAGTCCCATATCCTGAAAAATGAAAGAACACAGAAACTTGCTTTACTTCCTTTCTAAAGACTGTTTCTTTTTTAGTTCCCTGAGACTTTTTATGAATTGTTGACAGGTTTTTTTAAAAGATGTTATTTATTTATTTACTTGAGAGAGCGCACAAGCAGGGGGGAGGGGCAGAGGGAGAGGGAGAAGCAGACTCCCAGCTGAGCAGGGAGCCCGATGTGGGACTCGATCCCAGGACCCTGGGATCATGACCTGAGCCGAAGGCAGATGCTTAACTGACTGAGTCACCCAGGCTCCCAGTGACAGATTTTTTAATTTCCAAGAACTCTATGTCTTTTTCTCAGTAGCCTGCTTTTTTTTTTTTTAATGGACGTAATAGGCTTTCTGAGGATTTTCTTACATCCTATTGTCCTGTGTTGGACAATGAAAGAACAAATAAGGGACGCCTGGGTGGCTCAGTCGTTAAGCGTCTGCCTTCGGCTCAGGTCATGATCCCAGGGTCCTGGGATCGAGGCCTGCATTGGGCTCCCTGCTCAGCGGGAGGCCTGCTTCTCCCTCTCCCACTCCCCCGCTTGTGTTCCCTCTCTCACTGTCTCTCTCTCTGTTGAAAAATAAATAAAATCTTTAAAAAAAAAAAAAAAAAGAAAGAACAAATAAAACAGCACTTGCTGCAGTCAACCATAGAGCTACTTCTTAAACAGTCATCTGGAAGCTTTTCTGAATGGCTTTCAGTACTACGTTTTTTAATTCCGAAGAATTTTTTTAAAAATAGCTTTCCTAACATTTCAATGGATTTCAAAGATTTATTTATTTGGGGGGGGGGCAAAGGGTGAGGGAGAGAGAAAATCTCAAGCAGCCTCCCCCCTGAGCGTGCAGCCCAGTGCTGGGCTTGATCCCACGGTCCTGAGATCATGACCTTGAGCTGAAACCAAGAGTCGGACACTTAACCGACTGAGCCACCCACGCGCCCCCTCAATGGATTTTAATGAGAGAGAAGAAATATACACATGTTCAGTCAATCACCTCAAACTGTCTCCTGTAATGTCTTAAGTTCATGAGAGAATTTTCCTACCATGGATAATTTCAGGAACCTACCAGTGGAGACAAGAGGTCAACCTGCTGTGCTATAACATGCTATTATGATAGTTGTGTTCCTAAGGGTTCATGAAAAATTCCAAATTACGAAATCAATTCATACAGTGGCAGGAGGGAGAATAGTCAGACTGGAGCATGTTGAACTGGCAGAGGAATTTCTACAGCATTACAGGGCAACGCATTTCACTATTTCTGGATATCACTTGAACACGGTGCTGGTCTCTTATCACAAATGCTCCTATTAGCAAGAACATCTTTACACAAGTATACCTCCTTTGCCACCCACAATTCTAAAAGAACAGAGAAACACTCCTAAAAGTGTGAGTTCAGAAGGTGCTCGCTCCTTGCGGGAGGGTACATTGACTCAGACTGATAGCCTGGAGCACGTTTGCTGAGGGTCGAAGCCCTGTCCACCACCTAAAAGCTGTGCTACTGTGAGCAGTTTACTTAATGTCTCTGTGCCCCCTATTTCCTAGTCTGTAAAAACGGAAATATTAAGAACTTCTAACTTACAGAATTGAGTGGATTGCAAGAGATAATATACGCAAAGTGCCAATTCCTCGAAAGCTCAAAACATGGTATTTATTGTTATGACATAAGTGGTTAAGAGTAGAGACTCTGGAGACAGACTTCCTAGTTCTACGACCTCAGACAAGTTATCAAATGTCTCTGTGCCTCTGTTTTCTCACCTGTAAAATGAGATAATACAGTATTGACTTGGGTATTAAATGAGCTGATACATGACTAGCACTTGGAGTAGCACCTGGCACACAGCACCCAAATAAATGTAAGCTATCAGTATTATTATTTTTTTCGAAGGATCTTTCTGGCAACAGTGTGGAAGATGCGTGGAGGGGGAGGGCAGACATACTGGCAGGCAGGGAAACTGAGGGAGGTGAGTATTAAGAGACCCGAGAATATGAGATCCAAGTAAGAAAAGGGAGGGCCCACCCTAAAGCAGGGGGTAAGGAGAGGCGGGGACGGAGAGCTATTACAAAGACACAACAAGCAGGACTTCGTGACCCGGCGTGGATGGGAAGGGAGAAGGAATCCCCTAGAATGATCACCTTGTTCCTATCTTGAGTGACTGGCTAGACAGTGAGGCTCTTCAACCGGAGGGACAGTTTGGGAGGCTCTGAGGGTAAGGTCAACAAGGTCAGCTCCGGAAATGCCGGACTTAAGGGGTCTGCCGAACGTGCCAGTGGAGATGTCCGGTGTGTTTTTTGCTGGGCGGTTCTGAAGCACGGAAGACGCGTCTGGACAGAAAATTCCGAGCGTGCCGCCAGCAGGAGCAGCAAACACCGCTTTTTTGGTTTTGGCGGGGGGGGACGGGGGGAGTCGCTCGGAATGCAGATCTGCAGAGAAGAGAAGAGCTGGGCGCAGAAACCTGGTGAGGAACACAGTGGGAGAGCAACCGGAGCGGTGAACAGCAGAGCAGCGTCTAGGGAGCGCGGGGAAGAAGCCGGCGTGTGGTGCCCCTCAAGCAAGGATGGCTGGCTGGCTGGCTGAAACTGCGAACGGTGGCACAGGGGACAGGAATGCTCACTGAGAGCCAACATGCAGGGCGCTGACGGCAGACGGAGCTGCAAAGCCCCGCGCGGGAGGAAGAGAGCCGAGGACGACGACCTGAACATCGCGAGTGGCTGGGAAGAACCCGTGGAGAGAGGGAAGCTGGAAATGCAGAGCGGACAGGGGAAGCACCCCCGCCCTGGGGAGAGCGGCTCGTGGAGGGGGGGGGGGACAGTGACCACTCAGACCACTTAGACTGATCAGCTTGAGCCTGAGGGACCTGGACGGGGTGGCAGTGGCCAGATTTCTCTGGAAACAAGGAGGCAGGTCATCCGAGGGGAGTGGGTGTGTCTGGAGTCGGGGGGAGTGGGTGTGTCTGGAGTCGGGTGGAGTGGGTCTGAGAAAAGTCAAAGTCTGGCAAAAGCACTTAGGAAATGGGACAGGAAACTGAGCCAAGGGCTGAGAGGCGGTCTTCAGAGCCCAGCGGAGCTTGGAGGCCGGAACATCTTGGCCGCCCTGACCTGGGAAGTGGGATGAGCTTTCTGGACCACGCCCTGCATCCCAGGTACAGGCAGGAAGAAGTCCCTGGTGACCTAGTCGGGCTGTCGGGCAGCAGGACCGGTGAAGGAAAAAGGCCGGCTGGACAGAGTGCTGGAAGTGTGGTCAGAGACCCTGCCATGACTGACTGAGGTCAGAGAAGCAAGGGGACTTAAGAAAGCACAGAGGGGGACTCTTTGGGAAGAGGATCCAGAAGGATAAGAGATTGGAGGATGCGATGGACAATTTGGGTTCCGATCTTACAAGTGGTTCTTAAAATGCAATGGCAAATTTCTTTTTGGAAAAGAATGCCAGTTTATATTCCCACCTGGGTATGACTGGATAAACACGGCCCTTGTCAGCTCTCCCAAGACAGTAACGTATCATTATTTGAGCTTTGCCAATTTGGTAAGTGAAACATGCCATCTTGAAGCTTTGTGCTTCTAAAATTAGTTGTAGTTTTGAAATGAGTGTCATACACTTACTGGTCATCTGTGAGCGTTCTGTTGACGGTATTTGCTCATTAGAGTGCGCTTCTTTAAACTGATTGATAAGAGAGCTTTATACACTAAGGACATTAGCCCTCCGTTGTGGCTGCTCTCAATTGTTTCCAACTAGTCATCTGTCATCATTTTAATTATGATATACGACAGACAGAAGTTTAATTTTTGCATGGCTGAATCTATAGGTTACCTTTTATTATTTATTCTCTGTACTCTTGTGCCAGAGCATGAAGAACTTTCCATCTTTTCCTCTATTTTATGGTTCGGTTTTTTACTAGAAACCCTTAATCCGTCCGGAATTTATTTTGGCCCCTGGTGGTGAGGTGAAATCTAACCTGCCTATTCTTTCCAGTGCTAACCTGCTATCTCCTACTGCTTCCCAGTCTTAAAATGCCTCCCTACCTCATGCCAACTTCTTTTTTTTCTTTTTTTACGATTTTATTTATTTATTTGACAGAGAGAGAGAGACAGCGAGAGAGGGAACACAAGCAGGGGGAGTGGGAGAGGGAGAAGCAGGCTTCCCGCGGAGCAGGGAGCCTGATGCGGGGCTCGATCCCAGGACCCCAGGATCATGACCCGAGCCAAAGGCAGATGCCTAACGACTGAGCCACCCAGGCGCCCCTCATGCCAACTTCTTACACCTACCAGGGCTGGTCCCCGTGCGGTATCGGGAGCCCTGTCTGACCAGTGTGGGAGCGCAGCAGGGAGGCTGGGGCGGCCAAGGTCAGAGAGAGAGCTGGTGGACAGCACAGACTCACGTCCAGCTCAACTTTTACTATACTCCAGCTGCCCTATAGCGGTTTTAGGTTTTTTTTTTTTTTTAAAGATTTATTTATTTATTTATTTGACAGAGAGAGACAGAGTAAGAGAGGGAACACAAGCAGGGGGAGGGGAGAGGGAGAAGCAGGCTTCCCGCAGAGCAGGGAGCCCGAAGCGGGGCTCGATCCCAGGACCCTGGGATCATGACCTGAGCCGAAGGCAGACGCTTGATGACTGAGCCACCCAGGCGCCCCCGGTTTTAGGTTTTTAAAGCCCTCATCTAAAAGCTCTGAAAACATTCTGGAATGAAGTCACTGCCAAAAGGAGCCGATTATTCTAAGGTGACCGCCACATCTCATCATCCAGAATATCCCATTTTGGCTTTTCTGGGGGGGGCTCCCACATAGAGGTCAGGTGTGTGTTTTGGAGAACATGTGAGGTGCATGCCTGTCATAGGCACGGGAACTGCAGTTACACATCTCTCCGGGAGCTAGCAGGATTCTTTAATCCTGGGGTTCTTGGCCCTGGGCTGGAAGAGGTGGGTGAAGGCTGGGAAATTATATGCAATTCGTGTGTGTGGATGATTTTTTTTTTTTTTTTTTCGGGGAGAGGGCTGTTAGAACCTCCATCTAAATCCATGGGTAGCAAGGTTTCTGTTCCTAAAGACTGCCCCAAGAGTTAAGGCTGCAATTAAGTCCACTTCCCCGTGACCTGCTAACCACTTCTTTAGAAGTTATATTAACATATTGCTACGTCTGCTCCATTTCAAATTTCTCTTCCAGTTCCTTCCTCAGTCCAAGTGCACTGCAATTGTTTTCTCCGTATGGTTGGAGTACCACAAATTCAGTATTCTGCCTTTAAGCCACACACCTGCCAATCTTACGACTAAGCTCACACGTCAGGCATACTAAAAGGTGTGTGGCTCCAAGAAGACAGAGGAAAGGCCTGTAGATTTCCATCAGGAAGTACTCAGATTAGGACATCTGCATTTAAACAGGGCTTTACCAGTCCTTATCACATTTTTGGAATGCCTAATGGCAGTGAAATCACATGCCCTTTATACAATATTGCTGCAAACAATTATACAGCTACACATTATTTTGGAGTCTAACCCATTAAATGAGATGAAAGAAATAATAGGAAAAGAAGAAACAAAAACATGACGCATAATATTATATACACAGAAATTCAAAGAAGTAACAAAATGATCAGCTGCAACTAGTTTAGTAAAGTAAATAAATATATATACAAACATGAACATCACTCGTGTTTGCCAAATAAACTAATTAGGCACTATTTCCAACAATAACAAAATACTTAGGAAGCACATAAAAGCTTCATGTATAGGAAGAGATACATGGCCATGCTCCTGTTGAAAAGACATCAACTCTCCCCAAGGTTTAGCTTACGGATGTGCTAGACCATAAATACCTGGGATTTATTTGTTTTTGTATCCTCAGACCCTACACCATTGCAGGCACCCAATAAATATTATGTGGCCGAACGAACTCTAGACCAATCAAAATCATAAGGGACCTTTTCTAGGAGCTAGAAACAAAGGGATACCAAAATTCATTTCTATACAGAAAGAGGAGCACCTAAGAAAGAAAAGCTGAAGAAGACCAGCTCTGCCAGATTAAAAACACGTTACACATTGGTAGCTATTATTAGCACAGTGTGGTGTCAGCTCGCACACACACACACCCCCCCAAAGCCATACACCAATGAAAGGAAAGCCAACAAAAAGTCAAAGCCGGCATGAGAACTACATGTTTAAAAAAAGAGAAGCATCAGAAACGAACGTAAGTGAAGAATCACTGTGTGACCTATTTCAGTAGATAACATCCAGCCATAACCCGAATCACGTCAACCCTTCCCTTTCTCCCTTCTTCACCCCAAACACCATGGTGCTAAACAGGTTTGCAAGTCAGTCCCCATGCCACGGTCCTACTCCCCCCTAGCCTGTTACAACAGTTTCTTTCACTTTCCCCCCCTCTTCCCCTTCCTCCACAGTCCCAAGTCACCTGCCACCAGAGTGGTCCTCCTAGACCTCCTAGACCACCAACTTTGCTTTCTCAACCTTCTGCATATACAGGCTTCCCCCAATTCTACTGATCTCCCAAAACTGGCACGGAAGCTTTTCTAACCATGGTCTTCCACAGATGAGAACAAAAGCCAGTCAACACTGCCGGTCTCTAAAAGTTGGAGTCCACAGTCATAGGTGCTCATGTGTTTTAGTCCTGCCATCCTGGGGTTGTTTGGGGAACGTTATGCATCCTAGTGGGTCTGAGAATGCAAAAGCAATGAGAGTATTGAAAAGGTTGTAAGAGGGGATGAACGAGTATGATGAAAATTAAAGAAATTAAAAATGGCACTGTGAGAAATGATGCCTCCATAGAGTTTCAATGTATAACAAAATTGTCTCTTTTGGAGAAAGATGGCTGTCAGTTTTTATTAGGCAAAGGAAATAAGAGTATGCTGCTTTTAAAGCTTTTTAAAACTTTGTAAAGAACCAACTTACTCCATCTATTGGATGGGAATGCATCCAGAGGCTTGTGAATTAAAACACCACAGTCACTCTGGGCTTAAGTACATGTGGATCTACAAAAAACCATTAGTTCACTACCTACTTTGAAAATAAGAGCTAGACAGAGTTTTCCCACTGCTAGCAATCAGATTTTGTATTATATTATATTATATATTATATATATTATATTATATTATAATTTATAGACAAAAATATATTATATATATTATATTATAATTTATAGACAAAAATATTAAGTTAATTTGTAGACAAAAACATTAAGTTAAAGGATAAAACTGTCAGTGGGTTAGGTTTCCCGAGAATTTTTCTTCCCTCTGGGAGTTGTCGGTCACCCGTCATCTCTATTTCCTGTTATCAAGATTGCTCAAGTGTCACATGTCAGAGAAATCTTCCAGAACCCCAAGGCAGTGTCCATGCTCCATCTATCTTAGCACCCACCGTATCAAGTGAAACAGAAACACTTTGGTGTATTTCCCCAAGGTACAGATGGGCATGGGTTCAACTGGCCAGTCCAGCCCACGCATCTGAAAGTATCCAATGACCACGTGAAATCCAAGCTGGTAGACTTAGAAATGTTCACACTGACAGGTCACAGGTAGCTGGTCATTGCTCAGAAGAATTTCTGGGCAGTTCTGAACATTTATTTATTTAAACTTTCATATCGTTTGAGTACCTATTTACTTAGTCTACCATTTATTATTTAAATTCTTTAGGAGTCATAAGTTTGGCTAACCCACCTAGAAACGATAGAAAACATGCTAATGAAACATTTAAGGAGAGATTAAGTGGACTACTAGACCAAAATATCTCTGATAAGGAAGACACCTAAAAGGAACTGTGGGAAAGGACAGTCAGAGAGAAACATCTTGGGACTAATCAAAAGGAAGCAGCCTATGCAAATCATTAATAAGTTGTAATTAACAGGAAATAGCAAGACATTAGAAACAAGTCTTACAGCCCCGAGAGCTTAAGATGAACTTAATATTGTTTTCACATCACTGGCTACAAATAGGCCGACATATTCAAAAGCAGTGTCTTTGGGGCGCCTGGGTGACTCAGTCGGTTAAGCGTCTGCCTTTGGCTCAGGTTCTGGGATGGAGCCCCGCATTGGGCTCTCTGCTCAGCGGGGAGTCTGCCTCTTCCTTTCTCTCTCCCTCTCCCTCCCCCTGCTTGTGCACTCTCTCTCTCACTCTTTCTCAAGTAAATAAATATGTTTTTTAAAATTTTTTTTAAAAAGCAGTGTCTTCTATAAATCACAGGGTTGGGTTTTCAATAGAATCCACTTTATCTTCTGAAACTTGTATCAAACGTGTACATGGTCATGAACTGGTTCCTTCAAGGTACCATCCCTGCACTCATTATGTAATGTACCCAAGGATGAGAATTTTCACTTGTTTATATTGTGATAAATGAATAAATCAAGATATGGCGTTAATATTTCCTTACTAACACCCAAGATCTGCTAGAATAGGTACAACGGGCTGTATTCGAATTATCTGCTCGTAGGTCTGTCTGCTGACTCAAGTTCCTAGGAATTGGTGATCTTTTTAACCCCAGCCTCTGACAGGTTCTCAGTAGACATTTGTTGAACCAAACTGGTAACAGAACAATGAAATTGACAATGGGACATTAATTCCATGGCAAATAAATGCACAAATGACACAGACAGAAAACTCATAAAGAAATACAAATACATTTCATTCATTTCAACCTTAGTGGAAAAAATTTAAATAGGTTGCAAATTTTTTTTATAAGGCGATATTGATTGCTACTAGCACAATGGTGAACTACGACATTCCTCATGGCGTGCACAATGACGTGCGTTCCGGGGGACATCATTTGTTGCACTAAAACTAAAGGACAGCGCTATCACGTAGAAGGCCATTTAGCAATACTGTGACCACATCCGTATTAATCTCCTACAAATGTCATGATTCTGGACTCCAGAGAATTCATCAGAAGAAAATAATTTAGAGAGGAATGGCTATGATAAAACTGTGACTAGCCATGCCAAGCCAGAGTGGAGGCCTAGATGTCCCACAAAAGGGATAAAATCCAGCTCAAGCTAGCTAAGCCAGTTGGAAGACAATTTCGAGTCCAGGTTTTAAAAAAAATGAAAGCTTGAACTTAGGCCATTGAGAGGCAGAGACCGAGTCAAAGATGCTCCAGAGGCAGAGCTGCCAGATCATAGGGAGAGCCTGAATTTAAAGAACATGGAGGAGAAAGAGGGGTACTCAGGGATGACAGAGGAGGTGTGGTGTGGCACTCGATGCGCCAGGGCAGGTGTCCACAGACACTCCCTGTAAAGGGCCAGAGAGTAAACAGCATGGGCTCTGCGGGCGGTAGGGTCCCAGGGGAATGGTCTGAGAAAACAGAAGAGAAGGGGCATGTCTCTGTCCAAATACAATGGCCCTTCAGATCACTGGGGCCCTGGAAAGGTAGGAACATCATAGACTAACCCCCCCTTAACCCAAACTTTTTAAAAAGAGGCTCCTATTTTAACAGAGACAAAGCAGATAGAAGTGTAATAATATCTCTAAATGGATTTATACTTGATTAATTACTGTGGCATCTACTTACATTTGAGAAACAGAAATAGAATGATATATGCCAAACTTCTACAGTCTGACAAGAATGCATGGTGCACATACTAATTCTGGCACCCTACACCAGAATGTCAAGTCCCTCGGGCGGGGGGACGGGGGTGGGAGGGTCTGCCAGGGACATACTGGGAGCCACTAACACAGAGATCATTTCAGATGAGAATAACATGCTGCCTTCACATGTAAAACCGATGCCAAAGGACCACATCTGTTTAGGGTTCATTTTTGTTTCAGTGAACAATGGGTTTTCACGGACCTATAAATACGCTGTTTGATATTCCATGATTTCACAATATGTGAAGTGTGTAACAAGGCCACGCAAGATCAGACTCAGAAGAAGTTGCAAGGATAACAGATTTCTTTCTCCCTCTGCTCTATGCAGACGCTGGATGGGATCCACTCAGATTGAGGCAAACAAAGCATCGCTACCTCCCCTTTCTCAGAAATCCTGTTCAGAGCTCCCCTGGAAAAGGCTGGGGAAATCAGTGTGTAGAGTAGGTGAGGGACGGAGAATGTTCCTGCTGACGAAGTGAAGGATATGGTTTGTGATGTTGAATACAGAAAGGGCTGTCTCATAGAAGAGAGATTGATTCTTCGTGGCACCAGAGGACTGCCCTGGGATGCTCAGGCAGAGATGCATTTTATTATTTTTAAAGGTTCTATTTACTTATTTGACAGAGAGAGAGCGCACAAGCACAAGCAGGGAGAGCAACAGGCAGAGGGAGAGGGAGAAGTAGGCTCCCCGCCGAGTAGGGCGCCCGATCCCAGGACCCTGAGATCATGACCTGAGCCGAAGGCAGACGCTTAACCACAGAGATGCATTTTGACTCGCTGTGAGAATCTGCGTTGCCCCTAATACAATGGGCTACCTCGGGAGGCAGTGAGGCTTCTGCTCCTCGGGAAGGTCATTAGATTTCTATGATCAGGGAGGGGACTGCAAGGAATGTAACACAGGAAAGCAAGGCAGTAGGGAGTGGTGCAAAATGGATGGCTGACGTCCAGTCCAGAGGGGACAGCAGCTACTCACCACTACTGCTTGTACAAGGGAGCAACTCCTGCCATTGCCAGGTCTTCATGGTGGTAGAAGAACCTGGAAATCCAGGTTTTCATGGGAAAATACTGAATCTTTAAATATGGGCCAAGGATTGAAATAAATACATACTTAAGAATTCAACCAAACAACATATCGATGCCCTGCAAGCAAACAGTTTAAATCTTTGGTTTTGACCATTCGCATATTGAGAATGTAAAAGGCTAGACCAGGGTTTCCCAACCACAACACTCTTGACATTTAGGACCAGATCATTCTGTGTGGAGGCGGTCCTGTGCATGGTAGGATGGTCAGCAGTATCCCTGGCCTCTCTCAGCAGATGCTGGGAGTACCCTGCCCCCCAACCCAAGTCCTACCAACAAACATGTCTCCGGACATAGCCACATGCCCTTGGGGGACCATCCCTGGTAGGAGCTACTGGACTAGAGCAACATCCAACTCTGAGCTTCCAGGATTTTATGAAAGCGTCCCACATAACTCCAAAACGGGGTTTCTCCAAGAAGAGCTGCCCACGTGAAGTCCGGATTTACGGCTGATTTGGAATCCCAGACCTGGTTTCTGGTTCATGACAGCTCTGCCATGAACTAGCCTGAGGACCTCTTTTGAGTCCTCCCTTCCTCATCATTCAACCAGGAGTAAATAACATCACCTCTGGGACTTGCTGTGGAGAAGGCAGTGAGATCATTTACGCAAAGCCTCTAGCCCAGCAGCTCAGCCAGCACCAAAGGCACTGAATCCACATTAACCCTTTCTGGTGAATCAGGTGAAAAGGCAGCCAGCCCAGGGTCTGTCCTCAGAAACACGTGGGATGCAGAGTCAGAAACCCTGGCCCCGAGTCCCGCCTCGGCCACTGAGTAGCTGGGCATACTTGGCAAGCCATTTTTCCTTCCTCATAACCTAGAAATGATAAGCACCAGTAGGCGAGAACCAAGCCAGGTGCTCTGGGACAGCACTTGGGAAGCTAACCCACTAGAGAAGTACTGACGAGTATGACTATCAGATCTTTGAAAGATATCTGAAAAGGAAAGAACAAGCTCTTCCACAAATCCAAGACCTGAGAGTGCAGTGGTATCAGGGTAAGGTACAGGAGAGAAAAGGAAAATTGTAACAGGAATCCTTCACCTCCCTATCCTTTTACACACGCAAATGCCAACTGGTGACCCACACACAGACCAGGTCTGGCCACGGACAGATTCTGTTGAGCCCCACGTCGTGTCATGGTGGCGCTTTAATTTGCATTAAATGCCACCTGAGTTTCACGAAAGTCCAGACTTCAGGCCTTTTTCGAAAACTCCAAAGCTCAGGCCACACTGGGCCCATATTCCCACATGCCCCTCTTTTGAGACAGACACTGGCGAGGTCCCCCTTGGCCCTCAACTGTTCGTCACTCTGCTTTCAGTAGCCTGCAGTCTATAACCTTGACTTCTCTAGAGGCTACTATCTAGGAAAGCATTCGGACCTGCAGGGAGTAGTCCTTCAACCTTGGCACAAACCGACACCCGAAGAGACACTCCCTTCCAGAGCCTCACCTAGGTCATCAGCTCTCCTAGGTGGTGGCTCAGATTCTTTTGCTCCTTGACACTTCTACCTCGCAACTCAACGTTCCTGGGTTTCCTCACCTTGGTATACACCTTCCTCCACTGAGGCTATCACCTCCCCCAAAAGAACCACCTGCATCTGATGGATTATCTGTCTGCACTGGGATTTTCAAAATACATCTTTCTTTTTATTTATTTATTTTTTTTTTTAAGATTTTATTTATTTATTTATTAGAGATCGAGCGAGCGAGAAACAGCATGAGAGAGGAGAGGGTCAGAGGGAGAAGCAGGCTCCCCGCTGAGCCGGGAGCCCGATGTGGGACTCGATCCCAGGAAAAATACATCTTTCTTTTTAGAGCAGGACTACAAAAGACAGGACATGCTACTTACACTATCCTGACCAGCACTCCTTCTCACCTCCTGCTGGTAACAGCACCCAGTGTTCTCTGGGGGGCCAGCAGTCCCCCATTCCCAGTCCCTGTGGTTTGGGTGGGGCTGACTCCATTCCCATTTCCAGGGCAAGGCATGGGACCCAGCTGGACACATTCAGAGTCAATCCTGCGGCTCTGGCCACAGTGAAAAGTAGTCTCTGTCCCTCTGGGACTTGAACTGAGGAGGAGGGACAACTGGGTGGGGGCGGGGATGTCCCCTTGTGGACACAGCCTATCTAGAGAGTGGAACCCCTGGATCTAGCCCTGGCTGCAGCCATACTCCCTTTTGGACTCTGTGGGTCACATACGAGCTAATGAAATTCCCATCTTGGCTTAAGGCAATTCGGGTTGGGTTCTCTTACAAGCAAAGGAGACCTAATCAATAGGAGAGAAAGTTGAAAGAAGTGCTTACAGATGGGGGGAAAGGCTCTGCTCCAATTTTCTCCTGGTTTGCTGGTTTGGGTTTGGTACCTCTCTCCATCCACTGAGAGTGGAGTGTTGCTCACTGTATTAGCGATCCCTCTCTAAGCACTTATCTCATGGTCTATAATTATTTCTTGTTTGTCTATCTCTTCCACAAATCTATTGAGCCCCTTCAGGGCAGAAACTGGGTTGTGTTCACTTTTGAATCTTTAATACCTTGAACAGTGGCACACAGTGTGGGCTCAACAAGTGCCCCTTGATGAATCAATCAACCATCCTAATTCTCTTCTCTGGGACACCCCTGTCATGAGACCACTGCATTAACGTGGTGCCTGTGAGACACAAAACGTCTGCTGAAACACGCTCATCCTCCCATTGGAAATACATCGCATCATGAGGACTCCCTCCTTCCAGCCATTCCTGATTCTCCCCCATGTTCGTCCCACGGAACCTCACTGTGGGGTTGCTCGCAAGGTCCTCGATCTTGGGACGAGAACGTGGCCTTGCAATGCTCTATGAATGGATAACACACAGGATGGGCATGCCATTCACACACATGACTTCACTCGTGGGTGCAGGGGACCTTCTTTACCTTCTAGTCTTTCTCTTGTGTTGAATGCACCCAGAATCCTGCTTCTGATGTCTACCAATAGCACGATAACACACAATCACAATTCTAGGCTCTCTCCTGCCTCTGTGTTCCCTCCCAAGGCTTTTACAATGACTTGAGTGGAAGAAATACAAATGTATCGAAGAAATCGACAGCAGTGAACCAAAAGCTCCCCCAGAAAAAGTTTTGATTTGGGAAGCGGAACTGCCACACCCTTCATAGCTCTGTAATAGCCTCGGAGGCTATAACACTGGAGGCTGATCTTACACTTTGGAAACATTTGTCCAAGGGACCAAATAGCTCAGACTCCAATGCTATCTGGAACCTGAAGAGCACCATCAGGGACCTAGAAGAGCGGTGGATGAGGGAGATCGAGGAACATCAACTCGGAGTTGCGATACCGCACAGTGTCCATCAAGAAAAACTGGCCGACATCATTGACAGGCACCGCAAACAACTCCTCGAGTATGAAAAACGGATAGAAGACCTGCAACATCAAGAGTCTGCCGGTCATGGGAAAGATGACTTACTTCAAGAAAGGGAAACTGAGCTTCGAAGGTTGAAGCAACAGCTTGCAGAAATGGAGCGGCTGAATGACAGTTTAAACAACGTTGCTTCTGATCTCAGAGCAGAAAACCAAAAGTTGGTTTTGGCGCTCCAGGATGTAAGACATCAGCTGGAAGAATCTATTCTCCGGAACAACGAGGATTCTCTGGAAAACAACACTGCCGTGAGGGCTTTAAAAATAGAAAAAGGACGGTTAATAGCAAAATTGGCTCGGGCGGAAAAGAAGCTGTTGGAGGAAACAAACAAGTATGAGCAAACTATCAAAGAATTGTCCCCTTTAGAGCATGTGCATTTCATTCAACACAGTCAAGAGAAAGACCTGGAAATAGTACACCTCAAAAAGAGGATCGAGCAGATGGACGCCAACCATAAAGAAACGAAGGAAATGCTGTCCTCTGCTCTGGAGGAGCAGAAGCAATTGACACAACTCATTAAAGAGAAAGAGATGTATATTGAAGAACTTACAGGAAGTCCAGAGCTTCAGGAGGAATTCGGTCAGTCTACCCAAACCTTCAGAAGCAATGACATTTTCCAGCCATCCGTGGAGGACAAAGACAGGTGTCTCCCATCCGTGACAGGCGAAAATCATCATGTGAGAGAAGAACTGGAGAGCCTAAGACAACAGAGTCGCTCTGTTCCTGCGGTCGACCCTAAAATCCTAGACGAGATCATAGAACTAGAGTGTGAGGTGTTTCAACTGCAGGAGTTAAAGGATGATCTCGAGGAGGAAATCAGAGAGCAACAGAAGATCATTCACAACCAGCAGCAGGGGAAGATAGGACTGCTTCATTCTTTACAAGAGCAGAAGCAGAAAGTGGAGCATCT